>NC_137514.1:5467500-5507500 GCF_041902795.1 Electrophorus electricus | reverse complement strand
TTTGTTCTTATCCACAGACAGTTACAGATCGATATGATGGTGTGTGTGTGCTAGATTCTTGCTTTATCAAGCGAACCTCACATAACATATGTGCAAGTTGAATTGTTTTGAGTGACGTGGCGAGTGGAGAGACTCGGTAACCAGCGCTGCTGCATTCGGACCCACCGTGCTCTGGGCATCCTCCGCAGGGCCGGCGGGTATCTGTACGCCGGGGTGTGGTCCGCTCAGGTCCGCCTGGCATTCGGGCTGGCGGTCTGACAGGGGAGGGGGCAAGTCGTGGTCCGGGAGGGACATCAGGGAGTTCCTCCCCCCCCTAGGAAATATGGCTGGACTCTATATAAAAGAGAAGAGGAGGCATCATGTGATATGATATGGCGGGAGGGCTCCCTCAGTGCGCGGCACCAGCGAGTGTGTTGACGTGTTGGTGTTTGGGCCTTCTGTAGCAGGCAGTGCTTCCCTCAGGCCTCACGTATGTTAACCTGACTATGTACACAAGTGTGTGTGTGTGTGTGTGTGTGTGTGTGTACACACATCACTACTGATGCTGCATTGGCAGTGCAGAGGGAAGCACCGTGAGGTGCAAACCTTTTCCTGGGTGTTAAATGCTTTCCTTTGTATACATGTGTGTGTGTGTGCGCGCACGCAACAACAGCAGACCGATATTATTTACATGTGAAAGTGTGAATCAGGATATGAGGTTATCTGAAGTGCCCTGAAACACACACACACACACACACACACACACACAACAACCTTGTTAGATCCACCATGTAAATCTAACCGTGTTAGATCCACCATGTAAATCTAACCTTTGACAAAAGCACTTTAACCGGTCATACTGCTGATCCATTACATCATCTGTTTCTTGACACACACCACTCCCCTCTTTCTTCCTGTTGCTCTCAGTTTGCTCTCGGAGCCACAGGGGAAGGCTGTGCGGTATATAAAGGATTCTCTACTCTTTAGTTTCACCACTGAAGTAGGACAACAAGTGGGTCACACGCTCTGACTCAGAGAGGCCTGCTGCCATCATTGCAGTAGCTGATACAGCCACGCTGACACAGGCCTAGGGCCACAGCCACGCTGACACAGGCCTAGGGCCACAGCCACGCTGACACAGGCCTAGGGCCACAGCCACGCTGACACAGGCCTAGGGCCACAGCCACGCTGATACAGCCATATAGCGTGTCTCAGTTAAATCACTACTCAGTCTTAGTTATATATTAGCTACTATTAATGTTGAATCAACACTGATGCATAAAACCATGGTTGATCATTTAAACATTGTCAAGTTTATTTGGAATCGGTGAACTGGTTGACATCTGCCCAAAAATCAGATCTCATGTTCAGAGCATTTATTGGGCATTTTCAAGATTATCAACCCATATAAATGATCAGTTAGCAGTGTTATCAGTGCTAGTCTGAACCAGATTACAGACAAGGTAGTCAGAACTAGACTAGGACAATCACTCCTTGTGGATCACGGGACTGTGTCCATGTGTGTCTGTCAAAGTCTAAGGCATCATAATTGACTCACCAACTTTCAGATTGTGTAATCAAGCGTTTTGTACCGTCGTTCTAACCAACAATGCATGTGCCATTATTGTTCTAGTGTCAGCCCGCTGCCAAACTTCACCTCACAACACTCTCAGCTTTGAATGTGCTAGCGTTTCCATGCTAAGAGAACATTTGCGCTCTGTGTTGCGCTCTTCTGGCTCATATCAGACAGAGCAACCAGCATGGTGCCTGCACCCTGCCGTCTAAATTTAGGCATCTGGGGATGTGGGACCAGCAGGGCGGGTCCGGGGCCACTTCCAACATTTCCTTTCATACACTCTACGTTGTACAACAAACGGACAAGACACTGAGACCAGAGAGTCAAAGCTATGCTAATGCAGACTTGTGCAGTGGGGGACATCAGCTGACTGCGACGGAGGTGCAACTCTGACTCCTGCTGGGGTTGTATTTCCCGGGATCAACTCTATGTCAGACTGTATGCACCGATAACCAAGCACCCAGCCACTTTGTTTTATGGCTGGGTTTAACCTCAGAACCCTATATCTGATAACATTCACTGCCTGCACACGCACGCACACACACACACACACACACACACACACTGACCAGAAGTGGAAATGTCATGGAGAGATTTTATCAGTGTTGAGGCTCTAGAAGGCGTGTGTGTAAGGCCGGAAGCGGAGACTCTGCTAGACTCTTCCTGCTGTTGTTCAGAGTTACAGGATCAGCAGACTGCACTGAGGCATGACGTACAGTAGGGTCTTCTGTAGGTATGTGTGGTTTTGTTCCATAATGGCACTCATGATGAAGAGCACTCTTCCTGAACTTCCGCGACGCTCCGTGGATGCGTCTGACAGAGGAAGGGGAGGGATTGGGCTTGCACTGCACACAGAGCGGTGGGCAGCAGTGGCTCAGTGGTGAAGGTACCTGACTAGTAATCAGAAGGTTGCCAGCTCAAGATGCACCTCTGCTGGTCCCTGAGCAAGGCGCTTAATCCTCAATTGCTCAAGTTGTGTTCAGTCATAATTGTAAGTCGCTTTGGATCAAAGCATCAGCTAAATGCTGTAAAATGTAAATGTAAACAAATGACGGAGCAAGATAATTTGCTCTGCATAGAGATATGTAAACACCTCGACTAGCACAATAGGTTTATCCAGTTCACCTCCTTTTTCATCTCTCTCTCGCTCTCTCTCTCCCTATCTATCCATCTCCCCCCCCCCCCTCTCTCCCTTTTCAGGTTAACACCTAATAAATCCAAAATATAACATCCAAAATACTTCAAGGTTTCTAGCAGACCTCAACACTCCTGCTGAGTCTCAGACAGGCTGCTGGATGGTGGGGTGGGGGTCACATGCCCAATGTAATACAGCGTTTTTTGGCTATAAACTCATAAATGATTGGTATAAACAGAACACATATCCATTATGTCTTTATTTTAAATATCAAATGTTCTATATTATGCGAATGTAATTAGGAGAAACCATAATGTTCATGGCAACAGGCTGTTGGTTTGTTAATAAATATCCGTTTTCTCCCAATGGTGTTTTTAGGTCAATTCCACACCGTCTTGTGCTCTTACCTTATTGCTGTTGACAACGGTATACAGGCTGTCCATCTCTGCAGTGACGCTGGGCCTCCTGGGCTTGTTCCCGCTGTCCCTGAAGAAGGGCAGGGTGACGGAGTCCCATGGCGAGAAGGGCGAGGAGGACATATGGGGGGACGAGGAGCAGGACGTGACAGGGGACGAGGCCAGTGAGGACGCTCGGGGGGACAGGCAGCCCATCTCCACGGCCAGGTCCTCGGTGCAGGGGAGGCCGTGGAAGTGCAGGAGGTCGTCGGTGGCGCGGTCCACCACCAGGAGCCTGGTCCTGTGATCCACTGCCATTATCTTCTGAACCACCTGAGAGAGAGAGAGAGAGAGAGAGAGAGCCAAATTAAATGAGAGATGAGCAAAAAGCAAACAACTACACAGTTCTACATAAACACGAACATCTCTCGACATCGCTAGGAAAACCCCATCGCGAATTAAGCGCAAACAAGTAGTTAAACATTAACACTGCCCCATCTGCAAACAACCGCAGGGCGCCGAGGGAAAAAACCAAGATGCGGTCCGATAGATTCCTTGCGCTGTGTGCGTAAAGGACGACGGCGCCCACCTGGTAATGAGGAGCGTGCTCCACGTTCTCTCCGTTGACTTCCACCACCCGGTCGCCAGATCGGAGCCCGGCCAGATCGGCTGGCGAGCCGGGCTCAATTTTGCGAATGAATTGCGCGCCTCGGTTCCGTTCGCCGTGCAGGTGAAACCCATATCCACGCGGTCCCTTAGTCAAATAGCAAAGCCGTGGCCGCAGGCCTCTTCTGATCAGCTCTCGCTCCAAACGGTAAGCCATATCCACAGGGAACGTCCAAATAGCTGAGAGTCCTAAAGACAGCCGATCCGTTAAATCATCACGCACATATCGGCGGCTCAGATGCCTATTCAGCCATCGCTTACCAGCTTCGGTGAAGTAAAACTAGACGGATTAAAACATACCTTTAAAATCCGTCCTTCATCGAGTTAAACTGTCCAAAGTCATGTTTGTGAAGGTTAGACCGTAGGAAAGTGGTCGCAGTCAACTCCAATATCTGCCAGAGGCAACAGGTATTTCAGACATGTCCAGCAGTGTTCCGTTCAAATCAGCCATAAAACAAATATAAAATCCGTGAATGAAAAAAAATATACCGTCACTGAAAACGTATATTCAGAATTCCTGTGAGCACAGACAGTGAGAAAAAGAATCTCTGAAAAGGTAAGCAAGAAATGTGCTAGATGATGAGGGCCGAGCAGACCTGTGTGTATGTGGTTACAGAGGAGCTCTAATGCACCATTTCTTAGCACATCACCTTGTATTCTCAACCTCAGGTTGGTTGGGGAAGGCGGTTTGAAAAAAACTTTTTTTTTTTTTGTTTTTGCTGTAGTTGTACTGCCCTCTGCTGCAATTAGTTTGGACGAACATTTGCGCGTAAAATCTCCACTAAGAGCGCGAGAGGCGGCGCGTGCACCACAGTAACCTGGAACGTTGACGCCGTCGCGCTGCGGTTGTGGAACGCGCTCAAGAAACAAACCCGCGCGACTAAGAAACATGTGCAGCGCTACGCCGCTCAGATGATCGTCTAACGATTGCAGCACATCTGAAAATTCGGAGTCTGTTTGTTTGAACTCTAAATACAAAAAGAAAATATTTATTCAAGCTGACTGTTACTTAACGTATAATTTATGAAACAAATTCCTGTCGGAAACGGAAAGCAAATCTTGTGTTAACATTGCCAAATCCCATTTTACGTTAAACAAATCAGTAAAAGACCCAAAACACAGGTTTGGAACAGTTTGCATGACACAAATATTTAGACTTTAACTAAACTACATTTTAAATCTACATTTTATTAAGATGAACCGTTCAGTCGAAAACATGTACCGATTGCATTTTTTCCCTATAACTAAAGAAAGTTTCTTGTGTGTGTCCGGATTAAAAGGCACAGCAACCATCTTTAGTAGAGCCCGAGAAGTTGATTACAAAACACTCCGCCATTGCGCCCCTCGAAAATAAGGGATGTGTAAGCTAGATAAATGTGCCATGTATTATGTCTTAGGTTAAAAATAGACCTCAGATAATGCAACTGCAGAGTCTAATCACATTACTTCATGTACATCAAGCCTGGCACAGCAGTGGCGGTTAGGATTAGATCCAGTAAAAACTATTTAAAAATCACGATATTGTTGGTTAGTTCAATTCGGGTCCAGGTTCTGTTATGGACAGGGTACAGTTTGTAATTCAAGTTCGGTTTATAATTTATTGAGGTTCAATTATGTACAGTGTACAGTGTGTAGTTGGTTGAGGTTCAGTTATGCACAGGGTATGATTACAGGAAGTCTAACACCTGGCTACCTTGGAGTTCACATCTCGCAGGACCTGTCCTGGTCCTGCCACATCAACTTCCTGGCAAAGAAGGCTCGTCAGCGTCTTTACCACCTCAGACGCCCAAGAGACTTCAGACTGCCCTCCAAGGTACTGCGGAACTTCTACACCTGCACTATCGAGAGCATCCTCATGGGGAACATCACAGTCCGGTTTGGGAACAGCACCAAGCAGGACAGACAAGCACTCCAAAGGGTGGTGTGTTCAGCATCACTCATACGAAACTTCCTGACCTGCAGACCATCCATTACAAGCGGTGCCAGACCAAGGCCAGGAGGATTGTGAAGGACCCCACCCATCCCAACAATAGGCTTTTTTCTCTGTTGAGGTCAGGGAAGCGCTTTCGCTCCCTGAAGACCAACACAGAGAGACTGAAGAGGAGCTTCTTCCCACAGGCCATTCGGGCCCTGAATCAGGGAAACTGATAAACTGTGGGGACCACCACCACCATGTGACTGTAAATCTGTAAATTTGTAAGATGGAATTGTACATACACATATATCCACATATCCACTGTACATTGTGTATATATACATATATTGTACATACATTGTTATATATATTTTTTGTATATTTAAATATATTTCCTTATGTACCTGTTTTTTTCCCCTCAGTTTGGACAGAGCACTCTCAAACCATTTCACTGCGAGTTATACCGTGTATGACTATGTACGTGACAAATAAACCAAACTTGAAACTTGGCTACATAGCACATTGCTGGTTAACAGGTGGTGTGGGGCTATGGGTGGTCATGTTTAGGCTATACTGCTAGAAACAGGGCAGGAGGAAACTTAGACATTACGGACTGACCTTTGCCGTCATATCAGCTAAGTCCAACATGCAGTAAATCAGGGTATGTCCAGCTCTCAAACCTGCTCTGAACAGGGTGAGGGAGTTTGATAAACCTTTGATAAACCTCAGCCAACACATATATTCCTCAATAAAGTCAGTCCAGATTATGATTATTAGATCATTTTTATATTTTGTACGTGTGAAATGTGAATGGTCATAGTGATCAGAGCTTCACTGTCTTGTAGCATGACTCAAATGTCAAAATATCACATATGAAACGTCTCAGACTTTGCTAGTGCGTTTGTCTAAAGAGTGATTATATAAACAAGGGGCAGCTAATACAAACTTAGTGCTTATGGGCTCTAGATCGTAGCTGGGGGAGAGAGGTCTGTTTCTGCACCACTTTACCTGCTCCTGCAGGGGGCACTCTCCCCTTACCCCTGCACCTCATTGGCTGGAGGGCTGGCGGCTCAGTCGCGGTTTCTTCCTGCCTGCCCCCCCGTCTCCCGGAGCTGAGATCCGACCGTGGCGTACCGTCACTGTCTTTGGTGTCGGGAGTCTCTGTTTCTGTAGTGGTCCTCTTCCTTTGGGAATGGGATATTGCGGGAAGAGCGTCTACCTTTGGGACCTCGAGTTTAAACTCGGAGTCTGTCAGGAGGTTGGCAGGCTCCCTGGGTGAGAGAGGTGAACCAGGCTCGGGCCTTTTGCTGGGAGAGGTGACGTTAGCAGAGGGACAGGTGTGCTGGTTCAGACAGGTAGAGCACAAAGGAGCAACAGGTAGACACACCTGCTGCCCAAAGCCAACCAGCAGCCAGTTTATTTCACACCAGGTTTCTCTATGGGGGGGAGAGAGAGTGAGAGAGAGAATATGTGTGTATTCTTGCTTGTCAAAAACATAAGTGCTATTCATAAGAGTTACATCACTGTGAATCACTGTTTTTACTTTGGTAACCAGCCCTCTAGTGCTTGTCTGGTGTTCTCTGGGTTCTTGGTCTGAGTGCGAGTCCATCCCAGTCTGTTAGAGATACGGTGAACATGTGTGTCCACTCCTTCTCATACACATGTGCGAGAGAGACAGAGAGACAGTTACACCACAGTTGATTACATCAGAACTTTTGACCGCGCTCTGTACAACTATACTACCCAAAATGCACCTCGTGAACATCACTTTAAGCTCACCTATGCCGGAGACCTGGTTCCAGGCAATGGCCATTGTGAGATGGGCCATCTTGGGGCCGACTCCAGGCAGACGCACCAAAGCTTCCACAGTGCTAGGGATGTCTCCTCCAAACTCTTCATGGATAATCTCTGTCGCTCGCTTTAGGTACTTTACTTTTGTCTGTGTGTGTAAAACCAACAGAAGCAAAACATATTGACACAACACTGAAGAACTAGCAGTAATTGCAGCAATTATCTCAAACTCCTGTTTCAACAAACCAGGTTTTCAGCTTCTAAACACTAGATAGGTGTGCTTGATTAATGCGGAGTAATGTGAATACTCATCTCTCCAGGTAGCAGCTGTCCAACAGCTGGGCTGGCCCCCGGACAGAGCCCATGTGTGCCAGTTTGATATAACATGGAAAATGAGGAGTTCTGTGTAGAGGAATGGTTTCGGCCACTGTGAAATTCCTGTATGTGTTCCGTTACCTTCCAGAAACCCACAGGGTAGATCAATTGGCCCAGGGTGTCATCATCCATTTTGAGGACGGTTTCCACGGTGAGGCCGTGCGCGCGCAGTCGCTGCATGGCTGCAGCGGTCACCTGATCTTTTGTCTGACTGGACAACATCAGAGAGACCAACACCTGGAAGCGCCTCACCTGAGAGAGAGAGAGAGAGAGAGAGAGAGAAAACAGTTTATTTTACTTTAGCTAACTAATAATGTTAATCCACTCATCTAAAGCCATCACTTAATGGTTAGAATAATACAACCTCTGGTTGTCTTTGAATTGCATATCTTGCATGTATGAGTGTGTCTACCAATGTTCTAAGATGTTCTGAATGACTGGGGCACAGAGTCCTTCCTGTAAATATGCACTTGAACATGCACGGCTTTAACATTAAAAACCCCTCTGATTGCCTGGTTCGGACATTACTTCCTCAAGAGCACAAAGACTTTTGGCATGAACCGGATCCAGGTGTGTTAAGCTCCTCCTGGACAGAGAGCAAGGCCTATCTAAGTGCTTCATAATCACCTCAGGTGAAGCCCCTGGGTCGTAGCATTTCTCTGCCCCCATGTGGTCCACAGGTGCATCCCGCCCACTCCTCATCTCCCTGATGAAGGACAGCTGCCTCCTCCAATCAGGCGGCTCCCAGGCCTCCTTCTTTATTTTGGGCTCCTCGTATTCCACTTTGACGTGGCCCCTTCTGCGGGGTGGTCTTAAGGGGGTCTGAATGTGCCTTGGAGCCTCCTTAAGTTCTGCTAAATGAAAATAAAGAATTTATTATCTTAATAATACCATGAATACACACTCATACAGTCCCCATATAAGAGTGTGTTATAAAGACACATGATATTAATACCAGCGTTTCCAGTCCACAACCTCTGAGCCTTCAGATAATCTTTTAGGGTCGCCCAAACTCTTGGTTAGTTCTTAAAAGCACAAAGTTGACCACGTCACCCAGGTTGTTAAACACCAGACTGTGTGGTTTCTGACAGATACGCGCGTCCACAAACAAACTTTTTAAGGTAGTTTAACCGGAGCCAACACACTGGCATCTTAGTGTAACAAACTTTTCGTATACGCCTAACGATTACTGTACATCACAGTTCATATCTAGCCCTGCACAGACTTGACGCTTCTTCGTAGCGCACCTGTAGACCTTTCTAAAGCAGGCTGAAGACGTGGAGACCCTCCCGTCTTGGAGATCCTGCGTTCCTCGGTTTCCTCCTTGACGTCCACCGCATTTACCGCTAGTCCTTTAGCCGTTATTGATTTCGGTCCAGAGATCTCTCTTCGTTTTGGTAAATTTTCGAACTCTGGAGCTCCTTCCGAAGCTTTGGGGAGGGTTGAGGCGACTTTGCGCTCAGCGCCGAAATACGGAGAAGTCATTCTGCAGTATAGCACGCGCGTGCAAAGCGGAGGAACTGCAAACATCCGCTGACACGGAAGGACTCAAACTGACCGTGTAAAAACAGACATTAGCCAGCTACACAGCCCATTTCACTTACGGCCAAAAGTACTTTTCATGGCTGAGTTAAATCTGCTGTTGTTTCTGGAAGCTGCCTACACAACAGCGACCAGCTGGAGGACTACAACCCCCAGAACGCAGGACTACAACCCCCAGAAGGCCATGTGGAATGTTTTTTAAGGAAGTGCATGCGGGCTTATTAGAACATGACTTCCGGCTGAAGTGGTGGGGGCTGGCTGGCTGGGGGTGTTGTCGCTGCTTTGCTGGCTGGAACACATCGCTAAATGCTTGCACTTTCTGCCAGGCTCTGCTTTCTAGGGTCAACCGCGGTCCGGATACGCTTTCATGAGAACAGCGCCGTTGCTCCCTCGGCCCTCGGTAAGAACCGTGTGTTGCGGCCGTGCAGCTGAGACGTCTTTATTTATGAAGGCTCATTTATTTGTTCGTCCGCCGTTCTTGTTTGCGGGCAGACAACGGCTAGATTGTCCACGTTAAGTGCGGCGCTCGCGACAGAACGGGGCCGGTGGGTGTTGGGAGGGGGGGAAGCGCGTGCTTGATTCGCCCCGTTGCTGGCGCGTTCTCTCCCGGTGCGTCTGACACTTGTCCGTGTTGTAGTTTCACGGCACCTTCGTTGTCACAATAACGAGCGTCTATTCCTGACCGGCGGTGGAATGAAACGAATTGTAATGTCTCCGTAGCTACAATTTTGGGAATTCCGCAACCGAATCGGATTAAACTGGTGGGGCTGACCGGGAGCCACTCTGCGACGCGCACTTTGCCTACGTGTGTGTCGAGTGGAGGTTAAAGGCGACCGACTGGACATTTCTTTGTCCAGAGATCCCCAGGACGGCCCGAAGGAAGGTCTACGCGCTGTGCGCGATCCCGTGTGGATCTTATGATCTTATGACCGTGTACTTTTTGCTTAGTGGCTTCTCTTGCATTTGTTCGCTGTTTGTAACGCGTATAAAAGCGCAAGCTCAACACAGCCTGTGCAGATACGTGTGGACGAGGGCCGTGACTCGGAGTCTTGTACTGAAGATTCCATGACGATCAAAAGAGCTTACAAGACATGTCGCTCCTCTTTGTCCTGTAGAGTCCTGCAGGGTTTAGTGTGCTCCTTTCTCTGGGACACTTTCCTGAACTGCACAGGGCTGAAGTTTACATGTTTGTGCTTGACTTGCTGCATGTGTTTGCATGCGCGCGCGCGCACACACACACACACACCACGGATCTGTTGACAGAAACCGGAAGGTGGGCAGGTTGTCACGGCTAGTCCAGTGAAAGATGTTTTCAAACCCTCTCTAACTGCACAAACCTCACTCAAACTAAAAAACCAAACATGCAGTGAGAGGCCAAAGATTTTCTGCTTAAAGATCCAGGTCCATTTATCAGGCTCTCTCTCTCCCTTTCTCTCTGTCTCTCTCCCTTTCTCTCTGTCTCTCTCCCTTTCTCTCTGTCTCTCTCCCTTTCTCTCTGTCTCTCTCCCTTTCTCTCTGTCTCTCTCCCTTTCTCTCTGTCTCTCTCCCTTTCTCTCTGTCTCTCTCCCTTTCTCTCTGTCTCTCTCCCTTTCTCTCTGTCTCTCTCCCTTTCTCTCTGTCTCTCTCCCTTTCTCTCTGTCTCTCTCCCTTTCTCTCTCTCTCTCTCCCTTTCTCTCTGTCTCTCTCCCTTTCTCTCTGTCTCTCTCTCTCTGTCTCTCTCTCTCTCTCTCTCTCTCTGTGTCTCTCTCTCTCTCTCTCTCTCTGTGTCTCTCTCTCTCTCTCAGTAAGAGCTGCTCTCCTGGGGCCATGAGTAAACAGCAGAATAAGGAGTCCCTGAAGGACAAGCTGAAGGTGGTGTTTGGACTGGGTCAGCCCCGCCTCCCCAGTAAGCAGACAGAGAGCAAGCCCTCCGAGTTCATCATCACCTACGAGATCCTGAGGGTCAGTGCTGCTGCGCTGCTATTGGATGAGCAATGTGTCATTTTTATATATATAATATAAAACACATGCACCTGCTCGTATGTCCATCTCCCTCACTCCTTTGCTGTGTGTGTCTCTCTCACAGGAGCTGGCCCCTGAGTGTGGTCTCAGTAACAGGATCAAGGTGATTAACCATGTATGTGACTTGGCCAAGTCCAAAAAGTTTGAGGAGGTGAGCAAGAGTTTCTGATAATTACAGTGAATCGATTTGTTGTCAGTCCAACATTGTACTTATTAAGGTGTGTGTGCTAGCATGCTGTGGAGGCATTATGGAAGGCAGTGGAAGACATGATGCAACCAGACCAATCAACTGAAGCTCGACATGCTGTTCTTCTACTGCTCAGAGCCATCATACAGGGACAGGTAACACACACACCCACACACACAATACTACTGCTCAGAGCCGTCATACAGGGACAGGTAACACACACACACACACACACACACAATACTACTGCTCAGAGCCGTCATACAGGGACAGGTAACACACACACACACAATACTACTGCTCAGAGCCGTCATGCAGGGACAGGTAATGCACACGCGCACAGCACTACTGCTCAGATACATATACTACATACAGAGATGGTTCTCTTCAGAGAGTGTCTGTGTGTGTAGGGGGAGAGACTGGGTCCGTTGCGGGCGTATTTCTTTAAGATCATTTGGGATTACCAGCCATGTAACGAGGATCTGTCTGAAAGACTGGGGGTGTTCAAGGCCCTTACGGAGAATGGGAAAGACGTCACCTACCTGGAGGACGACATAGGTGAGGCGCTCACACGCCCGCCAGCGACCACCTGGAGAAAACATGTTTAGCTTGAGGAATGACTTGGACCTAACACAAATGCCCAACAAAGCTTCACGTTAAGTTATTTTGAGACGCTTCATGTATTGTTAGTATGTGTGATGGCATAGTGTGTCTCAAGTTCTGTGTGTGTGCATTCTCTCCTGCTAGCTCGGTTTGTGCTTCTGTGGATGGACACTGATTTGACTGCAGACTTTTTACACGTTCTGGTCAACTTGGTCAAATTTAACTCCTGCTACCTGGACCAGAATGTCTCCCTTATGGTCCAGTGAGTGAGCTCTCTCTCTCTCTCTCTCTCTCTCTCTCTCTCTCTCTCTCTCTCTCTCTCTCTCTCTCTCTCTCTCTGACACACTAGCACTGCTCTTTTATGAACACTCATTTATGCACCGTCACTCCCTCCTGCTTTGCTTTCTTTTACAGAAAGATCTGTTTGCTGTGTAACAAGACAACGTCCTCCACTGACATTGAGGTACGCCTTCACAGCGTCTTTGAGGACCCTCCCCGTCTCTCGGAGCAGGGGGCTTGTCTGAGCATGTCTCTGTATACGTTTATGGAGTTTAGCTGACGCTTTTATCCAAAGCGACTTACAGTTCTGACTGAACATAACTTGGGTCTTGCTCAGGGGTCTCTCTCTCTCTCTCTCTGTCTGTCTGTGTCTGTGTGTGTCTGTGTGTGTCTGTGTGTGTCTGTGTGTGTCTGTGTGTGTCTGTGTGTGTCTGTGTGTCTGTCTGTCTCTCTCTCTCTCTGTGTGTGTATGTGACAGGTGGCCTTGCAGGTGCTAGACGCAGTCGTGTGCTACAACTGCCTGCCCTCGGACTCCCTGGCCATCTTCATCATCACGCTGTGCAGGACGGTCAACGTGAAGGAGTTCTGCGAGTGCTGCTGGAAGGTGAGCCCCTGCTCCCCGCGCTGGCCTGCCTCCGGGTTCCAGGAACGGACGCGCGGCGTGTAACCGCAGCCCTTGGGGTCCCGCGGTTTTGCACGGCTGCCGAACAGCGAGGGCAGCGGGCGCACGTTCCTGTCAGGCTATGGCGGAGCGAGGAATTGCACACTGCAGCATGGTAGCGCAACACAGGATTGAGAGGGGTGTAGCTCGTACAGGGTTGGGAGTGGCAGCTGGCGTGGAACTCCCCCGAGAGCGGTGACTGACTTTATCGTGCTTGAGGACAGGTCATCAGCGCTTGGCGGGAAATGTAGAAAATACAAAATCTCCAAATCTAAGTTTAGAAATAAAACTTGGCTCCAAATTCCACGGACGCGCTCCGAGGGGCGGTGGGGCTGGAACGCATCCGGGCAGGCCTGGGCTGGGAGGACATGCTCCATGCGGCTTCTGCTCCTGTGGGGCTTCAGGCCCAAGGGTGCGCCAGTGGGGACATGTGCTGGGGATGTTTCTGTCCCCTGTCCCACCTCTGGAACGTGTGTGTGTGTGTGTGTGTGTGTGTGTGTGTGTGTGTGTGTGTGTGTGTGTGTGTGTGTGTGTGTGTGTGTGTGTAAATGGTACACACACAGAGTAGGCAGGTGTGTGTGCTGGGATGTGAAGGGCTGTTTCTCTGCTGCCTCTCTGTGTGTAGTTAATGCGTAAGGTGCTGGGGACACACCTCGGACACAGCGCCATCTACACCATGTGCCGCATCATGGAGGAAAGGTATGTGTGTGTGAGAGAGAGAGAGAGATTTCTGATTTTAATGATTTATTAAAGCCATTAATCTGAGAGGGAAAATGTCGCCTCTAACCCTTGATTTGTAGATTTCTGGTGGTAGTGTTTGTATCCATGCACATACCCTATCAGTGCGGTGTGGCATGCTGTGACCTCTGACCTGTTGACCTGTCTGTGTTTAGGGCGTACACGGAGGACGCTGCTCTACTGAGAGGGGCGGTGTTTTTCGTTGGCATGGCATTGTGGGGTGCGCACAGGCTCCCTGCCCTCAAAAACACACCTACACTGGTGCTGCCCTCCTTCTACAAGGTGTGTGGATGTCTACTGCAAAATTCGATCGTTTGTCTTCATTTTGTACAGAGTAGGTCTTTTAGTGGGAAAGCAGAATGGTGCATCTGAGTTTTTATTAGGTAGTAACTGACTGTGATGATGATGATGGAAGCTCTAGTAGCTTGTTAATGTTTTGTTGAATCTACCTCTGGTACCAACCCAGGCTATGAACTGTGCCAATGAAGTCGTGTCCTACGAGATCGTCCTGTCGGTCACACGGCTCATCAAGAAGTACAGCAGAGAGCTGCAGGTGGTCACCTGGGACATACTGCTGGCCATTATAGAAAAACTACTGCAGCAGATACAGGTATGCGCGCGTGCGCACGCTCAGAGGGTCATTATTATAAAGAGACTCTACTGCAGCAGCCACTGAAGCACCTTTCAACCTTTGCTGTGTGCGTCTGCGTGTGTAGACCATGGGCAGTGCGGAGCTGAAGGCCATTGTGTTCGAGCTGTTGAGTACGGTGGAGGAGGTGTATGAGCAGAACGAGTACCATGGCTCCACCGAGCGTTTCTTCAGCCTGGTGGAGAAGTGCGCCGATAAGCGAGCCGTTAGTATCCCCACCTCCCGCCCAGTCATTTACTCACCTGCCGTATTGAATAACTCGAGTGGTTAGTGAGTTGTTTGACAGGTTCTCTGGAGTGGATTTGAGGTGATTTGTTGATCTGATTGGACCGTGTATTTCAGGACACCTCTGTGTTGACGCTGATCTCCTACCGGGCTCAGTCCATCCACCCTGCTAAGGACGGCTGGATCCAGAGCCTCCACCGGCTCATGGAGAAGTTCTTCAGGTGGGAACCCCATGCTGCTGCTGGATTCGTGGGAGAACCCGGGCACTGGGTTGGCCTTGGTCTTCACCAGTCTCTGCAGTGGTGTTGATCCTCTCTAGGGTCTTTGAGAGATGCCCCTCTTTCCAGTTTTGTTAGATAAGTTCTATAAGTTATAGATATTGTGTGTGTGTGTGTGTGTGTGTCTCTCTCTCTCTCTCTCTCTCTCTCTCTCTCTCTCTCTCTCTCTCAGGAATGAGACACGTAGTGTGATCAGAACCAAAGTGCTACACATCCTCTCCTTTGTCCTCAGCACCAACCGGCAGCTCTATGAGGTCGGTATCTCGCACAAAGACTGTTTCCCACAATCCCCCCCGCCTTCACTCCTGCAGCAAACCCATGATGCAGAGCGACGCGGTTTTGCTGTTGCCTAGATGCCGAACAGCTGGGCCTTTTTGTCAACACCAACCCCCCCATGTGCACCCTACAGGAGGAGCTGATTGAGGCGGTGGTGATCCCCCAGCTGGGGCAGATTGCGGAGGACAGAGACCTGTGTGTGCGCAAGCAGGCCACCCAGCTGCTGCTGGACCTGGCTGAGGGCTGCAACACACACCACTTCAACAGTCTGCTCGACATCATCGAGAAGGTGAACCGTCCACCGCCAGTGGGTAGGGCCTTAGTTTATGGGCCTGGCTGTTTTTTCATTGCTGGTCACTGTACTGTCTCCTTGGTGAGGATGGACACACGACCCGCTGCGCTATTAATGATTACAGACGGACTGCTTATGACAACTTTGCAGGTCGTCCTGTAGTAATGACCTGTTGTGCATGCTGTGTAATGCCCTCTTGTCTGTCCTGCAGGTTGCGAGTCGCCCGCTGGTGTGTGCTGCAGACAGTGAGCGAGACCTCCTGGCTGAGTCTCCCCTGGAGGACGTGAAGACCGCTGTTCTGGGTCTGCTGGAAGTACTGCAGGTGCGCGCGCATGCACACACGCGCACACGCACACACACACACACACCTTTTATTTCAGTGTCCCTTCTCCCTCTCTTCGTCTCGGCGTGTCCGTGCAGAGCAAGATGTACAGTCTGCCAGCCAGCCATGCGAGTCGAGTGTACGAGCTACTGATCAGTCACCTGCAGCTACACTACAAACACAAGTATTGCTCCACGCTTGCCAGCGCCATACGCCTGCAGGTCAGAGGTCACAGGTCAAAGCTTATGTACGATGTGTGCATGTACCACACATGGTCATCAGTGTGTGCTGGAGCTCGCGCTCTCTCTCTCAGGTGTTTGATTTCTTGTTGTTGATGAGAGCTGATTCATTGCATCGTCTGGGTGTGCCCAACAAAGACGGAGTTCTCAGATTCAGCCCCTACTGCTACTGTGATGTGGGGTAATTCTCTCGGACACGGACACAATCACACGGCTTTCTTATGAATGATTCCCACAAAAAGCACAATGCCACAGTAATCCAGTATATGTGGGAGCTCATTTTAATGTGTGTGGACCCTCAGTGGAACAGAGAAGAGGGAGGTGGAGAAAAAGCCTTCAGGAACCATCTCCCCACCTGCTGGAAGTCCTGCCCCAGTGGCCCCGCCCACATCCATCCGTACCGCCTACCTCCCATACAGCTACGCCTTCAGTGTGTTACTGCAGTGCCTAAAGATGGTATATTCTCACACAGTTACATAAGCACATTTGGCTCTCATTTGCTTAGTAATGTCTGTTTGGTTTGTCCTAGAAAAATATTTTCACCCATAAATATGCGCGCACACGGTGTGGTTGGAATAGTGTTGATTTGGAGGTGGATGTGTGGTTGCTAGGAGACGGACTGGAAGGTTCTGAAGCTGCTTCTGGATAAGCTGCCGTGGACCTTGCAGTACAAGGTTCTGCTCCTCACCTCCCCCTGTAGCATGGATCACCTCTGCTCCACCCTCTGCTCTATGGTACACACACACACACACACACACACACACACACACAGTGTTGTGGTTTTAACATTGAATCTTTCCAATTAATGATCCTAACTTAAATAATTGCTGTCCTACATCATTGTGTGTGTGTGATCCTTCACTGCATGGTACGGTCTTATATATGCAACCGTCAGTCATTCCCACAAATCATCATGGCCACATTGTACCACCTTAGATTTAACTCGCCATCCTCCCACATGTAAATCGCTGATTGGCTGGTTTTCCCTTAGGAGAGAGAGATCATACTAGTATAGATGTCTCATAATACCCCACACCTAGAACACTCCTAACAAGTACAGTAACGGGGGGTGGTGTGTGTGTGTGTAGGTGACGGATCGCCTGATCTCGGAGAGACTGAAGCGTACTCCAGACGGATTCTCCCGTACGGATGTCCAGCTCGCTGTGGTTCCAGTCCTTACTACCCTCACATCCTACCACAGCTACCTAGACCAGTCCAGACAGGTCTCTCACTCACACACACACACACACGGGTCACAGTCGTTCTTCATTATCCTCATAAAGTGCCACTTTGCCTTGTTTGTTTATGCCTCGTTTCTCTCTCTCTCTCAGAGGGAGCTGGTGCAGTGTATGGAGACTGGGCTGATATACCGCTGTGCTAAACAGTGTGTGGTGGCTCTTACCATGTGCACCGTGGAGATGCCAGACATCATGATTAAGCTCCTCCCCGCACTCATCGTCAAGCTCACGCACATCTCGGCAACGGTCGCCATGGCCTCACCCATGCTGGAGTTCTTGTCCAGTAAGTTGCCAGCTTTTCACGCTCAGCCCCTCCCACCGGCACCATGGTTACAATCCCTTGGGGACCACGGGGGCTCATTTGGGTCAAGATGGCAGTTTTAGATGATTGTGGTTGTTAGTTTTATTTACTTGATACAGTTAACTGCAGCAAGATTTCTGTGGCTTGGTTGTGTGACACTTCCGTTCCTCTCCCCAGCTCTGGTGCGACTCCCTCACCTGTATGCTAACTTTGTGGCCGAGCAGTATGTCAGTGTGTTCGCTATCTCGCTGCCCTACACAAACCCCTCCAAGTGAGTGTGTGTACACACACACACACATTCACCTCTCTTCAGCCATTCTTGACTAAGACTGCAGGTCCACGTCTGTGTCGGTCCTGTTTGATGGGACCTCAGTGGGTGGAGTTGACCTCAGCTCTGAGGCTGTGCTCCCTGACACCTGCTCTCTCTCCTAGTGTCTACAGCTTGAACATGGCAGCACATACCAGATGTGCTGCAGATAGGAAGGAGAACTCTCAGCGTGCTCTCTCTCTCTCTCTCTCTCTCTCTAGGTTTAATCAGTACATTGTGTCTCTTGCCCATCATGTCATCGCTATGTGGTTCATTCGCTGCAGGCTGCCCTTCAGGAAAGACTTTGTGCAGTACATCACCAAGGTGTGTCTCTTTCTGACTGTTTGACTACTCTTCTAGACCAAGCCTGGATTTATGAGTTCATCTTAACATTTTTCTTCTCTCTTCCCCTCTCTCATTCAACACCCCCCCCCCCCCCCCCACACACACACACACACACACACACACGCGTGCATATGCAGGGTCTTCGGTCCAACGCTCTGCTTCCGTTTGATGACACACATGAACAGAGCAGCTTCAGAGCCCGTAGCACCAGTCTGAATGAGAGGCCAAAGAGGTACACACAAACACTCCCTCACGTGTGTGTGTGTGTGTGTGTGTGTGTGTGTATATAAGAGCATAGCACATTTTTTCCTCATGTGTAAGACTTTAAGCATGACAGCCCTTTATCTTCATTTGCTGTTTACTTCAGTTCTAGAAGCTTCTCCTGATGACGACTGACTTATGTTTCTGTTGGTTCTGGTGTTTGTTCATTGTCCCTCATTCACTGGTCTGACTGGGATATTTCAACACCCCCCCCCCCCCCCACGTCTGTGTCTGTGATGTCCCGTGAAGTCCACAGTCACGCCAGCACATTAAAAGCATCAGTGAATGTATCCATCATACGCGCACGCACGCATGTCGTCTCGTCCTCTGAGTGGCGACGTCCATCCGCGTGAGCGGCGAGTCTCTGTAAGCGGCCGTTAAAGCCCCTCTACCTCTGACCGATCACAGCGAGTGTCAGGTGGACGCTGTTCGTAGACCACAGTAGGCATCCCCTCCCCTCCTCACGTCATCGCGTAGACGTGACTAGTCTCATCTCTCTCTCGTTTCCTGACCTCTCTGTCGTTCAGGCGTAGACGAACAGCCATTGGCCCATGGTAACCGTATACACGTCAACAGTCTCCTCGGTAACCACGCATTCTGCTGCATTAACCCCCTGTGCTCCTGGAGAAACCAGCGGTCGCGGAGTAACACGACTGAGATGATTTCTGTCTCATATTAATTCACAATAAATTTGAAACGATTGCCCTCACACATTCTGCCCCACGACATCACCCAGGTGACGTCTCCATAGCGACCTTTTATCTCCATCACTGCTCCGTGATCTGTTTGTCTGCTGCTTGTGTGGTCAGAACTGGGGATTTTTCTGTCACAGCTTTTATTATTGCGAAATTAAAAAAGAAATAAATAAATTTGCGGTCAGCCATAAATCCTCTGTTCCAACTACACATCTTCACATGGCATACCCCGGTTATTCATTTGTGTTAAACTCTCGACATCTTTCATACATTCTCAAGCACTCAGTCATGCGCACAAACATGCCTGCCAACGTCCTGTGGTGCAACAGTTAGTTTCTATACTGATGATCACTGCAGTGTGTTCTTTCCTTCCCTTTAGACTTGTCCTGTTTTTTCCTAATGGGTTTCTGTTATCCCTCAGTTTCATTCCTTTTGTGGAATGCTGAATATGCTGCTGCCTTTATGCCTAGTGGTGTGTGTGTGTGTGTGTGTGTGTGTGTGTGTGTGTGTGTGTGTGTGTGTGTGTGTGTGTCTTTAGTTCTCTTTCCTAGTTTTTCCCCCCTTTTGTACATGTTTCCTGTCTAATTTTTGAGTCTGCACTGCTGACCAAGTTACTTTTTGTTTTCCCTTTGCTTCCTTGTTTGACTCCTCCCCCTCATCCGATTGGGCCGTGTGGTGGGCGTGGTTTTGGGGCTCACGGACAATGTGGACCCCTATCCTTTGATTGGCCTCCACCTCCTTCACTCACTCCGCTCCATCAACCGTCCACGACCTTCGACCTACCCTGTATCCCTACGCCGCACCCCCTTCGCTGGTCCATTCCGGAATGTCGTGGACCGTTCTGATGTCGGACGACTCCGCCTTTGTGGCTTTGTGACTTCATGCCCGTCCCCGAAAAAACAAACCGAAAACGACCCAACTTCTCAACCAATCTGATTCTTTCCCTTGCGAAATGTGGCTGACGCCCTCGCCCCTGGCCCCGGGCTGTAGTCTGCGGCCTGCCAAAGTAGCCAAGCAGAGCCACAGTGCTAACTCTCCCGTTAAAGAGCAGAGAGACGTGTCTGCCATGGACAACTTCCGTTCCCGAAGCATCAGCGTATCCGAGCACGCGGTGCGCAGGTAGAGCATTCTGGGTAACCACAGCAAACACATTACCACAGCTACCACTTTTTGATTTATTAATTGATTTTTTGGGAGTGGCACTGGGGTTCACCTGGAATGATTTGAGGATGACGGGAGGGTTGTTATCATTGGTGACCGGTGCTTCTAGAATGGTGCAGATCTCGCTGGGTGGGAAAGATGCATGTTGGAGGCGACATCTGTTTGTTTATAGCAGCTGCTTCTTCTTTGTTGCATGCAGTGGGTGCTTTTTAAAGCGACTCGTTTTTTGCACTGGTGTGGCTCACATTTGCTTCGCCTTTTAATACCTTAATTTTTTCCATTTTAGGATTTGCAGGGGTTTTTTTTGGTTTTTTTTTCCCCTTGCCTTACTTTTAGTTAAGGGGTGTGTGGGTGGGATGCACTGGTTTCCGCTAACAGATCAACACACAACCCAGTACAGCTGCATACAGGAAGCATGCACAGTGAAAGATGCCACGCGAAAATCCTAACTGGCCTCACTATGCGCCAGATGCTTGTAGCGTTGGGCAGTTACACTCTTGCACACAAGGGGGCGCTATTTCATAACATGCCTGCTTCCTGTTTGTGGCGCATTTCCCCCACTGATTGCATACTGATTGTAGTGTCATGAAATGTTCTCTTACCAGATCGAGATACAGGTAATGTATTGAGCGTCAGTTTAACCGTTGATGAGTGAGGTGGTTTTTTGTTTTTTGTTTTTTAAATTATTTTTTTAATTATATAATATACATAAATATACATTTTATTATATAATATACATAAAATATAACACAATGCTTTGGCCGTGTTAGACAGTTTTTCCTGAGCATCTTTATTTTGGTTCAGGCGTTCATGGCAAAAATGCACAGAAAGTTTCACCACCTGCTTGCGCTTTCCTCCCGTCGGCCATTGTTTCAGTAGATCATAAACTGTAGACATGTTCATGAAGTCAGATCAAAGCGGCAAACTCGTGTGATATTTCTCAAAAACACGAGAGCACGACCCTGTGTGCGGAGCTCCGCCACCAGGGGGCGGTGTGGCACCAGTCCAGCCCCGTGAGCGCCCTGCCGAGGGGAAGCGCACCCACCGGCTCGTTCATTGCGCAGAGCCCTGCAAAGCGCTTTGGCCTTTTAACCCCAATGCCCGACAGAAGCGCTCGCTGTTCACGTTCATACCAACCGCAAAAGACCACTTATCAGTTTAAAAGCAAAGCCCCGTCGTGCATGCGGGAGTACACGACCCTCTCACCAGCTCCCGAAGGACGTGCGCTTGAATGGTGTGCAGTACCCAGCGTTCCTCGGGTTCTCTCGCCAGCGGCCCTTGACGGGGTCCCCGGTGTCGAGGTTGCGCGCGGCCGCTTCACGTCAGGCGCGTGCTTTGTGGCTCCCCGAGTGCGTGATGTTCGCGCGACTCCCCGCGCGGTTCTGCCGCACGTTGGCAATGATGGAAGAAGCGAAGGACCAGTTGGCATCACGCGAACGACTCCATTCGCAGTGGCACACGGATCGCTCTAAAATGGGCTAACACGAGCAACGGCTGGAACCCATGAATTGGACGGAGTTAGACGGAATGAATGAAGCTCCACATGTGGGTCCGCTGGCGGGATCGGTCCCCGCGCTCGCCCGCACGGTGCTGTCACGTGTCCGGTCGGACACTCGTGTTCAGTAGAACTTCTGCCGCTTTGGCTCCCCCCCCCCCCACCTCTCTTCACCGTCGGCAAAAATTTTCAAACGCCAGTTTTATTTCAAATCCACCTGTTTCTTGCCTCTGAGCATGGCGAAACGGCGAACGACGAGTCGCTGCAAACGCGCGACTGTGCCTGCGCGAGGTGGCGGGCTGCGTTAACGGGAATACCCCGCAGCGTCCCATACCTGTTCGATCCCCACAGTGTTGAGTTTGACTCTACAGCGTGTGCGAGTGGTGAATCATTTTGTGTGTGTTTGTGTGTGCTGCTGTGATGGCTAAACAGGCGCCTGCCCCGGGCCGTGGTGTGCGAGCCGTAACGGGGCCTACCGGCTATTCCGGACACCCGGAGCCGCGTCAGAGGTCTCGCCACGGCCTCTCTGAGTCTGATATTGGCGTGACGTGAGGAATGGCTGGGACTTGGCTAGGGTCTGATGGCTGTTTGCCTGGCAGAAATGTGAAAATGTCTTTATTTCTTCATCTTGAGTGCCGTTTTCCGTGCAGTTTGAGGTATTTGAGTGCCGTTTTCCGTGCACTGCCACCCCTACGTAAAGGATGCGTCATTGGTTTGTTGTGATGGCCAGGAGGAATTGTGGAACCCATTTATCATGGTTTATGTGGCTGATGGTGTGTTAGACTGCAGATAGTTTTAAGAAGCCTCAAGTCTCCTGTCCTGATGGTCTGGTCTGTCTGATGTCTGTAGACGCATTAGATTACACTATAATCACATTTGTCATGTATTTAAACGTTACTGGAGTTTAGACATTAGTCAGAGCTGTTTGAAGTGTAGGCTGCGCCGTGTGTTTGTGTGCGTGTGAAGGGATACCTGTAGCTACGAGGGTGTTTTTGTGGGAGATCACAAGGCCAGTCTTGCTGACTCATAGACTAAGTCCGTGTGTGTGTTAACCCTGCATGTTTTCTACGCTTTCACCCGACATTTGAAAATCTGATACATTACTTGAAATCCGTGTGTCCAAGATCCGTCCGTCACCCGTTCAAATTCCACACCCGCTTCTCCACGGCAGCCCGTTCGGCTCAGACAGTCTAACTCCAAACATCAGCTGGAACGCGCTCCAAAGCAGCCTGCCTCCCGCGCAGTCCGTCACAGATCGGTTACCTCGGCTGGCTGTGCGTTTGGGTGGGTGCGGCTGACGGAGCGGAGGACCTCGGGCCACTCTGAGCAAACGTACGTGTGTGCGGGTGCGTGGGCGTGTGGTTGTGCAGAATGCAAACCTCCATCACGACATGCAGCCTGGGCTCAGCAGACGAGAACGCGGTGATGCAGGCGGACGACGCGCTGAAGACCGTCCACCTGGAGCTCACGGAGACCTGCCTGGACATGATGGCGCGATACGTCTTCTCCAACTTCTCCGCCCTGCCCAAGAGGTGAGACGACGGCGTGGAAGGGAACGTTTGGATTAAGGGGTGTGTGTGTGTGTGTGTGTGTGTGTGTGTGTGTGAGGGAGGTCGAGATCATTTGCCTTAATTACTGACTTGAGTATTTTTGTGGTGGCAACAATAAACATCAACTGAATTTATCCAGCTGTTCATAAACAGTTTATTAGACCAACTTTAATCCCCTAACCATAAAGTTAGTCCAGTGTGGATATTATCTTATATATTTGGGTCACTGTTGTACTACTGAAATGTTAACGATTTAAAGAAGCTCCCAGAGTAATTCTTTACGTTCTTTGCTGGTCTTGGGCACGTGCAAATTGCACAGCTGTGGTTTCCAGATGAGGAGAGGCCAACCAACTAACGCTTGGATCCTGTTTTTGGTCGTTATCGCCCTCAGCAATGTAAAAGGTTTTGTGTGAAACTTCTGTATTGTGTATGCGTTTGTGTGTCCGTGTAAAAATATCAGCGAGGGAGAGAAACTTGGGCAGTAAAAGTTAAAAGCAAAAACAAGAATGGGGTCTTGGTTCAGCTGGAGAGACCTGTGATTGTTCCCTGTTTGAGCTGCAGTCCCACCCCTCTGATCTGATTGGCACTCTGTTCTTCCAGGTCTCCCAATGCTGAGTTCGCATTGGCTGGTGGGCCCAGCATGACTTGGCTGGTTGGCAACAAACTCATTACCATAACGACCAGCGCTGGGTTACGGACCCAGGCCTTGTTAGGACTGGATGTGGCAGACAGACCTGGAGGAGGAGAGATGACCCGGTAACACACACACACACACACACACACACACTCCATACCCACTTGGCTCAGTGTACCAAACTCCCTTTGAGAGATGGCTCCATGGACTCATTCTGCCCCCTGTAGGTCAGACCCATCACTGCACACCAGGCAGACCAAGGAGGCACCGGCCAAGCTGGAGTCTCAGTCCAGCCAGCAGCTGAGCAGAGCCACTCGTATCCGCCAGCGCTCCATGTCTGGTACAGCATACGCAACCGCACGCGCACACCACACACACGTGCGTGCGTGCAAACACATTGCATTTATCCTCATTGCACTCTCGCTCTCTCCCCCTCCAGGTGGTCATGCCCTACGTGCGGGTCCAGCCCAGAGCCTCAGCCCTCTCGTCTCTCCCTCAGAGAGCGAGTTGGGCGGTCCAACGCTGGAAGCGTTGAGCTCCTCCAGGGTGACTGACGACCTCCCCCATAGCTCCGCCCCCCACTGTGCGCTGCCCCTCAGAGACAAGCGCAGCCTCGCCGACTTTGTTCCCGTGCTGACCCAGGGCTGGGCCGAGATATTCATACGCAGACCTTCAGGTGAGGAAGAACCGTGCCTGTGGGGTGTGGCACGGGGGTCAAACTTCCGCACACACACACACCCCTTAATAGGCCTGGTGCTCTGGGACGCGGTGTCTAATAACTACCTTTTTAGGACGGCGCACTCATGTTGTGATCCCTTCCTGTTTCCTCTCCCCTAACTCTGTGGAGGGCTGTCCAGAGCCTTTTAACGTGCCACCCTACGGAGTCGCTTGTGATTGGCCGCCTGTGGACCTCACTGTTTACTCCTGAGCTGATCTCGGAGCAGCCTGATTCTGGATCAGTCATCATGTCCAACAATGTGATTGTAATAGTGGCTGATGTGTGAATGCACCTGAGCGCGGCTCAGAAAGCAGAGTGTGTGCGGCCGTCTTCTGCAGTGACGCTCGCTACCTGGATAGCACTTGCCTACGCCTCCTAAAGTTCACCTGTAATCCTCCTTGGCCACCGGTCTGGAGCTTTCGGGCCGTGTCGACTGTGACGCGAGCTGGGTCGTGTCCGGCCTCGACGGTCCCGATGCTCCGTAACTGGACCTGGCTGGGGAGGATGGAGCTGGCCGCCTCCCTCGCTCCCATAAGGCAACACTGTGGAGAAGGGGCTGCGTTTCCCGGGCAACCCACTGATTGTGTCAGCTTGTTACGAGTGAGGCTGGTCATGTGCTGGACTGCCTTTACCCAGAATCCTCTGCTCCAGGGACTGGGTGTGAGTTTTAAGTGGTTGACCTTTTGGCTTCTCTGCTGTTCTGTCTGTATATCCACCGTGTGTCCATAAAGTTAAGTGTGTGGAAGTGCATTACGTGTGTGTGTGTGTGTGTGTGTGTGTGTGTGTGTGTGTAGGTAACACCAGCTGGCTGATGCGTCTGGAGAACCCCCCGAGTCCATTTTCCTCTGATCTTGGAAGTGTTCCCGTGCAGGAGCTCTCTAGCGTTCTTATGGCTGTGGACAGCAGAATGGAGCCTCAGACACACTCCACCAGTGTCTCCTCTGACGCCGGCCCGGGCCACGCCAAGCCCAGCCTCATCCAGCGTTCCAACACGGGTGAGGACCCTGCTGCGCACCTGTCTGTCTGCTTGCCCCCCTCCCCACGGAGCGCAGGGTGGATCGCAGTGCTAGCCCATGACGTTGGCGGCTATTAGGAGTGAGCTGTAGTCATACGGCAGCTTTAAAGTGAGGAGGGTTAAATGCAGCCCCAGAAAGCCACTGTGCCGTTGGCAATAACTCCATCGTGCTGTCATACATAACGGGTATAAAAGTGTTCATTGGTGGGATAATGGGAGGGGCTGGTGATGTATAATACAAGAGGACTGTAAGTTTGACTGCCGCCTTCCTAAGTCCTGTTCATCGTGGTTTTAAGAAACATCGAAACTGGCCGTAAATCGACCGCGTGTGTGCCCTCTCAGCTGCCTGCTACTTCCATCTTGTTTGGCCTGTCTGTGTTCAGTCTCCATGAGCTCTGTGCGTTGCGCAGTAGCGGTAGTGCGTGTGCCATGTTCTTTACCCGTGACTATGGCATGTTTTTGTGGTAATGTTGAGGGCCACGCTGTTCTCCCCCGTCTGACGCCTGGTGGTCTTCTCGCCTTCTTCCTCACCCTCATTCTTTCACGCTTCCTGTTGGCGTCTTTCTTCGTTTTCCTTTTGCTTTCCCAGTTTTGTCGTCTTTTTCCCCTCTGCGATCCCTCCTCCCTTCCACGCGATGCCGATCGGTTGTTGTTATTGTTGTTTGGTTTTTTTGTTTACTTGTTTTTGTTTACTCCTGGTGTGTGTGTCTGCAGTGGGCTCTCTCTGCTCACTGTGCCCCTCCGATCAGCCAGGCAGGTTACATAGGAGTATATCCTGGGCAGGTACATCTTATCTGTGTGTGCGCGCGCTGCATCTCGTGCGTGTGTGTGTGTGCGCATACACACACTCACCCACACACTTTCATCTTGTTCTTATAAGTGCTCGTTAGTCTTTCTGGTTATTAACATTGCTCAGTGAGAGTGTGCCATCAAGAAAAAGCAAGAGCCAATTACAATCAGCATTTGTTTGATTAATCAACCAATCATGGAGGAAGACCAGTCAAATGATGGTTATAGTTCCTGATTAATCTTAATCATCTTCATGATTCATCTCAAGTTCTAACTGGCCTCTGCTCACCATCACTTACCCTCATGATGTTTTAATATTTTTAGCCCCATGTTCCATCTCCTTCAAGAACGTGATTGAAAAGCAACAGTTGGTGTCAGACCGTGTTATCATACATGCGGGTGCCCGCATACGGCCTCGCTAAGAATGTTTTCACTCCGGTGTAAATGCACCCTACATCCCAAGAGTACACATGTAGTTCTTTCTCCTAATGTGAGTGTTTTGAACACAGATTTGTCAGTCGTCTCTGGTTAGGTGTTGGTCATCTTCAGTCCGCTGAAATGATGAGGGCTGGTCTGAGACCGCTGCTTGTAGCGAAATGAAAAGCTTGTAAAAAAACAACAAAACAATATATATGTAATTGACTCCACATATATATTTGTACTGTATGTGCTTGTGTGTGGTGGTGGTGTTTTTAAAGCATGCTTTGGAAGGGAGAGGTCTTTGACGAACCTAATGAATTGCCGTCATTGCTTGTGAAGTTCATCTGCTTGAATCTTAGACAAGAAAAATGTTTTGTGGTGTCGGTCTGTTTTTGTTTTTGCCTTTTACTAATATGGACCAGACACAAAATCAACCACTTAAACACGCCCCTCTTCCTAATCCCACCCCTTTCCTAAGACTCAGTGGTTGAACTGGAAGAAGGTGGGCGGGGCAAAGGACCGGATTCGCCCTGCGATTCGGCAGAGCTGGCAGAGTTTGAGGTCGTGCCCTCTGGGCCCATCTTCATCAGTCCTGAGAAGTACAAGCCGTCGTGTGCCACGCTCAGCAGGGTGAGTGTGGAAGCTGAACACCAATGAGCGACGCCAAAGTACCACAGAAGAAAGGCATAACAGGACCTTAAGATCAGTGTGCCCACACCGGCAGAGGGCTAGACCCACAATGCACCTGGCAAGGCAGGAAGGAAAGAAGCAGTGAAGGGTGAAGTTTCTATGAACAGGAGACCCTCCACGGCTCCGTGATTTGGCTGTTGATTTGTCGATGGCATTTAGCAGATGCTCTTGTCCAGAGCGACTTACAAAGTGATTTTTCAAGAAGTGAAAAAGTACTAAATAATGCACGCTAGAGGTGTTCAGTTAATCAGTAATATAACATTTCCGCAAGTGTAAGATTAGTCATCATTTAAATGCTCCATAAACAAATGAGTCTTCAGTCTGTGTTTGAAGACTGCAAGGGACTTTGTAGCCAAGCGGCAGGATTTTAAATCTGATGTGGACAGCTACCGGAAGCCAGTGAAGCGAGCGCAGTAGCAGACTGAGGCATGAACTTTGGAAGGCAGAAGATTAGTTGTGCTGCTGCATTCTGGATCAGCTGTAGAGGTCTGACGGCCTCGAGTAGCGAGTTGCAGTAGTCAAGTCTCTCGTCATCTCATAGCTTCGCAAGCCCCTGGGCAGCTTTCCTGTGCACGAAATGGTTGAAACCTTTAAGTTGCAATGGAGAAATATTCATGACCTGCAAGTTTGAGACGTGAGTTGAGAATAAGAACTGCTTGTCTCAGGGAGTTCAGTAAAGACAGAGTGAGGCCATAGTGAGCACTGGGATACGACTGGAAGCCTGAGTGCCAGAAGGTGAGGAGAGGCTCGTTGGGGTTTCCTGTGTCTCATCCTCCTCCCTCTGTTCTGCAGTCGTCCTCTGCCTCCAGCCAGGACGATGAGAAGTCGACCCTGGAGGAGGTCAGCGAGGGAGGCATCCCCATCGACCAGCCTGCCGTGGCCTTCTGCGGCCCAGAGGACTCTCACTTGCCCTTCTCTCACTCCCAGACCCTCAACAAGTCCAGCTCGTCCCCTGAGCTGCAGACGCTACCCGAGGCCTTTGCCAAGGCGCTGGGGTCCGGGGCCGGAACGGGAGACGCGCTCTGCTCCGTAACCCCAGTGGAGCTCCGGGGCCAGCAGGGCCAGGCTGAGAGAGAGGGCCCGGGGGAGAACGTCGGCCCGGAAGGTCCCCCCAGCGCCGGCGTGTCCACCTCCTGTTCCTCCTCCTCCTCCTCCTCGGCCGCGAAGGTGAAGCCGGAGTTTCCGAGCCCCCAGCCGGGGCCCCACTCGCTCTCCCTCAGCGGGCACCGCCCTCGCGGCCACACCATCTCCGTCTCCGCCCCCTCGTCACGCAGGGAGAGGAAGTCGGACCGCGACCCGTACCGCAACCGCGGGGGCCCGACGGGCGCCGAGAAGAGTTGGGGACTGAGCCCCAGGTGAGACGCGTCTTGTCTTGACGGGAAGAGGGGAGAGCTGCTCACAGGTCATGAAATTGAAGGCCAGATTGAGGCCAATCTTGGTCCAATTTTGTAGATACTATAATCTTCACCACCTACTGGTAGTGTTCTGTAGTTGTAAAAGCCACATGATCGTTGATGGTTGGACTACAGGGGATCAGCCTGGAATTCTGTTCATGTAACGCAGCTCTAGTGTTGATTGAAAACTTTCCTGTGCTTTTTGAAAGACATTCCCTCAGTAGAGGGAAAACCCCACCCAGGCTTTGTTGCTTCTGCACGGCACGTCACTTGAACAGATGTCATTTTCTGGGCATTTGATTTTTGTATCCGATTTACTCCTGCATTATTTAGCCACACTCCAGCTGTCTGTCCGTCGTCTGGTGCCACCCGGGGTGGGGGGTGTGGGCTTGTCCTTTTAATAAAACCCGGCATTAGACTCGTTGGCCCACGTTCTCAACACCTTCTGGAGGGGAACTCGCAGCCGGCGTGATGTGAACGTCCACAGGCTTATTACAGGAGACATTCTCGGACAGTACCGCCATGAGAGATTCAGACTATCTCTGTGGCAGCTGGCTAGGTTGATCTCAGCTTGAGGCTGGGCTTCCTCGTGTAATTGGTCTCCTACACTAGCGGATGACTCGCTGCGGGATATCATGAAACAAATGCCCACAAACCAACCCTTCGAATGGCAGTGTTGTGATGTTGGATCCTTTTCTCTGACCTGATCGGTCTAGTGGCAGGATTGTGAGCAGCTCTGTTCTGCGTGCGTTACGGTAAAACTTGTCCTGGGCTTCAGCGCGCCGTGCTTGCTAGTAATTTAAATCCAGACTTGTTAGTAGAGGGGCGGTATGGATGAAGAGCAGGTCCGAACTTTCAGATGCTTTTGAACTGGCGTTAAAGTTCAGGTTGTGCTGCTGAGACCACAGGGGATTTTGGGGCCCGACTGAGTGGAGCTAATTGGCTGTAGTCTCTGTTGTGAAGATATGTGAGGTTTGTGAAGTGCTACGTGACTTGTGTGTCAGATGAGAGAACTTCATGTTTGATCCGTCCTGCCTCGGTCATCCGAGGTGAATTGTGAGGTAGTGCACGAGCGCTAGCAGGAGAGGCTAGGTTCATCTGAGGGGCCGTGCACCTGTATGGTAGCGCTAGCGGAAGAGGCCTTGGCTTGGCCGACGTGCCATTGGTGAACTAACCCCAAGCTCCTCCCCTTTCCTGTCTCCGTGCAGTTTCGTGTTCCTCCAGCTCTACCACTCGCCCTTCTTTGGCAACGAGGCCAACAAGCCCCTCCTGCTGCCCAAATCTGAGGTAATCGTGGCGCAGTCTCACACCCTGTGTGAGGGGCAGACTGGTGTTGACCCACCACACGCGCGTCTGCGTCTGCGAGGCATTAAAGAACGCTTCTTTCCTCCTAGCTGATTGACCGAGCCGTTAAAGTCCTGGATCAGATACCTCCGTATGACACTCATAAGATTGGAGTGGTGTTTGTGGGGCCTGGCCAGGTAAGTGTGTGTGTGTGTGTGTGTGTGAGACACACACCACAGCTCCTCATATCTTTCAGTGCATGCAGTATGGCCAGGGATCAAAGATCACATTCTGTACATGTCACCGTTTTCACGTTTAATCCCATCAACGTGGCAGAGAAAATAAACTCCCTCTGCCTGTTTGGACGGTAGAGCCGTAAGCGGCCAAAGCCTCGTGAGACGTTGCCATCCTCATCCTTTCCTGTCCCTCCAAGGCCAACAGCGAGGTGGCCATCCTGTCCAACGAGTACGGCTCCAACCGCTACGCCCGCTTCCTGACGGGGCTCGGGAAGCTCATCCACCTGAAGGACTGCGACCCAGACCAGATCTTCCTCGGCGGCCTGGACCACGGTCGCTATGCTGATGATGGAGAGTTCACTTACTGCTGGCATGATGACATCATGCAAGGTAGTGTGTGTGTGTGTGTGTGTGTGTGTGTTAAATTTAAATACATGTCTAGTGAGGACCTTCCTCACATCTTGGTATGTTAAATGTGTGGATGTGTGTGTGCGCGGTGTTCATGCGGTGTTGCTCTCCTGTAGCCATTTTCCATATCGCCACCCTGATGCCCAATAGAGAGAGTGACAAAAGTTGCTGTAATAAGAAGAGACACATTGGAAACGACTTTGTGGTTGTGGTTTACAACGACTCGGGCGAGGATTACAAGCTCGGGACCATTAAGGTGAGGGGCATGTCGCACACCAGCGTGCATGTTCAAACACCTTTTCTTGTGGCAGTGGTGTAACATGGAACTGCGCTGGTGGTACGTACACGCGCACGCACAGTTCTAAGGTAAAACACGCTCATCTTCACTGATGTCCACAATCTAATTTCTTTTTTTTCTTTTTTTTTTTTTTTTGCTTGTATGCTAAAGCCTTTAAATTGCAGCACCCCAACAGATCACGCGTGCGCCCTGTTTAACGCTGTCTTCATTGTGTGTCTAGGGCCAGTTTAACTTTGTGGAGGTCGTCATAAAGCCTCTAGACTACGAGAGTAACCTGGTTACACTACAGTGTCGCAAAGGTGATTCACATTAGTGTCACTTCAGCCTGAAATCATTGAGCAAAAGTGTGTGTGTGTGTTGGATGAAGTTATGGCAGTGGTGGAGGCTTGTAGCGATGGGCAAGGGTCCAGGTGTGTGTTGGCTGCAGGTCAAATGTAGGTCCTCATGTACAGTATAATGTGTCTGGGTAGCCTCATGTTGCTAGCGTTCTTTCCCCTTTGTCTGTGCTCCAGACCTGGAGGGGTTGGTGGACACCACGGTAGCGAAGATCGTGTCTGACCAGAACCTTCCCCTGCTAGTCCGACAGATGGCCCTACATGCTAATGTGAGTTCTCCTCCCTTCATATCTCTCTCTCTCGATTATATATCTATATATAGATATAATCTATCTATCTCTATCTATATCTCTATCTAGAGATAATCTATCTCTATCTCTAGATAGATAGATAGATAGATAGATAGATAGATAGATAGATAGATAGATAGATTATATCTTTATCTATAGATATATATCTATCGATCGATCGATGCTATTTTTAATTTGATGATGAATTAAATATCGATCGATAGATATACTGCGCTTTTTTTTTTTTTTTTTTCCCTCCCTCATTTGTTACTTTTCATTTTCTTTTCTGTTCCTCTGCATCTTTAGTTCGTGTTTTATCCAGAGTAAGTTATCTTAAACAAGCCCAAACCAAACCCGAGCCTTTAGGGTAATACGCTGGCATGAAACCTCAAAAAACATTGGAGTGAATTAAATGGGATTATACCCATAAATGCTGCCCTATGGAAGGTCTTTTTTTTTTTTTTTTGGCCCAGTCTGATCAAACCAAGAATCTGATCGTACATCAGTTTAACGAACACAACCACCCACCCACATATATATTTTTATTTATTTATTTTTTGGAAAATGGGGAACTGTACCGAGCGGCCGATAGCACGGAGTGATTATTGATGTCGGCTCTGCGAAGCACGCAGACGTAACACGAACGTTCAGGGGATGACTGGCGGCCCACTGGAACAGCTCTGCTGGCCAGCAGAATGGGTTCAGCATCTCTAACTGCTTTGGCTTCTCTTCTCGTGCTCCAGATGGCGTCCCTGGTCCACCAGTACAGGGCCAATCCGTCCGACGCCTACGCCTCAAAGTGGCTGGCCCGCCTACGGCACATCAAAAGAATCCGAACACGGGTACGGCGCTCGCAAGACTTGCGTTACTTTTCACTTCTTCCTTTACGTTGTTCTTAACGTTTCATTGAATCCCCTTGGGCTGGACGTGTAGACGTGCGTGAGCGCAACAAACTTGTGTTTCTGCTCCCCCCCCCCCCCCCCCCAACCGTCCGCACAGGCTCAAGAAGAGATCCAGTCCCGCCCCATTCCTGGAATTGCTCTTGCACAAAGCCATGCCCCCCTGCAGAACAAGTCCTCCCACCCGATGCCAGGCTCCACCCCCAACCCTGATTCTGGCCAGAGGAAGCGACTGGTCTCCACAGTTGACGACTTCACAGATTTTGTTTAGGATTGACCTTTGACATTTTCATCCTCCATTACCCGATGACGATGATGACTGATGCTATTTTTAACATTTTTAACTTGATGATGAATTAAATTACCTTTAGACAGCAGCGAAGTGCCCCACATTAATACCTGTTTAGTGCTGTCACTTGTACTGCATTTCAAGAAGCACCTTTTGCCAACACACACACAAGCATACACATTTTCACAACACTTTCATTCTTGTACACTTTCACGGCGCCCCTCCGCGTGCACACACTTTTTATTGCCTCTTTTTTTGGGCTGACTGATCTCTTAATACCAGCTAATCCATCGATTAAAAAGAGATTTTATTTGCTGTTTTGCGTGTGCATAAATGAATTGTAAATGAAAAGGTAGAGAGATTTTTTATAGTGCATGTATTTGCACATTGAGCTCCATCCACATGTGCCGGCGTGTGAAGCGTGGAGATCGGAGACCCTCCTCTCAACCGGAATGACATGCTGCCATAGGCATCCAAGGCAGTGAATAAACACTACAAAGTTTGGAAACCCAGTTGTACGCGTATGTCTCTGTGCACTTGTATGTAGAATAAATTGTTGCAATTCCAGAAGTTTTGGTGGTTGATTTCTATTTATTTTTGCTTTAATTTGGTTTTGTTGTAATTTAATTTTAATGGTCAAGCACATGGTTTATAAAGTGGGTGTGAGATCAGGAAGTCACGGAAGCCCTCGAGCTTGGCGGTCAGACACTTTATTTGACTTTGTCAAGTGCAAAAGCATTTAAGGCGACGTGCTACAGACCGAGAATACAAGATAAGTGTAACACAAACACACACACAGTTGATGCGTTGAACAAAATGCATTTAACATTTGATGCAAAGATATATTTAGCATGGACATTGACTTTGGCACTTCAGATGTGTTTTTCTGGATTTTGTACAATGCAAAAGCTTTTATTTGACGCAAGCAAAAGCCAAGATGTACAGTTTTGTTTTTACTATTGGTAATGTCAATAGAGCATTAGCAGTAGGCCCTACGCAATAAAAGCCAACACGCTTCAATACTGCTCAATAATAACTATTGATATTTGTGTGTCTTGCAAGACAAAACAAAACCGCAAAGAACAAGAACAAAACAAGGAAAACAAAAACAAAACGTGAGGTTGCTGTGCTGAAAATACTGAAGTGTTATGTAAAGTCCATTTGGGTGAAGATAAAAATACCAGTGTGGTCAGTGCAGGTTTTCTTGAAGCCAAACAAGGGAAGCAGCGGTACTGTATATATTTACTGCAATATTTACATCAGAGCGCACGGATTATGTACACACACTGCCTGAACACTTAGAAACGTGACTGGAATGAGCCGAAAATATAGACAACATGGCTTCCTATGGCAGGCCTCTCCTCACGAGAAGTGTAACCACCTGTTTCTGGTCTCAAAATGGGTTCTTTGGTTTAAAGCACTTCAGTCTAAACACTATTAGTATTATTGACACTATGGGACTGTCACAAATGTCCTAATACAAACAACAAGCAAAGAAATCAACAGAAAAACAGTGTCATCCTGATTTGACGTTTTTTTAAGGGTCCCTGAGTATCAGCATGGTAAACAATGTGTTTAGGGCTAAATATTTGTACTTTACAGGAGACAGAGTAACAATGAGGTCTAACAACAAATGAATGCTAATACGTTTTGTTTCCTGATGTAAGATAAGTGAACAGAATTCTGGCAAGTGAGGTGGGGTTTGCTAGAGACAATCAACATTCCAGATGAGTTATTAAATATGGCATAGCATAAAAGCCTGACGTTGAAATAAAGTGCAAGGTATACAAGAAACTTTTAGTTCAAATAACTCTCTTGATGCTTAAATGAATAGCAAGCCTTGGCCAATCTATACGACGAGTAATGTTCTTGAAGCTATCTCTTATTAATGTTATACCAAGCTTATTTACTTCATTTTCAAAAGATTCACACAATTACTCTTCTAAGCAATCACTTACGTACATCAATACAAAGTGCCTTTTTAAATAAAAATAAAAATATTTCAAAAGCAACAATTTAAAAAAGTAACAAAAATTATTACATTTAATAATGCATTATAACATATGTGTTCCTGCAAGTAACAACATGTCATGTGAATATAGAGGAACTACATGAAAGCAGAATGTTGGACCTACATTTCCAGATCAGCTATTCATGCTTTAAAAAATTCCTTTCCTCAGTTACTTAGGTTCCATCTTCCTCTCCTTCTCATTCTTACCTTTCTTGTCTGGAAGCACACAATCTTCTGTGACCCACCATCATTCACTCCTGACTTTTCTTTACCATCATTCAATCCTGACATTTCTCGCTCTGAACTGCTTTTCTTTGAGGTCCTTTAGGTTTGACAAATGCTCAAGATTATTCGGATTTTGATTGGAAGTGGAAGAGTTTAGGGGTCATTTGGGGACAGTGAGGTTTGCCAATGTTTGAGCACCCTGAAAACCTCTACATAAGTGTCTGTGTGGAGATGGTTGCTTGCTATCATACCGTTTGCATGTCTGTCAATTAGATACCTGTACAATAAGAAGCATGCATTATGCTTAAGTACCTGCGAGCATAAATCTATGTGCATAATGTTGATATGTTAATCTGTGTCTATCAATGTATTTGTGGGATCAATTGTGTGTGATTTTCGTTTCAGCTTCCAAATAGGCTGCACCAATGGGCACAATATTTGCCCATTACTTCGCAATAGCTTCCTTCTGTGATGAGTCAAAAAATATTAATCGAACATCATAAAACAATACATAATACATAACTTGACACAACTTGAATGCTGCAAAATATCACTACATATCGACCATCTTGTGAAAATAGTTTTGCAATATAGTTTTATCATGTTACTTCCTGTGGTTTCTTTTTGTTGCTATGACAGCACAAGTTGTGCCCTTGTCGGTTTCAGCCCATTTGACCTCCAGGGTCATGGGGCTGGACTGAGGTCATTCAAAGTGAAGGAAGGTGAGGGACGTGAGACAAAGTTTCACGAGGGTGAGCTCAAAAGCGTGACCAGCACCTTATTGCCGTGCTAACTGGATACCATGTGACAAATTGCTCTGCTCTGGGATAGATTGATAAGGCAGCTGTGATACGATTGTTGATTTCCCCATGTTTAACCCTCTTTTTCAGTTTCTCTTGAAGAGTTGGTAACAAAACCTGCTGTCACCAAACTCTTATAACACAACAATGAACCCTCAACTAATCCTTAATAAGTCACTAAACCTTCTTTGTCTCGTTACCTGAAAATATTAGACTTCATTCTTATGTGACCTCCTTTCCAATTTTCCATCAATTGGAATCCTTGGGTCCTCAAGATTTAGAGTGTCCTGAGATATGCCTGTCTGGGTTGGGGTGGACCTTGTTTTTCAGTGGCGGGGGTTTGTGCTTGCGCTTGTGTGTGGGCAGGGTGATAGTGTGCGCCGGATGCCGGAAAAGGCTGGAGGGGAGGTCCTCGCTGTTACTAGGGGGAACCCACTCAAGAGCACGAGGAATTGGGGTTGGATTTGTTGTAGTTGAACCAGGAGTAGTAGGAGGGGAAGTAGTTGGGCTGGGTGTTGGTGTTGGAGGGGCTGTAGGTCTGCTGGTACCGTCAACAGTCTCAGCAACTTTGAGGATGTTTGGATCAACCTTCTTGGGCTTTGAGATCACCATATAAGGACCCCTGGGGGTCTTTTGGGAATTTCCTTCCCCTGTGCCTGCACTTGCTTCTGCCTTGAGGGCACTTTCTTCCATCTTGTGAAGGTTCTTTTCAGTTGTTTTACTGGTATGTGCTTCCATCCTGTCGGGGCTTACTTGCGCTTTACGACTACACATGTCAATCCTTTGGGGACTTGAAACCTTCATCAGTAAGTCCTGTTGAGGATGTGTCTGATGTGAACTGGGATCTCCCTCGAGGAGGTCCTCATCAGTTTTGTGAGAACTTTTGTGGCCCTTGCGATAAACCCCGTCTTCAGTGCCGAGACCTTTCTCAGCTTTTTGGGGACTTGCGCTCGTTTCTGTGTGAGAATGTCTTCGTGAGCCCCGGTGTCCCCTGCTATGTTTCCTCTGTCCCGCAGAGTCCCGACTGCGGCTGGTGCGTCTCTCGTAGCTCCACCCCCGGCTCTCCCTCTGGACTTTTTCCAGCCGGCACTCGGCGCGGTACAGTTCCTCTGTTGCCTGGGTAACCCGGTCTAGCTGTAACAGCAAAGCATCGAAGGCTGGAAGAACCCTTCGAAGGGTGACCTCCATCTCTGCACGCTCTCTCCAAGTCTGTCCTCCTACCGGCACCCCCGAGGCTAAGATGGGGCCCACACTGAGTCCCGGAGCCTCGGCCAGGCTGCATGGGCTGCTGGAAGTGAGCTGCCAGGAAGCCTCTGAGCCACATTCCACGCTGTCGGGGGTTGGGGGGGCCTCGGGGGTGTCCAGGGGAGGGAGGCAGAGGGACTTGCAGTCGCTCGTGGATGAAGATCTAGATGGAGGGAGCTCCATACCCTCAAAGCGCACTTTGTGACGGAACTGCAGCGTGTGAAGAAACCGGGGTAGAGGGAAAAATGATTAGGTTCCGTCGCTGTTGTATACTGGAAGATGCTCTATTTCATGAAAAATATCTGAAGTGGTAGTTGATGGGTTTTGACTAGTATCTAATATGGTAGCTGGTCTGAATCCAATTTTGGCCCTCTGGGGCATCTGGCTTTGGTAAACATAAATGAATATAAATGATCAGGGCTGTCGGGGGTAAGAATTCACCAGTGTGCAAATACCTAGTTAGTTCACCATCTAATTGTCATTATATCTCTTTCAATCATTTAGCACCTGTTTTTGATTGGAGATCATAATATTGGCTAACACTATCATTTTCTTTGCGTACAAAACTGCTTGTTATTCACAATCTCCTCCTTTTTCATCTTACCTTCAGAGTCATGGATTTGGACTGAGACCAAAGAAAAGAAACTTAAAGTTGGAGCATGCTGTGTACCCACCTCCTTGGTGCGACTAAGGCCCATCCACATTTTCAGGCGTCGTAGGAACAGCTCCACCATCTCATAGTCCTGCATGTCAACGGCTGGCCGGTACAACTCCGCCTTCGCCTGCCGATAGTTCCTTAGCAACACTGATGTTACCAGCCAGAGCAGAAGAAGATGCAGCACCGTGAAGCTGATGTGGAACAAGAAACAGGAAGTGGAGGAGGGGGAGAAGCCTCGGTCGGGTCGCCACAATAAAAGTCCATGACCTCTGGAGCTTAGCAGTGATAGGCAGGCAGAGCCCACTGATCCGTAGCCCTCTAGGACGGAGTGAAAAAGCTGGAAAGAGGCAAGAAAAAGGCTTTTCAGAAGGTGATCATTTTATCCAAACAGTCAATTACGTGTTCTAAGTGTTCTAACAAAGCACAGCAGACTTAAAAGGACAAAAGACACCCAGACATGAGGAAAGGAGACAGAAGTGCTAAGGTAATGGCCTTGGGTATTTCAACAGACTCTCTTCCTTCGGGGAGACACAAGGCACAGAATGGAAAGTCACATCCATCAAGGCCTTTTAACAAATCAGAGGGTAGGAGAAAGAAGAAGGAGAAAGATTTAGAGCCAGGACATAGAATTAGTCTCCCACCATGCAAGCACACATCCACACCTTTGACAGGACAGTTTATCCTTGTGCCCATTTCCACCCTGTGTCCAGGATGATTCTACCGTATACAAAGCCCGGCCCACTTTTTTTTGTTTGATTTTCTGTTTTGTTTGTTTATTTTCTGTTTTGATTTCTTGAACACAAATTTGAATGAAAAGGTAAAACGCAGATGCCAGAATCTGCTGGAGACTGCTGGAGACACACAGGAGGAAGAGGATCCAAATGCACGTGGTTTTATTTCCTTTTTAAAATCAAACTGATTAGTGGGGTCAGGCAGGCATTCGTAGTCAGGCTGTTCCAAGGTCAGTAACACGGGGCAGAGTCCGGATAGTGTCCGGGGGTCAGGCAGGAGACGAGGTCTGAAGCACAGGCGGAAGTCGAAAACCGGGAAGACAAACGCGGATCTGGAACGCTCGGTACGCGACGTGGAGTCAGCAATACTCCACGATGTGAACGCGGGGGAGGGAAGCCTAAGTAGGGGGCAGTAGTGAGGATGAGGATGAGGCACGTGCTAGTACTCTCGTGAATCAGATCGGGGGTGTGCGCGAGTGGGCGTAACAGAGATTAGGATGGTGTGCACCGCATGACATCGTAATCCGCTGGAGCAGGAGCACTGTGGACCCGTCACTACAGAAAGCCTCCAGAGATGCAGCGATCCCTAATCCCGCAGGAGCTAAGGAGACGTCAGAGTCGCGTGTGCATGCATGCACATGTGTGTGAAGGCAGGGCAAGTGTGCCTATCCACACAACCGGCTTCAAACGACCCAGACGAGACCGTCGTTAACAACACGTGTGTAGGGACGTGCGTGTGCAGGTCCCTTGGCTTCTTGTATTTATATGGCTATTGTTCTGGTGTACAGGCTGAGCCACGGTTTGAAACACAAAAGGTCCGGACTTGTCCAGCGGGACGGCTCTAGTCAGCTTTGAAGCTCAATTCAGACTCGTAAAGTACTAGCAGTAAAACCACTCCTGCGAACGCTGTTCCACGATTCAGCTTTGTCCCGTCCCGCGCTACTACGCCAATCAGCTGTATCATTAACACCACGCTGACACAAGGACTCCACAACACCTCTGAAAATGTCACCAAGACATTAGCAGGATGTCCTTTATGTACTGCAGATTGAGATCTGGGGAATCTGGAGGCCAAGTTACCAAAGGTAAAGTTGGAGGTAAAGTTACCAAACTCTCTGTGATGTTCCTCAAACCATTCCTGACCCATTTCTTGC
>NC_137514.1:5457500-5462500 GCF_041902795.1 Electrophorus electricus | reverse complement strand
ATCCGCTTCCAGGCTTCTCTGCCTGTCCAGAGACCCCACAGCCTCCCCAGAATGCTCCATCACCCGCCCCCCTCGCTCTGTGTATATTTTTGGCCCCGATGAGCCTCCATAGCTACCTGCAGCTAGTTGGGAATTGTGAAGTGGCTAGGAGCCGCTGGAGGCCGCAGAGAGCCGCTCGGAACAGGTGGATTTCTACGGCCTGAGGGCAGAGGAGGTGTCTGCACATCTGACTGCGCTCAGCTATTATATAACAAATAGTCATGAGATATGGAATATGACGTATAGCTTTCTGACTGAAGTCTGTGCATGTGTGAATTCATGAATACTTTATACACACGTGTGTGTGTATGTGTGTGCATGTGCGTGCATGCATGTGTGTGTGCATGCATGTATGAGTGTGTGCATGCGTGTCTGCGTGTGTGTGTGTGTATGTAAGTGAGTGGGAGTGAGCGAGTGTGGGTGGGTGTGTGTGTGCGTGTGTGTGTATGTAAGTGAGCGGGAGTGAGCGAGTGTGGGTGGGTGTGTGTGTGCGTGTGTGTGTGCGTGCGCGCGCGCATACACACCTTCAGCATGCTGTGCAGCAGGTGCACCTTGCGGGCTTCCTCTCTGGCCTGGGCGAGGGCGAATCCCTGAGGGGGCCGCACCCTGGGTACCTTCTGCACCACCCGCTCCACCCGTGGACACTCCACCAGTACGTCCCCCTCCTCCGCCCGCAGACGGCCCACCAGCAGTCCGTAATACGCCCCCTCCAGGAGCACCTGTACACACGCACATACAGGTTATGGAGCAGGTTTAGTGTGTACTGTGTACTGCTTTAACTCAAAGTGCTTCACCCAAACACAAAGAAATAATAAAGGAAAGAAGGAAACAAATATTAACAGCTATTCCAGCTTCAGATCTAGCACCTCCACATACAGCTTCAGATCTAGCACCTCCACCTACAGCTTCAGATCTAACACCTCCACCTACAGCTTCAGATCTAGCACATCCGCCTCTACCTTCAGATCTAGTACCTCCACCTCTACCTTCAGATCTAGCACCTCCACCTCTACCTTCAGATCTAGTACCTCCACCTACAGCTTCAGATCTAACACCTCCACCTCTACCTTCAGACCTAGCACCTTAGCAAAAAGAGACTTAATTAAAATAAAATAATTAAAATAAAATGGAAAGTGTCGATTTAAACAATATAAATAAAGACTAAATAAATTAAGAATTTAAAGAAATGAAAGTGCTAAAAATGAAATGAAAAACAGAAAAAACATTAAAAATGAAAAGTGCAGTACTAGGCAAAGGCACAAGAAAATCAGTCTGGACTTACACACGTCTACATCTGTATGTGTTTCTGGTGCCCATAAGTGTGGGGACTTTGTGTGTGTGTGTGTGTGTGTGTGTGTGTGTGTGTGTGTGTGAGGATGTGTGCACGACACCTTTAAAGGACATTTGTGTGTGTGTGTGTGTTTTTGTGTGTGTGTGAGGATGTGTGCACGACACCTTTAAAGGACATTTGTGTGTGTGTGTGTTTTTGTGTGCGTGTGAGGATGTGTGCACGACACCTTTAAAGGTTCCAGAATGCAGAATGACATCAGTAAACTGATGATGCAGGAAAGAAGCCACATGAGAGCGACACCCTCACTGAAGCTCCGCCCCAGCCACATGGAGATGCTGCTGGACAGGATTAGCCCCACCCAGCTCCCCCAGAGGGCAGCCAGTCCGCACACAGGAGGAAGAGGCCTGGGCTTACACACATCTGTCACCACTGAGAAAGAGGAGGAGAGAGGTGTAGGTAACTGCACACATGTATACATCTATATAGGTGGTGTGTGTGTGTGTGTGTGTGTGTGTGTGTGTGTGTACCTGCGCGGGACGTGAATGCAGTCTTGGGTCGATCTCTCCGCACAGCTACGGGTGGAACAGCTTCACTCATCTTCTGAAGGAAAATAACCTCAGTCTTATCCCCGAAGATACTGGAACTGGAACACGCACACACACAGATTACCAACAGAGAAATCAGGAGGGAACGGGGAGACATCATGAGTCAAAGGCCAAAGGTCGTGAAGGAAGTGTGTCACTCACAGATCGCCCACGTCACTGTCCGTTTGAGAGAGCAGCTGTCCGTCAGCCAGGATCCGTTTGATTAGATCCTCATCTGTCAGTCATATCCAGTAGCCAATTAGAAATCAGGCCCAAAATGTTCCCTGCCCATTCACTCTGTAAACACTCTAACCTATAGAACTGTGACCTTTTATGCAAATGGTTCATGTCAGCTTCGAGGTTTTTTCCTACATAAACACCTACTACAAACCTATTAAACACTATAGTGTTCTGTAAAGAACAGACATAATTGATGGGTTCGACTATGACCCGGACACTCCCAGGTCTATTGATGTGACTTTATCGTTCGTAAAATCAACACAAGATGAATCATCTGCCAGAAATAATGAGCTTTCCAGGCCACCGTATCTACCGGAGGAGGTGAAGTATTTATTCCTGTGGTCATGGCCCCCCACAGTCTCTTCCTCTTCTGAGTTGAAGGTCATGTCAACACCCAGGTGCCTGCTGCCTTGACCTCGCTTCAGGCGAGGTGGAAATCCTGCCCCCACCTCATCAGACGGGTCAGTCAGTACATCCGGCCAATCAGCGTCAGGAACACTCCACCTTGGCAGAGAGGAAAGAGAGAGGCATGATGCAAGAGTGGTCTCGGTCTCTCTCTCTCTCTCTCTCTCTCTCTCTCTCTCTCTCTCTCTCTCTCTCCCCCTTTTGGTCTCTCTCTGTTTTTTTCTTTCTAAAATCTCTCATCTTTTCCTTGTTTGATCTTTGTTTGTAATCAAAAAGACTAACAGCTGCTAACAGTGACTCACTGCTACTTATTCTCACACACACACACACACACACACACACACACACACACGCACACACACACACACTTACATGCGCACGCACATACACCCATGCACACACACCCATGGGCACACACACATACACCCATGCACACATACATACACCCATACACACACATTCTTACATGCACACACACGTACTCCCATTCACACACACACACACACACATACACCCATGCACAAATACCTTCTTATATGCACACACACACACACACACACACACACACTCGACAATGACGGCGATGGTAAGTCATCCTGAATGTCTCATCAGCCATACCTGCCAGTCTACCATGCTACCTGTCATTTAACAGAACTGTCACCATGGAAACAACTGACTCACCTTTTAGAGGATGGAGTGGGTAAGTCAATGTTGGTCTCTGCCGAGTAAGTCTGAATGGAAGAGAAAAAAATGATTATAGAAAGAACGAAAGAAAGAAAACTAAAGAAAAAGAAAAAAGATTGGGCTGATAAATGTAGATTTTCCCACTGAGAAATCAGTGTAGCAACATTTTGGGGTTGTCCTGCTATACATGTCCAGAATCAGACAGATGTTTCAGATTTTCATATCCAAGGCCTCAGTACTGCAGTGTGAAGCTCATCCAGCTCTGGCAGCTTTGTAGGACACTACGTATTCAGCGCCTGCCGTTTGGCCCACGACGCCAAACGGGAACAGGCTCATAAATAAGATGGGTGGAGATGTGAGGGTGGAGATCCGAGGACGGGGGACTGAGCAGCAACACTGTTTATGCAGAGGCACTCACAGAGCAAAAACAACATTCTAGAAGATTCCACTGCTCTCAGGGGTGGCACTGCAGAATCCAACAGAGTCAAAGCTATTTACATCATAAAGATAAGTAATTTATGTTCTATTTACATCATACAGATAACTCATTTAAGTTCTATTTACATCATAAAGATAAGTAATTTATGTTCTATTTACATCATACAGATAACTCATTTAAGTTCTATTTACATCATAAATATAACTCATATAAGTTCTATTTACATCATAAAGATAAGTAATTTATGTTCTATTTACATCATACAAATAACTCATATAAGTTCTATTTACATCATAAATATAACTCATATAAGTTCTATTTACATCATAAATATAACTCATATAAGTTCTATTTACATCATAAATATAACTCATAAGTTCTGTTTACATCATAAAGATAAGTAATTTATGTTCTATTTACATCATAAATCTAATTATGTTCTTTTTACATCATTAATCTAACTATGTTCTATTTACATCATAAATGTAATTGTTATATTTACATCATAAATGTAACTAATTTCTGTTATTTCTGCTCTATTTACATCATAAATGTAATTAAGTTATGTTCTATTTACATCATAAATGTAACTATGTTCTAGTTACATCATAAATGTAACTAATTTATGTTCTATTTACATCATAAAGATAACTCAAGTTCTATTATATCATAAATATAACTAATGTATGCTCTATTAACATCATAAATAGAATTTGTCCTATTTACATCATAAATATAACTGTTCTATTTACCTTATAAATATGTCATTTAAGTTCTATTTACATCATAAAGATAACTCAATTATATTCTATTTACATCATAAATATAACTATGTTCTATTTACATCATAAAGATAACTCATTTATATTCTATTTACATCATAAATATAACTATGTTCTATTTACATCAATATAACTAATTTACATTCTATTTACATCATCAGTATAACTCATTTTTCTATTTACATAATAAATAGAATTCTCATTTAAATCTCATTCTGATCTCATCTCTCTAATGAAACAGTAGTCCTCAGTGTTTGTCTAGGGTACCTAGGGTACCTCCGGATGATCCTAGAATCTCTAAAGCTTCGCTCTACCTCTGTAGGTATTCCATTGAAGATGAGGAAAGAACTTCCTGTTAAGGAGCTGTCTAGGAAGTCATCGATTTCCAGAGATTCTTGGTCAACCTGAGGAGGGAGTTGTGCCACTGACACCTGACACATGCATGCGTGCGCGCGTGCGCACACACACACACACACACACACACACACACACACACACACACACACACACACACAGAGAGTTTTAGCTTTTACATA
>NC_137514.1:5420000-5445000 GCF_041902795.1 Electrophorus electricus | reverse complement strand
CATCCTATGCTATTCCAGCAAGCTCATTCCCTCACATCACCAGTCAAGCCCCGCCCCTTGGCCCCGCCCTGGCCCCGCCTCTCTTACCTGTACAATTGAAGTGAACCCTCTCCAGCAGGGTACGCACCACTGGCCCCTCCCTGTCTGCACGCAGCGAGCAAGCCCCGCCCGCCGGCGGCAGGTTGGGCCGCAGCTCGATGTAGGCCACGCCCTCCGCCTCCATGCTGTCATCGGTGACGTGCAGGCTGAAGACGTAGGAGTCGCCGTCGCGTAGCGCCCCCCTGCGCAGCACCAGGTGCATGCTGTCCTGCCCTGTGGTTGTGGTGTTCAGGTCCAGCACCAGCGGCTCGGCCCGAAGGTTCACCGCCGTCCAGCGCTGGGGGAAGAACACGGCACCCGCACACATCGTCATCGTCGTCATCGTCACCATCAGCGCGTGACGGAGAATTACAGACATCCACTGTGCGTAAAGTGTTTCTCTTTTAGTCTTTAAGACGTTTCTTTATACTCCTGAATGATATTACGGTGTTCGCTTCTGAAGCTTTGAGGGTTCGCGCTCCCAGAGCAGATCAGGAAATATTCTTTATAAAGAATAACTCTGCAGGTCCAGGACCAGTTTGTGGTGTTAAATGTTCTAAAAACTACTAAAGACAAGGAAATGTAAACAGCTCAACTGCTTGCGTGCGTGCATGTGTGTGTGTGTGTAAGCGTGCATGCGTGCGTGCGTGTATGCGTGCGTGTGTGTTCATGCGTGCATGCGTGCGTGCGCGTGTGTGTATGCGTGCATGCATGTGTGTGCGTGTGTGTATGCGTGCGTGCATGTGTGTGCGTGTATGCGTGCGTGTGTGTGCATGTGTGCGTGCATGCGTGCGTGCATGCGTGTATGCATGCGTGCGTGCGTGTATGCATGCGTGCGTGCATGTGTGTGCATGTGTGTATGCATGCGTGGGTGTATGCGTGCGTGTGTGTGTGCGTGCATGTGTGCGTGCGTGCATGCGTGCGTGTGTGCGTGCATGTATGCCTGCGTGTGTGTATGCGTGCGTGTGTGCGTACTATCCCCGAGTAGACAGCTAACCAGAGAGGTGATGACATCATTCCTTCCTTACGCCCTCTCAGGCTTTCGTGTCTCTTTATATTTTGGGGTCGTGACATCATTCAACTAAACATTTACACACAGTGGAAAAGAGCAGAGATCAGGGCAGAGTGAAAGAGTCTGAGAGATGATGTATGTGTGTGTCTGTCATCGCCTCATCAAATGTTGCTGACCCTCCTCATCATTTTGAGGTGGAACGGTGACCCATTTTGAGAGCTTCTCCACTTCCCCCGAGACTAATAAGGTCATAGTGCCATTACTAACTTTCCTATGGAAGACATGATATCAGTACAGTCCAATACACCATCCAGGATTCCATGAGGCTTACACTTTATATGAACTGTAACCCAAATTGCTTGGGTAGAATGTCCCACAAAGTTCTGTGAGGGATGCTTTTTAAACACAACAGGGACAGATAGACATGACAAAGTTTTTCAGTTATTGCCCTGTGTGGTAAAATTCTCTACAGCTTAGACTGCCATCATATGAATTTCATTATTTTGAGTAATCACAAACATATTCTCACAGCTGTTATGGCACAATGTGCGTGTCGGGGTACGCTCCCCTTCGCACTTATCACGTGGTACGGCCCACCAAGTGCACGTGGTGTTGTCTGTGTTGACCCGTTTCACAGTGACGGTCACTTTGTCTACCACACCCCTTTATTATCTCAAATCCGATAAATGCCGACAGCCTTGTGGTTCAACAAAGCTATGTACGTCAACAAAGTTGTTAACGTCAGCGTTCGTGTTTGGGTTTTGCTTTCGTGTTTATGTATCGTTTATAGCCCGCTGCACTGTTGGTTTTACGTGAGTGCCATAAATCGTAGTGATTCGCTGTGCTTGAATAAATGTCTGTCTTCACTGAGAGAGAGGTCTGCATCTCGTGAGTCTGTTGGTGGAATTATGGTTTGATAATGGGAAGGCAAATCATGCATTGATAAAATATTCTGCATCTCTAATATACATGTAGATATATTTTTTAGAACCTGGTCTCTAGCACACGGTGATACCATAACCTCCAATTACGAAATCCTTTCGTGGTGCGTGGCAGATGGTTGGACCAATCAGTGTTTGTGTTTGCGTTACCGGGAAGCTCCTTACCCCTCTGTAGGAACCTTGGCAGTTGCTGCAGGTGCCAGTAAGGTAGACATAGGAGTTCTGGCTGATCTCATAACGGGACTGAGCCTTACAAGACACACACTCCAGAGAGACTATAGGAATACGGCCACTCTTAACCAGCACCTGGCCGTGAGAGAGGGAGAGAGATTTATGGTGATAACAACAATCAGTTACAGTCATATAGCACCTGTCACAAGAAGGGAACAAAGCCGTGAAGAAGACGTAGAAATGGAGGAGTGAAAAAGCGTTCTGAGGAAAGATAAGAGAGCGTTACGCCTGACCGGTGGGTGCGGAGTGCAGGGGCGAGTGCCCCCCCGAGCGTAGGGGCAGGAACGCTAACAGACCTGCCATGCGCAGACGAGAGCCTGAACCTGGGAACAGCCGGCACGCCAGAGTCGCCGGAGCTTAGTTCTGAGATGGGACGCGTGGGAAGGGTAGCAGGGGAAGATGGGCCAGAGGAAGGCGACGCAGCAGCATTTTACAGTGCACATGCTCTGCAACCAGTGTAGCTGCTACAGGGTTCATGGGGGAAGGGTGTTGGTGCTCCAGCTGCAGAGTCTTCAGTGTACTGAAGGAAGTGGAGAGCTGTAGATGGTAAACCGTAGAACAGAGAGTTGCAGTAGTCTAACCGAGATGGGATGCGCCACGATGTCTGCGTTTTGACAGAAAAGCAGAGACAAGCAATATTGCAAAGATGGAAAAATGCCGTCTTACACCCTGCCCGGACGGAATTGGTTTTACATGGGGAGGTGGAGTAATATAATTTTACTACAGGATGTCTGTAACATTTGAGAGGTTCACACGGGATGAGAAATAACAGCGTAAATGACAGATGGGAGTGGCTACTCGATTTGCACACCCCCGTTATCTCCTGAAAAAGCAGAGGATGATAACTGATGGTATAAACGACTTACGGTAATAATGAAATTTTAGTTTGAAAATTAGCAGACTATATGTTCAGATCAGACTACATGTTCTGTAAGCTCAGGTTGCTCACTTGGTAACGGTGATAATAAATTTTCTTGGCATTTAGTATTAGAATGTTAGTGCTTAACCAATAGTTTAAACTCCCAAATCCAGGAAACCAGTGTGGGAGGTGGAAATGATTTGGAAATCATTAGCAAAGCAGTGAAAATTTGAAACTCTCATAACAGATAATCTTTCCAAGGGCAGGATGTAAATTATAAACAATAAAGGGCCAAGAACAGAGCCTTGGGGAACACCCTGAGGAACAGGATCTGTGTTAGATATGTGACTCCCAGTAGATACAAATTGACACCTATCTGGTAAATATGATCTAAACCAGGATAGCACAGTTTCAGTAAGGCTAATAGTGGAAAGTTGAGAAAGGAGAACATTACGACTAGCTTGTGTTGAAGGCTGTGGTAAGGTAAAGAAGGAGAAGACCAGATGCTGAACGAGAATCAGAAGATAGCAAATGGTCATTTAAAACATAGACCGGAGCCGTCTCAGTGATGTGGTGGCAGCCAAACCCAACTGAAAATGTTCCAAAAGTTTATTGGAGTTCAGAAAGGCATGCAGCTAGGTGGCAACAACCATCTCAAGAACTTTAGAGACAGGAGACTGAAACTGGCGTAAAATATCCCATAACTGAATTGTTAAAGCCCGGTTTGTTACAATAGGGCTCACAGCATTATATTTGCCTCCTTCTTAAACACCGACATGCCAAAGGTCATGGGACAGCAGTATGTAAACTGATTATGAAGTGGCGTTACTTCAGGGGACGGCTTGAGAACACACGCACCGGTGTAAGTTGGGAGGTGTTATCTTGTGAGTGAGGTTGAACACTGGCCAGTGTGCTCAGGGCAAGACGATGTACTAGAGTTCAAATGAAGCAGGATAGTGGGTGCAGTACGGATGGGGCATTCCATTTCTGAAGTTGTGCGGGCATGTGACACTCCTGGCTAGCACTGTCCATATGAACAAAGAAATCACTTCCACACTCAGTGCAGGAGACCCACACTCATCTCCCACAGGTCGGTGCAGCGTTCTTTAGCTTCTATGACATATGGGTGCAGAAGACCCACCAGAGTAGCCCTGTTTACGCCACGACACTGGACACAGCGCCTCATCGGGGCTTGTGAGGTGGACCCTGGATGTGAAGATGGATCGAGCATTTATGGATGAGGAGGAGAGGCCCATTTGCACCTGAGATCCTGCACCCACAAATACCACAGAGCTGTGGGTGTCTATCCAGACAGCATGACTCATCCCTCCAGACGGCTTCCTTCCACTTAAGGAATCCATGCCACATCCAGTTGCTGCGCTTTGCAGAGCTACAGGGGATCCTACATGACATTAGTCCCTGTCCCATGACTTTTGGCACAGCAGTGTAGTTGCTTAGATAATATTATAAGAACCTCGTTCGAGGCGATAAAGCAGATTCTGGACAGAACTGAATTAAATCAGAGAGTTCAGACATGTAAATGTCAGGGAACATTACTGTTAGAGACAGAGAGTGGAAATAAGGAGTCCATCACTACTGTCACTACCACACTACCCTGGTGACTGGGAGCCAAAGATTAGGATGCAAAAATAACCCACTGAGAATATTACATCAGATGAGCCTCTCTGTCCCTGATAGGACAGCATAATTAGAGAGGTAAGAATGGGAGCAGTTTCTTTCCAACTTTCCTTTGGTCTACAAAGAAAAAAACAAATTCAGAATGTGTGTGCAGCGGGGAGGGGGCAGAAAAGCACAGATCGAGAGCAAAGAGAGGCACGAGGAAGACGGTGGATCAGGTCAGATTGAAAATTCGCTCTGTTGCCTGACACAACTCCTCCCTGGTCTGTCTGAGTCAGAAAACGTGGCATAAGGGCGATGACGAGGCAGGAGAGAGGGAGATGATGATGAAGAGGAGAACAGATGAGCGGACATCAAGAGGACAGTGACACATCTGGTGAGGCATGGCGCACCTTCACTGCTATGTCTTCCTGCATCACTACCGACAAACGACGCTCTTTTTTTAAAGCTCCGCTGTGTGGCACCTGTCCATTGTGCTGACTTCGATTCATGGTGCATTAGCAACCCTGTCATATTCGTTATGCAAACACCTACTTTAGGTGGGATGGAGAAGCTTCATGAATGACTAACGAGAATGCGAATCAGTTTTTTAGTTGCCACTGGACCCGAGCTGCACAGATTTCTTTGATGAAATTTCATCTTTCTTTTGGACAGCTTATTAAACCCACGCAGTCCCCCGTGGTCCCCTGGTGGTGCCCGGGGCACCTGGGAAAGGTTTGCTCCATTAGAACACTCTGGAGACAGGGCAGAACAAAGCCATAAAAGGGGTAAACAACAACTGAGGGCCTGCAGGGGGTGGAAGAGGAGGATCCAAGACCTGCACCCACCTCCACCCACCTGCACCTCCACCCACCAATTACCACTTGTCCATCCCTCCATTTTATACTAAATGAGATTATCGCACAAACTTGCTCACAGGCCTGAGCTTTGATATTTGACTTCCAAAAGGTCAGAGGAGAAAAGCCATTTTCCCTCCATGTTCGATTTCGCTTAAACTTGCATTCGTAATCTAAAAGACGAGGGCAGTCAAGCGTCTTTATTATTAAGTTTTAATTTCATTTTTGTCAGTGAATGTGATGGTAGGTAAATGCCGAAGGGGTGACGTGTAGTTGGAATGTGCTGGGGGATTTGAGAAAGGAAAAGATTACGCTGGAGTGTGTGTTGGTTGTTCGTCTCAGAATAAGAGCAAAGAATGTTGAGAGGAAAAAAAACAACTGAAGGGAAAAATTGGGAGAGCATTCAGACATTCAGTTTGGAGAGTTGGCAGTGTGTTCATTTTGGCATTCGAGTGCCATTCGTAAGCACTCAAATGGCATTCATGACCATTCAAATGCCTTTTATGAGCCTGGCATTCAAACTGCCTGTCAGACTAGCATTTCTGTTCCCTCTCTCTGAAAGGAAAATAATAAAATGACAGATTAAGGGCGGCGTGAGTGAGAAATATCAAACACGTAAATTAAAGAGATTTAGCGAGCTGGCCTTCGCTCTCCCAGTAGCACAGAGCGATGGGTAGAAGAGGAGAGATCTGATAGAAAAGACACGCTCCTCATCGGGTGTAGTCTCAGCATACATCACCTGCTAAAGGCCCGACACTATGGTTCATTTTGTGTGTGTGTGTAAGGACACTACCTTAGACCAGCTTCTTTAGTACCCAGCAGGACATTTTTCACCATTAAATCAACCAATCAGAGTCGATCTCTTTCCAACAGTGATACTAGTAACCAATCAGAACTCACCTTCTGCAGGGTGGATTCAGGGGGCATGCGCTCTTTGCTGACGGTCAAACGGAAGGTGTACTCAACATCCACCTCCAGCTCTGATCCAGAGATACCGAGCACAGGCCCCCACGGGCCCAGGCCGAAGTTCAGAGTAGAGCAGTGAGAGACTCCCTTAAAAGAGAGAGAGAGAGAGAACAAAGAAATTAAATGTCTTTAATTAAATATTGGAAGTGATATGATGTTCAAACAACACTACTGCAATTACAATAGCACAATAGCAGGTGTCCCCAGGTGATCGCAGGTTGACAAAAAAATTGTAGTGCAACCACTAGGGGCACTACAGTACCTTTATTACTGAGAACACTGGTGTGTGGGACTAAACCTGAATTTTCCTTGTACCTGTTTACATTTTCATTTACATTTTTGGCATTTGGTAGATGCGCTTATCCAGAGCGACTTACAAAAGTGCGTTGTCAGTTCATTATTACCCGCACACGAGCTCTTTTTGTTTTTCATTACTTTCTATCTGTACATCATGCCTTTTCTTAGAATTTAGCATGTTTACATTTTAAAACTTTTGATTCTTTTAATTATCCTACTAAGTCATTTTTACATAATCATTACATAATGATCAAGCCTTTCACGAACGGATTCGGTTGTGTTTTAGCCGGGAAATCAGCAAAATATTTAGACAATCTGCGACCCGTGACCCCAGATAGAAGGCCGCCGCAGACACCCAGACCCGCCCTCTCTTCCGAGCTCTGGCCTTCCAGGTCAGGACAGATCCCAGTTCAGACCTCCATCACTCAAACTGTGCGCCACACCAAGGGAAATCTTTCCTCTCCCTTCTGGGAGCTGTATCCTAAACGTTCTCGGCCCACCCTTGATGGATCAGCCATTTCCTGTTTTCTCTAGGTTCCCACCCATGCTGGAGCTCGACAGGCACCCGCCTGCTGGCTCCAGGAATTCCATCTCCTTTATCCATCTGAGTAGAGAAGTCACAGAACGCTCCAAGTGCCTGGGATCGTCGAAAACGAGGCATTTCCCCTCGTTATTCAACTTTCCTGTCATCTTCATCTTATTTTCCTTTATCCATTTTATCACATCTCCATTTTAGACAACCCTCCTGCCCTTTGTGTGTGTGTGTGTGTGTGTGTGTGTGTGTGTGTGTGTGTGTGTGTGTATGTGTGCTTTTTTTTATTTAACCCTTCTGGATTTGGAGCTCAGGAGCCATCCTTCCTGGCCACCATCTCCATCAACTCCACCATCTCCAACATCTCCATCATCTCCACCATCTCCATCAACCCACCAACTCCACCATCTCAACTATCTCACAATCTATGGCCCTGAAATGCAGTACAAGCTGACAGAATGGCCACACCATGAGAGATCACACTTTGTTCTTCATACTGATATCTGAATTGCTTTGGTGTCACACACACACACACACACACACACACACAACTTTACTGGCACACAGTAATCCATCAGTCTTAATCAAACAATCCCTCAAACTTTCCCAATGGTACAACACTGTACAACACTGTCCAATGGCATGCCAATCACTGGAACTCATTTAACAAATTACCTGAAGAGCCCATTTCTATTTGGGGGTGTTTTGGGATGTTTGTACTGATCCACACAAAGAAACAGGCTCTCTCTCGTTTCACACTCCCACACTGTTTAGCCTTCACAGCAATACATCCGACACACGCTAAAACCCACTGCCTGGGCGGCTGTTGGAGATGGAACGCACACGCTCAGCAATCTTGTTACTTAAGAAGGGAAAACAAAACAAAAAACAAAAAAAAGCGAGCGGACGAGCCGAGCAGCAGCGTGAGAGCTCTCGCTGAGCACAGGGGAGAAAGGAGAGAGAAAACAGTTGGGCTTTAACGACCACAGAGGACGAGCCTGCAGGATTACAGCTCAGAGGAACATTTGACATGTTATGGCTCATTTGAATCACTGACAGTTCGCATAAGATTAGGCAATGTAAAGGGTGATATTCACCAGACTACAATGAATTCCTGTACATCCCACAACAACTTCACAGTCAGATTGGCACAGGCTCTTATTCCACAGTGGAAAAGGTTCTTGGTATATTCAGCAAAAATTACTAATGTGAATTTCATCCCGAGAGTCCAGTTAGGTTCAATCCAAAATTCAGTTTTATAATTCAAGACAAGTAAAAATTTGATTCCAACAATCTAATTCAAAATTCAGTTTTGAACAAATTTCAAACATTTTCACTAACTTCATCTCACTCATATCAGCAAAATGCAGAGCTGTGGGTTCTGACAATTCTCACCTTTGAGGTGTTCACGCATTCCCAGTGGTAGTTGAGTAGGGTCTGACTCTCTGGGTCAAGGTTGGGGTCGTAGGACTGCTCCGCACTCAGCTGCAGGTCTTGGGTTTTCGACCAGACACGGTAAGTGCCACCCTCAATGATTGGCACCAACTTGGCAGACATCACCGACAGATGAAGACAGGCTGCTTTCCTTAGAGGCACTCCCTTGTAGGACAGGGAGAAGATTAAGGTGTAGTTTTTGGCCAGGAGTGACATCTTGGGAAGTGACAGCTGGAGCCTTCGGACATCGACTTCGATGGGAAGCCGGACTTTTGGGGGTGGAGGCGAACCATTTTCAACATCCTGGCAGTGAGGTGTAGAAAAGATTTCCCAGAGATATTCTGCGCCATAGCGAGCACAGCCTTTCAAATTCACTCTTGCTTCCACCAGCGCTGCTTTAGAACGCCAGATGGCCATCCTTGGAGCTTGGACCACCTGAACGTCTGGCTCATCACACTCTAGTACACGTATGTTTACTTTAAACTGTGCCATAACCCAGCTAACCCGGTTACTGATGTTCACCTGGGCTACATATTGGCCAGGCAGAGAATAGACATGAGTTGCAGGTGGAGTGCTGTTGCTAGAGGTTCCATCCCCAAAGTTCCAGTTGTAATTGAGAGAGCTGCAGTGTGGAGAAACTCCTGCATGGAAGGTGACGGTCTTGTTTATGAAAGTGTCCTGAGGTTGCACCTCTAGTGTGGCAGATCGTAAAATATTCTGAACGAGAACAACCTTGGTCTCATTTTGAACGCTCAGGCCATTAAAAGCACTCACGATGATGGTCAGGGAACCAGGTTCCTCAGGTATGTAGGTCACTCTCACATCAAGCTTAGTTGTCTTGACTCCGCGATGCAGGTCGAAGGTCCATAGGTATGCCACAGGGTTGCCTGTCTCTATGTGAGCCTCAAATGTCCTGGGAACACCCACAGGTATGGCGTCTTCGCAGCAGTGCAAGATGGTTAGCTTTGAAATACGCTCCTGCACATTGATGTGGAGGTTCCTCCGTTCCACACTTATCTGGTTGCAGGCAGTGAGATTGACGTAATAGCTGTCCACTCTGTTAAACTGGTGCACATATGTCATGTTGGGGTTCAGTGTTACATCACCACTGATGCTCAGGATGTAAGTGACAGATGTACCAGAGGACACAGAAATGGTGAATTCCACATTCTCACCAACTGCCGCGCTCTTCGTGCTGGCCTTAAACTCCAGGCCCTGAATTCGGTCTTGCACAGTAAATTCCCGTGACAGCACTTCACTACTGATGTCATTGGATGCATTCAACGTGATTGCGAAGGTTCCGGGCAATGGGAATATATAGGATGTATACTGCTGGCTTGAGATTGCTCCACTTGGTAAAAGCCAAATCCATGAGACATTAGATCCCATTTGCACATTACCATGTAAAGATACATTGACCCCACTGGCGACAAAGTTCTGCTCTGTTACATTGGTTGTGGTGAATGTTACACCTAATACTGGCTCCTGCACACTGACTGATACTGACGCGGTCTCTGTGTTAACTCTGTTGGAGACCTCAATAACTACCTGCTTCAGCCCCGAGCTGTCAAAAACATGCGAGATAGAAGGGGTGCTAAATGGCAAAAGATCACCATTGGCCCGCCATCTATATTGCAGATCGCTGCCAATAGTTGCGAACACTGTCATGTTTATGGAGCTGTTGACAGGGGTGGGGTTGGGGACAGCCTTAAGGACCAGCTTTCCGACAGCTTCCAGAAAATCAATTGTGCGGTTAACGGTTAATTGGCCAAGCAAGTTGGTGGCCTTCAGGATGACCTCGCAGGGACCAGGAGTAGAATAATTGAGGTCTATGGTTTTGCCTGTGAGATTAAGAGTAGCAGTGTTCTCATGTTCCCTCAAAAGGTTCCAGCTAAAAGACATGTTAGTGCCCTCTTTTACTGAAGCTTGCAGGTGAAGAACGTGGCTGGTTGCAAAACAGCACCCTTCCCCAAGCTCATCGGACACAATCTGCAAGCCCTCCAGCTCCCGCTGGACGAATATAAAGATACTAGCCTGAGCAACGCTGATGTGATTTTCGGCAGTCACAATCACATTAAATGTCCCAACTGAGCGGAAAGTGTAAAACATTGTTTTTGATCCTGGAATGGAGGTACAGCGGTCACACAGGATCCATGAATATAGCACCTTATCTCCTTGGTCAAGGTGGGCCAAGAAGTGGACTGAGTCGTTCAAGTGGACATTGACATGGCTGGCATTGACCGACAGTCCCTGAATTGGCGCTAGAACAGTTACGGTGATTTCGCTTTTATTTTCGCTTACTTCATTCTTACCCCTCAGGCGGATGTTAAAGGTCCCTGAGGTATTGTAGCCGTGTGTCACGTTCTGTCCTGGGAGGACAGAGCCATCTCCAAAGTCCCAAATGTAGACAACGTTAGCTGAGTCTGAAGATGACAGGAAGCTGTAGTTCTGCTTCACGGCCAGGTTGTTGCCTCGGGTTCCATTGTGCTGTATCAGCAGACAGCCCACGGGTTGGTGCACCTCGACCTGGACTGTGCTGTTGCTGTAGGAAATGTTATTAAGGACTGTTACAGTTACCAGATACAGTCCTGGGCTCTTGTATGTGAAAACTATTGTGTCACTGCCTTGAATGGGATAACCAGAGTCACTGGTCCCAAAGTCCCATAGGTAGGTGTAGTCAAACATTGGAAGGGCAGTTACAGTAAAACTGTTTTCCTCTCCGAGTCTGATGTGTCCGTTTGAGGACACTAGAGTCACGTTGGTGATGACAGGTTGAACGCAGATCCAGTTGAAGAAATTAGCCTTGTTTGCACTGCTGGACATGAGCAGGGAAAGATGGTATTTTCCACTGCTATAATAAGAGTGAGTAATGCTAGCGGTTCCGTAGTGAGTTTCATTGGTAGTTCCGTCCCCAAAACTCCACACGTATTGGTGAGAGGAGGCATTTCCTGAGACGTGAGCATGGAAGCTGATGTCAGTTTTTTCCTGAACGCATCCCACAGGCTCCAACCACAACACCTGCAGCACAAACACTTGAACGTGTATTGTCACCCATCTTGAGCTGATGGCATTAGCTGCAGTTATGTTGACCGTGTAGTTTCCATCTTTTACATACACATGCTCCACCCTTGGTTCCACGCCCGTGAGCACAGTCCCGTCACCCATATCAAACCTCCAGCTGACATTGTTTCCTGTTTCCAAAGTAGCCATGACAACTGTAGGGGTGTTGAGCTCTGTGGGGGCACTCGATGGCACGTCCAAACCTTCAATATCCTCATATACCATCAGGTCTTTGCAACTGCTCAAGCTGCTGACGGTGTTGTTCACATTCACACAGACTGTATGGGGACCGCGGCGTGCGTATGCGTGTTGGACTCTGCCCTTGTGGCCTTGCTGCAGGCTGGAGTTGTCCCCAAAGTCCCATGTGTAGATGATTCCGTAAGGGGACGGAAGAGGATGGGCCTCAAACGCAGCCGCCTTTCCGACCTGCAGAAGCTCGGGATCAGTCTGGATCTCTACTAGCGTTAAAATGCTGAAGACGTACACGTCAACTTTGTGGCTTCTGTTTTCATAGTGGTTGGAGACATTGACCTCGAGAGTATATTTTCCTGCAAAAACAGAAGAGGAGATCAAATACACCACATGACTAATATCTGTAAAAGAACTGGGGGAGTTGAAGTCTGGACTGGCCCAGTCTGTTCCATATCATTGATGTCAGTGGGCCCTTTACCTGGCTGGCTGTAGATGTATTTGACATCATGCTGCAGAATTAAATGCTTCTTAAAGGGCTCAGAACTCTGGTCCTCGTAGCGTGGCTTAAAGTGGTGCATCTCCTCACCTCCATCTCCAAATGACCAGCTAAAAAAAAAAACAACCCATAATTGAGAGGGATTAAAAAGAATGACCGTGCACACACACACACACACGCGCGCACACACACACACGCGCGCACACACACATGCGCGCGCACACACACATGTGCATGCAAACACAAAGCTCAAACTTACACTATTGCCAGCTGACATTGCAGACAAATATAACATGCTTAATTCTTCCAGTTTCCAATTTTCAACTTGATTCAGTTTACAAAAGAATAAAAAATAAGTATAATGACATCAAATCGTAGGAGCAGAGAAACAAACGAGAGAAAGAAGTGTCTTGTTGGACACAGAAATAGGGAGGGAACAGAAGAGAGAAGACCCAAAGGAGTGTGAGACACGATTCCAACTGTCTAGATATGACCCCATATGTCATCTCTCTCAGACGCTCGCTATCGCTGAGACTGGCAGCTGCGTAGCCTCCGATTGGAGGATAAAGAGTCGTCTGGGCTACAGGACTTATGAGAAGTTGAAAGTGTTCAAATAAAAGTAGCAGCAGAGATTTTTGGAAGCAGTCAGAAGAAAAGAGAGAGGGTGTGACAGAGAAAGAGAGAGAGAGAGAGGCACAGAGAGTGAGAGAGAGAGTGAGTGAGAGAGAGAGAGAGGGACAGAGAGTGAGAGAGAGAGAGAGAGAGAGAGAGGGACAGAGAGTAAGAGAGAGAGAGAGAGAGAGAGAGGGACAGAGAGTGAGAGAGAGAGAGAGGGACAGAGAGTAAGAGAGAGAGAGAGAGAGAGAGAGAGAGAGACAGAGAGTGAGAGAGAGAGAGTGAGAGAGAGAGAGGGACAGAGAGTGAGAGAGAGAGAGTGAGTGCGAGGGACAGAGAGAGAGAGAGAGAGAGACAGAGAGTAAGAGAGAGAGAGTGCCACAGAGAGAGTAAGAGAGAGAGAGAGAGAGAGAGAGAGAGAGAGAGAGAGAGACAGAGAGTGAGAGAGAGAGAGTGAGAGAGAGAGAGGGACAGAGTGAGAGAGAGAGTGAGTGCGAGGGACAGAGAGAGAGAGAGAGAGACAGAGAGTAAGAGAGAGAGAGTGCCACAGAGAGAGTAAGAGAGAGAGAGAGAGAGAGAGAGAGAGTAAGAGAGAGAGTGAGTGAGTGAGTGAGAGAGAGAGAGAGAGAGAGAGAACAGGCGGACAAGATGGAACATTTGGAAGCCGTGCTTGGTGACAGTATGGGGAAACCTCTGGTCAGCAGTCCTCAGTAAGCACAGGCTGTAAAGGCAGAGCAGTGGTGCACAGTGCTACCTGCAGAGGCTGAGGGTCAGTGTACATTATGTGGGAGGTCAAAGACAGAGAAACCAAAGTTGTCTGTTTGTCAGAGTAAGAATGTGCTTCTTGGGTTTTTCTACAACATATAAGTGTAAGCAACACATTCTTACAATCAACTGTGCTGGAAAGTCCTGCCTGACACTCTATGATAATAATACATCTAATAATTATCATACATAAATCAGATATCACAGCTACAGTCTACTCCATGATCTTATATGTATAAAATATTCAAATACATTCTTTTGTTTGACTCATATATACACAGGCTTGTGGGTAATATGTGGAACGAAGGCTTTAGCTCGAAGATAACTTCCCACAAAACAGCATTTGATCTTCTTTTGAAGATTTTCTCTACTATGAGGAAATCTCAAACCACATGTTGAAGACAGACTAGTCTCATATTAAGCAGAAAAGCTAAATGTAAACTGTCAGTTCTCAAATAACTTTTGCAAAAGACAGCACTGTATTCCTGATATGACATCTCAGTTCGTGGGCTCAGATTTCAAAGCAACATCTAAAGTCATTTTGATGTCAAACAAAAGCTCTACAATATATGGCCAAAAATATGTGGACAACTGACCACCATATACCATCATATAGCCTTGTTGGACATATTTCAAAATCATGTACATAAATAATATCCCCCTGGACATGGTGTGTGGATCCGGTTTGTGGACTTCAGCTTGACGTGCAACACCATCATCCCATCGTTCCATCATTCCAGAAGCCCTCTCCTGGAAACTCTCCCAGCTCCCTGTATTCCCTGCCATCTGTCTGTGGATCACCAGCAGGTGAGGCTGGGGACAGACACTCCACACCCTTGGACACGACCTCGCTCGGCTCATTCCCTCCGGAGGGCGCTAGAGAACCACGTATGCTAAAACATCTAGACACGGAAGCAGTTTCTTCCCTGGTGTCATCAACCTCATAAACAGATGACTGGTTCCATCTGCCATGTCGCAGTTTCTCTTTCCTCTGATAGCCATAACACGCTGCCTCACACCTACAATAGTGCACAACCTCACTAAAATGCATACTGATGTATACTTTATGTATATCGCATATTGTTGTCAATTACATCGTCTGTATATTGTGTTTTGTATGTATATTGCCTGTATTGAGAGTTATCGTCAGCCGGATCCAAATTTCTGGTGTGTCCTGATTCTGATTCTGACCCTTCTGGGGAGGCTTCACACAAGATTTTAGTGTGTAACTGTGGGGATTTGTGTCCATTCAGTCAAACGAGCATGTGTGAGGTGAGGCGCGGATGTTGGATGAGGAGGCCTAGTTCACAAAAGATGTTCCAATTCGTCCCAAAGGTCGCTGCAGCCCTCTGGAGTTCCTCCACATACCTCCATGTCAAAGCACAAGGGCACAGCCCTGAAGCGACCCCAGACCACCCCCATCATCATCCCTCCTTCACCAGTCCTCTCTGGTGCCACTGTGCATTCCAGTTCTGCGGGCATCTGCCAAAACCGCATTCTTCCATCTGTCGTGAAACGCAGTTCATTATCCAAAGTGACCATTTCCACGGCTCCGGGATCCGGTGGCGGCACATTGCACGCCCCTCCAGCCGTCGTTTGCTATTGCGCACTGTGCAAAGCTTGCGTGTAGCTGCTCAGCCATGGAAACCCATCTGGTGAAGCTCCCAACACACATTTCAGCGCTCACTGGCCCTGCTCTGTGAGTTTGCCTGACCTACCCTTCCCCTGCTCAGGGTTGGTCCCTCCTGGACACTTCCAGTTGACCAGGGCAGATCAAGCAGGGCAGAAACGTCCTGCCTGATTGGTGGCAACAGTGGCATCCAATGAGAGTGGAGCTCTTCAGTACGACACATTCTACTGCACACCTTTGTCTATGTAGATGGTATGGATTTGTGCTTGACTTTACACACCTGTTAGTAGTACGTTTGGCCATGTATGGTATGAGGAACACACTGGTGGTTAAAGATTGATCTGCATTGTTTTAACTACAATTGGTGTTTGTTATTTAATGTAAATTCCATAATCCTTTAGGAGTAATTATCTGGAATGTCACAGATTTGCCAGCTACTCAGAGCATGCACACTCAAAGTGTAACGGTGAGCGGGAAGGAGGCGGACGCACGTGCGGAGAAGAGCGAGGACAAACGGGAAAAGACAGGCTAACAAAAATAAAGGCTTTGGAGCGGAGTTTCAAGAAACAACCACAATGAAACACATTCAATGAACAGCCAACCACTGGGATCCAGAAAGGGTTTAAATACATAAACTTAATACTAGAAACGAGGGACAGGTGTGGAAAATCAAAGGAGGGGCAGAGAAAACGAAACTATGGCATGGAACTAAAAAACACAAGACAACAGGGAACACGGAACCCGGGAGGGACTGATCATGACACAAAGAAATATTTGAGCACACACACTCAAAGAAATATTTGTTACAAGGTCTGTTTGCAAACTGCAACTTACTGTAATGTCGGTACTTTAAAGGTCAATACTGCAGTAGCAATTATAGAACAATGTATTGTGCAGTGTCTGTAGGGTGTTGCTAGTGGCAAAAAGAATGGAAAAATTCAAAAGCACACAGTGACAGTCCCTAAGATCTAACAATCTGCCTTTTGAAAAGGGGTCTCGGGGTCACTGAACCCACCGGAACGTGGCGTCCACTGAGGGGTCCACCTCCAGGGAGGCGGACAGGGTCTGGGCAAGCCCCTGCGTTACGATCTCTGGAGACCTCACTGTGATCTCACCCATGGGGTTCATTCTGTCCACGGTCACGTTGAAATCCTCTTTAAGGCTGCTCACATGGTTTTTGGCTGTTACCTAGGAAACCAGACACAGGTCATGAGATCCATTGACAGTGCTGACACTTTCTTTCTACTTTAGATGAACTTGCAGACACAAAGTCAGCTTCTAAACGTTTTTGGGCTTTTTTCAAAAACAGCATTGAAAACTTCATGATGAGCAACAGTTAGAACAGTCATGATGAGCAACAGTTTTTAATAGCTCAAAAACTTTAAAAAACCCAACATTTAAAGCAAAGACGTTCTATTCTTGAACCTTTCACAATTGCTCAGTGACATTAATGCTTTGGATTCCACCTCACTGCCCTCATTTTAAACTGACAGTTTGTCAGCGAGACGGTAGCAGAAGAAGCCCAGTCTCACTGTGAGTTTGTAGACAGCCGCGTTCTGGTAGATGATGTTGAGCACAGTGTTGTAGTAGGTGAAGTACGGCTTATCGTCCACCGTCCACTGGAAAGTGGGCTCGGTTCCTCCCTCGACAAATGCAGTGTAGCTCTGAGAGGGAGAGACAGCATGAGAGAGCGATAGATCCAGTGCTTCACATAATTAGCTGACTGAATGGGAACAGATTCCCAGTTACACTCATGAAGCAGCCATGAACCTGCACTGCAGTAATGAGGAACAGGGAGATGAGGCGCGTCACCAACCAAAGAAGAACCCAATCAGCCGATCAATCAACACGAGCAGCAGGGCCAAAGAACCCAATCAGCCGATCAATCAACACGAGCAGCAGGGCCAAAGAACCCAATCAGCCGATCAATCAACACGAGCAGCAGGGCCAAAGAACCCAATCAGCCGATCAATCAACACGAGCAGCAGGGCCAAAGAACCCAATCAGCCGATCAATCAACATGAGCAGCAGGGCCAAAGAACCCAATCAACCTATCAATCAACATGAGCAGCAGGGCCAAAGAACCCAATCAGCCGATCAATCAACACGAGCAGCAGGGCCAAAGAACCCAATCAGCCGATCAATCAACATGAGCAGCAAGGCCAAAGAACCCAATCAGCTGATCAATCAACATGAGCAGCAAGGCCAAAGAACCCAATTAGCCAATCAATCAACACGAGCAGCAGGGCCAAAGAACCCAATCAGCTGACAGCACTGCCTTTACACACCTCCATAAATGAGCAGAAACTTTATGGAGTAGCTGACCCTACGTAGATCACCACACACACCACACTTCTAGACAATACAGAACATACAGTATAATTACATGCCAACCACACTACAAACTCCTTCAACCACATTACAAACTACTCCAACCACATTACAAACTCCTCCAACAACAATACAAATTACTCCAATAACACTACAAACTACTCTAACCACATTACAAACTCCTCCAACAACAATACAAATTACTCCAATAACACTACAAACTAGTCCAACCACATTACAATCTACTCCAACCACACTACAAACTACTCCAACCACACTACAGAATCTACTCCAACCACACTAAAAACTACTCCAACCACAATACAATCTACTCCAACCACACTACAAACTACTCCATCCACACTATAGAATCTACTCCAACCACACTAAAAACTACTCCAACCACAATACAATCTACTCCAACCACACTACAAACTACTCCAACCACACTAAAAACTACTCCAACCACAATACAATCTACTCCAACCACACTACAAACTACTCCATCCACACTACAGAATCTACTCCAACCACACTAAAAACTACTTCAACCACAATACAAACTATTCCAACCACACTACAAATGACTCCAAACTACTATATCTGCTCCACCATTGGAGGTAGCGCGGAAGTATTTCTTACCACTACGGACGCCATCAGCACTCTGTGTCCAGGATGAGGGTTGACCTGTAGCCCTCGCAGTGGCTCCTCCACCCTGGCCTGGATCTCCAGCTCCGCCTCAGCCACTTCACTTCGGACGTGCAGCACCATGCTGGTCGGACCAGGCATGGAGCCCGGCTGAAGGTCCAGCCAGGCAAAGAGGACGTCATTGTTTGGGTCAGCCATTCTGCAGTCAGCAACTGTAGGCACCAGTGTCTGTGGACAGGAATGCTGGAAGGGGACGGTTACATTGCTACCCTGCCAGCCAACCACAGCATTGTTTTCAGAGCAAACTTTGACCAGGACCGAAGTCTGATTGGGTAAGAAATAAACTGTCCCGTTCTGAATGGTCGGATAGACGACAGCGAGGCCCAGTGGTGGGATGACATGTATTGGACAGGAAGCAATAACTGGAAAGTCGGGATCGTCCAACGTCACTTCCAGACTGTAGTTGCCTGGGTGGGGCAGCCCAGCTTTGAGAAACGGCCCCCGCAGTTTGGTTTGGTTCTGTCCGACGTACAGAACCCTGATCTGACATGCCGACTCTTTTATCCAATCGCCGGCTTTGCTCCCCTCTAGAGTCTGGTTAGGGTCCAGCCAATTGGAGCGATTCTGGAGCAGGAAGCTCTGTTTCCATGGTGATGAAGGGTCAGGCGAGCAGCTGAGTAGGCCTGAGGGCCCGGCGTCATGTTGGAGGGCGATGAAGTCCCCGGGGGCAACGAGCAGGTCTTCCAACTCCTCCTGGACCTAAGTGAAAACCACGGAAGAAACGTTTAACAAGAGCAGGGTGTGAACCGCAGTTAACAAAAGCAACAGGGAGTCGGTTTTATTGGACTCTATTCTAAAAGGAGTCCACCACCACCTACTCTCATATACCGCCTACACCTAACTGTCATAAATGCAGTATTCTCCACCATCACATACGTAAATCTTAGATAAGATTTACAATTTGATAGGTTTTCGTGATTTTTGGGGTATTAAACTTTTAATGCAGTGTGGTTTGATTTCACTTCTTGATCTTTATAAATTATCTTAAAACACTCAGTGGTGCTTACTGTCTGCTACACTTGCAGTTCCTCAGAAGCTTACTTGCATGCCAAACTGAGCCTAGACCTGTGACCATGCATGTCAAACTGAACTCAGACCTGTGACCATGCTTTTCAAACTGAACCCAGACCTGTGACCACGCATGTCAAACTTGACTCAGACCTGTGACCATCCATGTCAAACTGAACTCAGACCTGTGACCATGCTTTTCAAACTGAACCCAGACCTGTGACCACGCATGTCAAACTTGGCTCAGACCTGTGACCATGCATGTCAAACTGAACCCAGACCTGTGGCCATGTCCTTCTTTAATCTTGTGTGGAACTAAAAACCTTTATAACAAAATATAGTCACTATAATTAATTACATTTATCTCCACATGGGAATCTTATGGAACATTTACAGCAAAAACACACATGCAAGCACACAAGCACTCCCACACACCCACCCACACACACATACACACACACACACACACACACACACACACACACACACACACACATACACACCCCCCCCACACACACAAACCCACACACACATACACACACACACACACACACACACACACACACACACACGCACGCACGTACACACAAACACACGCACATACACACACACCCACACACCCACACACACACACACACACACACTCACTCCCACACACGCAAACACACACACACACACACGCACGCATGCACGTACACACAAACACACACACGCGCACACACACACACCCACACACAAACACACACACACACACACTCACTCCCACACACACAAACACACATACACACACGCACGCACGCACGCATGTACACACAAACATACCCACACGCACACACACACGCACACACACACTCCCACACACCCACACCCACCCACACATACACACACTCACTCCCACACACACAAACACACACACACGCATGCACGCACGCACGCACACCCACCCACCCACACACACACACACACACACTCACTCCCACACACACAAACACACACACACACACACCAGAGCAGAGCCACACCCAGGCACAATTTATTTCATTAGTATCAATTTGACCTCGGGCAAAAAAAAACAAAAAACAACAACTACTACAAAAACTCGCATCGTTCCATCTGCAGAGAGGACCGCACTGCCGTATTCTGAAGTTTTCTAATTCACATCTCCCCACTAATGGCTTCCTTTCCCCCTGCGAGCAGCGCAGTTCTGTTTGGCTATCATCGGCCTCAAATGAGTTTTTTTTAATGTGGATGGTGGCGTGAACACGGGGAGGGCTGTCTGCAGTCATTAGCACCCGGCTGGAAATGAAAGGCCACTAGACAGAGGAGCACTTAGCAGTCTGCCCTGACTGCTCTGTCTCATGCTCCATTTTGGCATCTACAGAGACAGGACCAAATCTTTCACAGTTACCCAGGACTTCTAGGATTTTCCTAAGTGCTTTGTAATAAACAACTTCTTCAGTTTCTCCTCCAGTTGTCTACTGAGTGGCGGGACTCTGACGTCTTACCCCTCACCGGTCTGAACCAAATCTGAACCAAGTTCAGGCAGAAAGGTCGGCTCACCAGCACGTGCGAGGAGGCTCCGGGTACCATGGTGAACACGGCCTCCCCTACCAGGCTGTAGTGAGGCAGCAGAGTGCCCGGGAGCAGAGCCTCCACCCCTGAGCAGTTGGGGCAAGAGCCAGACTGGCAGGGGTGGGTCAGGGGCAGGCAGGAGTGGGTGAAGGGGCACCACTGGTGAAGTATGGGGCAGGATGGGCCCCAGGGGGAGGAGCTGGGTGTGGAGGTGTCATTGGGTCGCAGTCCAAGGGGCAGGCACACAGCTATCGGGGTGCAGAGGTCACCGCAGCCTAGGAGGGAGGTCAGAGGTGAAATTTGTCAGTATTTTATTCTTTCATCGTCAGTTATCCATATTATCTATCACACCTTTTATTCATCTATCCAGCCTGCATGCACACACACACACACACACACACACACGCGTTTGGGTGATGGTGTTCTCGACAGAGCCGTGGCTTGGTAGTGGGTGTGGAGTGGATCAGGCACACCAAGGACCTGCTTGGCAGAGAGTGACATCCCACAACACTAGTAAGAGTTCAGCTTACAAAGACCCGAAAACCCAATAGGAAAATGGATTTTAAAAAAGCAGAAGATGAATGGAATGTTTCCAAGTGTGTCACAGAAAGGACACAGTGCACATATGGCATGATCATGTGACCTGCCAGGACGTGCCACAGCTGAAGACACCAACAGTAACTTCAGCTGGTTTGCAATAAACCAGCAGTAAGTTCAGAACACAGCCAGAGGAAAGCTACCTCTGGTTGCACATGAAGGTTACGCGAGCTGTACCGCGGAACAAAAACCAGCGAGTGCAATTTCAAGGCTCCCTGAATCCGGCTGGACCTGGCACGGACGTCCGCAGCACGGTCTGCACTGTGCTCCGGCTTAATTATGCTGATTTGCTGACTGTGCCACGTATGTAAATACGAAGCGCAGGGCAGTCTGCAGCCTGCTATCACACCCCAACAAATAAGGCTGTCGGTCGCTGGCGGGGCGACACGGGTTCTGTGGAAGTGAGAAGGAGAGGAGGAGAGAGGGAGGGAGAGAACGAGAGCAAGATGACCAGGGAGGCAGGAGAAGCATTTGATGACTAAGGTGGATTCTGGACTTCTCCAAGCCTTTGATTGTGAAATTAACGATCCCGATGTTCAAAGCTGGTCAGCACCCACAGAGGAACACACAGTACAACGAAGCCCAAATGAGCTCAGAGTTACCCACCCACACACACATACACACACACACACACACACACACACTCACTCACACACTCACACACACACACACACACAAATACACACATACACACACTCACACTCACACACACACATACACACACTCACACGCACACACACTCACACACACACACACTCACACACACACACACACACACACACACACACACACACACTCACTCACACACTCACACGCACACACACACACACAAATACACACATACACACACTCACACTCACACACACACATACACACACTCACACACACTCACACACACATACACACACACATACACACACACACACACACACACACACACTCACCCACACACACACACACACACACAGTCACACACACACACACACACACACGCTCCTTTTCTGTCTCCGCCTCTGTCACCAACCTGCTGCGTTTTATTTACTGTTCTCCTTCCTCTTGTTTTCTGCTTATTGTTTCTTGTTTATTTCTACATTTCATAGCCCTTGTTTAGATGTTTTAAATCAAATCACATTTCTCTTTGCCGTCTGGCATTCTCCCTGAAAAATGAAGACACCTGTTGCCCTGTTCTTTTCTCTTTCACTCTCGGCTCATCTAGTAAACATGTATGAGGTACAAAGGCCTCTGGGTAAAGGATAGGTGGAGACAGGAAGCCAGGCATGTTCTAAAGGGAAGTGTCTTAATTTCTCTCTCTCTCTCTCTCTCTCTCTCTCTCCTCTCTCTCTCTCTCTCTGTCTCTCTCTCTCTCTCTCTCTCTCTCTCTGTCTCTCTCTCTCTCTCTCTCTCTCTCTCTCTCTCTCTCTCTCTCTCTCTCTCTCTCTCTCTCTCTCTCTCTCTCTCTCTCTCTCCTCTCTCTCTCTCTCTCTGTCTCTCTCTCTCTCAGTTTGGCTGGGTTTTATGCTCGTGTACTGACCACGGAAGAGGTTTATGATTTGATTTCAGAGTGACCGCTTCTGTGTGAGTCTGACCACGCGTCTGTATAAATCCTTCCTCTGAACAACAAGTGTTTTACAAAAGTCTGTGTTGGTTTGTGTGTACGTTTTATCTACTTATTGGTTACCATGTTTGCATAGTTTTGAGAAAAAAACACAAATGTCATAAAATTAAATAAATGTAAAATAAATAAATGGAAACAATGTTTCAATTAGCAATAAGATTTAATTTAATTTTAATTTTTTTTTGCATCACAACAGGCAAAACAACCAGTGATACGCCCAGTGATACACCCAGTGATACACCCAGTGATACACCCAGTGATACACCCAGTGATAATCCCAGTGATAATCCCAGTGATACACCCAGTGATACACCCAGTGATACGCCCAGTGATATGCCCAGTGATACGCCCAGTGATAAAGCCAGTGATACGCCCAGTGATACGCCCAGTGATAATCCCAGTGATACGTCCAGTGATACGCCCAGTGATACGCCCAGTGATAATCCCAGTGATACGTCCAGTGATACGCCCAGTGATATGCCCAGTGATAATCCCAGTGATACGCTCAGTGATACGCCCAGTGATAATCCCAGTGATACGCCCAGTGATACATCCAGTGATACGCCCAGTGATACACCCAGTGATACGACCAGTGATAATCCCAGTGATACGCCCAGTGATAATCCCAGTGATACGCCCAGTGATAATCCCAGTGATAATCCCAGTGATACACCCAAATGCTTTTTGTTGTCCATTTTTACTGTCTCTGTGTGGATCTCTGTGTCTATCTGTCAGTCTCTGTGTGGATCTCTGTGTCTGTCTGTCACTCTCTGTGTGGATCTCTGTGTCTGTCTGTCACTCTCTGTGTCTGACTGTGTGTCTGTAAGGGGTGTGAGGTGTGTGTGTGTGTGTTACCTGGCAGAAGCAGGTGGAGTCCGGGCTGCTGGCAGTGTGGGCGATACAGCTGGAAGCGCACCTGTGTGTGTGAACTCAGGGTGTGTGTGATCAGCTCCAGAGATGAGAGACGTCCGCCAGTCGAGAAACTCAACGTGGGGAAGAGAAACATCTGTAGCGCCCACACACACACGCACACACGCACACACACACGCACACACACACACGCACACACACACGCGCACACACACATGCGCGCACACACACGCACACGCACACACACACACACACGCGCACACACACATGCGCACACACACACACACACACACACACACACACACACACACACACAGCAGTGAGTACATTGCTGATATGAATGCCTCAGACCCATTTTACACACCTCAGTGTCAGTGCTGGCTTGGCTGCATTAATGAATCTGTGTTGAAGTACCAAATCAGGCATGGAAACAGACAATGTGTAGTAACAGTGTGTGTGTGTGTGTGTGTGGAGTTGGTGTTTTTGCACATGTGTGTATGTTTGTGCAAATGTGTGTGTATGTGGATTTAAGTGTGTGTGTGTTTACCTCCACTGTGTTGGCTGGTGTGTGAGCAGTCGCATTGGGTGACACTTCTGGAATACTAAGATTTCTCCGAGTGTTAAACACAGCCGTCCCCACCCTGTACACCCCTGCATCCGACACACGCACTGCAGACAGAGAGAGAGAGAGAGATGTTGTACACAACTGGACTTGTA
>NC_137514.1:5410000-5412500 GCF_041902795.1 Electrophorus electricus | reverse complement strand
CGCTCTGACAGAAGCAGCACGCCATTACAACCACAAACCAGGAGTTTGGGTCTATCACGCAGATGACCGGCCTCTGTCACGCAGATGATAGGGTGTGTCACGCAGATGACCGTGGTCTCTCACGCGGATGACAGGGTCTGTCACGCTGTTGACCAGGCTCTGTCACACAGATGACCAGCCTCTGTCACGCAGATGATAAGGTCTGTCACGCAGATGACCGGCCTCTGTCACGCAGATGATAAGGTCTGTCACGCAGATGACCGGCCTCTGTCACGCAGATGATAAGGTCTGTCACGCAGATGACCGGCCTCTGTCACGCAGATGATAAGGTCTGTCACGCAGATGACCGGCCTCTGTCACGCAGATGATAAGGTCTGTCACGCAGATGACCGGCCTCTGTCACGCAGATGATAAGGTCTGTCACGCAGATGACCGGCCTCTGTCACGCAGATGATAGGGTCTGTCACGCAGATGACGGGGTCTATCATGCAGATGATAGGCTCTGTCACGCAGATGACGGGGTCTGTCACGCAGATGATAGGGTCTGTCACGCAGATGACCGGCCTCTGTCACGCAGATGATAAGGTCTGTCACGCAGATGACCGGCCTCTGTCACGCAGATGACGGGGTCTATCACGCAGATGACGGGCTCTGTCACGCAGATGACAGGGTCTGTCACGCAGATGACGGGGTCTGGCACGCCGATGACCGGGGTCTGTCACGCTGGTGACTGAGGCTCCCCACAATCATGGTCACCCGTGTGAGAGAGAGGTGCCGCAGATGTACAGGGAGTCATGTGACACTGAGGTAAGCTCGGGGGGTGCCAGCTGCATGCGTGACCAGGAGCTGGTGCCATCACCTAATGCTGCCGAACGTGTCCGATCGTCAAGGCCAGCGGTGCATCTGTAAGAGTCGGGGAGGAGCTCCACACCCATTCAGGCAGTGGGGCTCTTTGGAACAGTGCGTGACAGATGAGGGTCGATCTGCAAGACTCCCAGAGAGCACTACAGAGACCACCAAAGCACTCATAGTGGTCATGTCGGCGCACGCTCTGCTCTGGGCAGAGAGGACACAAGAAGTGAGCCAAGTACGCAGAGTTGGTGGACGGGTGCAGCAGAAATGGGTGGAGAAGGTGGCGTGTGCCCTTAGAGATCAACTGTGGAGGCTGTGCAGCTCAGTCTCTGTGTAAGAACTACAGTCTCTGTGTAAGGCCTACAGTCTCTGTGTAAAGCCTACAGTCTCTGTGTAAGGCCTACAGTCTCTGTGTAAGGTCCACAGTCTCTGTGTAAGGTCTGCAGTCTCTGTGTAAGGTCTGCAGTCTCTGTGTAAGAACTTCAGTCTCTGTGTAAGGCCTACAGTCTCTGTATAAGGCCTACAGTCTTGGTGTAAGGTTTACATTCTCTGTATAAGGCCTACATTCTCTGTTATGTGTACATTCTCTGTGTTATGTCTACATTCTCTGTGTAAGGTCTACAGTCTCTGTAAAAGGCCTACAGTCTCTGTGAGGTTTACACTCTCTGTATAAGGCCTACAGTCTCTATATAAGGCCTACAGTCTCTGTGTTATGTCTGCATTCTCTGTGTAAGGACTATAGTCTCTGTATAAGGCCTACAATCTCTATATAAGGCCTACAGTCTCTGTGTTATGTCTGCATTCTCTGTGTAAGGACTATAGTCTCTGTATAAGGCCTACAATCTCTGTGTAAGGCCTACAGTCTCTGTGTAAGGTCTATAGTCTCTGTGCAAGAACTGATCACTCCTAGCTGGGAGGCAGTGTCTGACATTGGAAAGACCTGAAACACCCATTGACATCAGATAACATCACTGATGAAGTGTCCAAGTGCATCATGAGATATATCTTAAAACTATCTTCTTCTTTCTCTGTCATCCTTCTGTTCTTCTCTCTTTTCCCCGTTTCTTCATTCCTCAAATCCTTGATTGAGAACAACAGTAAAACAGCTCTGATGGCTTTTTGGTTGTTTTTCTTGAACGGCTTCGTCTGCTTTTCCATCAATGTCGGAATGAAACACGCAGACTCAGATGAGCAGAGAAAAATGGGAGGGGCCACAGAAACCCCTCTCAAACACACAGAATGCCTGTGTGTGTTTTGTGTCTGTGTGTGTGTGTATGTGTGTGTGTCTGTGCATGCGTTTGTGTGTGTGTGTGTGTGTGTGTATTTTTGCGCACACAAATTCCACCACAAATAAGACACTGCACATAGAACCACTTAAGAGGAATGCACATAACTTACAGCACACATGAAATCTTTGGTATACATATCCACACACACACACACACACACACACACACACACACACACACACACACACACGCGCGCGCGCGCGCGCACACACACACACACACACACACACATAATCCTTGTTTATATTTATGTTTATTAACCCTTCCTTCTCTAGTGTGTTTAGGAACATTCCTCGTGGTATTGGTATAAGGAACCTCTAAAAATGGAATCTCTAAAAACAGTTTCTAAGAGACGTTTC
>NC_137514.1:5402500-5405000 GCF_041902795.1 Electrophorus electricus | reverse complement strand
CAGTACTGCTGCATGTTTCATTTCATATCAATTTGCTTTTCTTGCCTGGTTATTCCTTTTAATAATCTTTGTATCCTCATGAGTTGGAATCTGATCCAATTTTAATTGTCTTATTTTTCTGATGAGGGAACACAAGTAATTTTAAGAAGAGCCCAGCAGGCTCGTGTTACTTCGAGTCAAACAAACCATACGCCACCCATGCATTTACAGCATTTAGCTGACACTTTTATCCAAAGCAACTTTGAGCAATTGAGGGTTAAGGGTCTTACTCAGGGGCCCAACACTGGCAACCTGGCAGTGGTGGGCTTAAACTGGCAACCTTCTGATTACAAGTCAGGTATCTTAACCATTGAGCTACCCCCATCTGTACGAGTGGTGCACCACCCATACACATCCAAATCCCCATGCATATTCCACCCGTACAACACCCAAACACCACCCATGCACTAGTCCTAAAACATTTTTCTATTGTCACCGCAACGCGAACATGCGTAGTAAAAACATCGCAAAAGGTGCGATGAATAATTAATTCTATGAATATTTAAAACTATGTTTCTTATTTGTCCCATCAGGGTAAAAGTTCCCACCGTTTGGCCAATCACGTTATTTTTTTTTGTTGAGCGTCACTGTGACACCCCACACGAAGACGCGCGTAGACGTTCTGATTGGTCGCTACGTCCCGTGCAGGTGCTGCGTGTTCTCATTTGCTGTACCACTGCTGGGACGCTGTGATCCGTCTGCTCTTTAGAAGGCTGTTTGGCTCGCAGTGACCATTGTCATTCATTTAATCTTGTCTTGTCTTTTTGTTCTCGTTAGTGCACTTTAGTTTCATTAAACTTTTAATTGGAGATTCACGTTTGTGTTCTGCTTTTTCCTGCTCCTACGCCTGTGACATTAGGTTTAGAAGAAAACATTTTAAAGGGGGCAGGAGACATTCTATGATATATTTATAGTTAAATTGTTTTGTTTAAATGAATATTCCATTTATTGGTTGGGCATTCGTGGGCAATGTGCTCGTTAAAGTGAGAAAAGTTATTTCTAGATTCAGTTTATTCTCTGAGCATGTCAGGAACTGTATAGCTAATAGGCACACATAAATATTTGTTCATTTATCATCGTAGTGTTGAACAATATGACCGCACATGGCACGTTTTCTTCATATCATGCAGGCCTACCATACAACATCCATATGCAAGTGAAGAACCTTTGTAGATCTGAGACCACCTAACTGAATAAGTATCGATGCTTAAACTGACCCACCACAGGAAGGGATAAGTAAGCATAGAGCAGAGAGGAAGCCACACCATGCTCATGTTCAGAAGTGATGCATCTCCCTCCCACGGCACAAGCGCCAGGCATCAGACACAAACCTCAACACAGCAGCTCAAAAACATATTTTTTTAAAGGTTACAATTCTGTTTTTTTTATTCTTGCCTTCAGTTTTTAATTTATTTTGAAAATATGTCCTAATGACTAAATAATGATCAGGGAACAAGAGGTTAATAAACTCAGTTTGTGCCTCTGTGCTGTGTTGAAATTGATTTGTCTATATACTGTAATACACATTGAAGGCAAATTTAAATCCATTTTCCACTTTCATGATGGTACTTTCTTTTGATTGGTGGACTGGCCTGTCACTCACCACAGGTTTGCAAGCTGACATTGAGCACTGGCTGGTCCTTGAGTTCGGGTGGGTGGTCACAGAGCATGTGATTGGCTTTCCTCAGGGTGACTCCTTTCTTCTGCAGCCAGCTGACCGACTGGATCATCATACAGTCACAAACAAAAGGGTTTCCGCTCATATCACTGCGAGAGGAAAGGCGAGAGAGAGAGAGGGGAGAGAGAGAGGGAGAGAGAGAGAGAGAGGGAGAGAGAGAGAGGGAGGGAGAGAGAGAGGGAGAGAGAGAGAGAGAGAGGGAGAGAGAGAGAGAAGGGAGAGAGAGAGGGAGAGAGAGAGAGAGAGGGGAGAGAGAGAGAGGGAGAGAGAGAGGGAGAGAGAGACAGTATGAGTATTACTGGGTATGAGTATTACTGGGTATGAGTATTACTGGTATAAATATTACTGGTATGAGTATTACTGGTATGAGTATTACTGGTATGAGTATTACTGGGTATGAGTATTACTGGGTATGAGTATTACTGGTATGAGTATTACTGGGTATGAGTATTACTGGTATAAATATTACTGGTATGAGTATTACTGGTATGAGTATTACTGGTATAAATATTACTGGTATGAGTATTACTGGGTATGAGTATTACTGGGTATGAGTATTACTAGTATGAGTATTACTGGGTATGAGTATTACTGGTATAAATATTACTGGTATGAGTATTACTGGTATGAGTATTACTGGGTATGAGTATTACTGGTATGAGTATTACTGGGTATGAGTATTACTGGTATAAATATTACTGGTATAAATATTACTGGTATGAGTATTACTGGTTATGAGTATTACTGGTATAAATATTACTGGTATGAGTATTACTGGGTATA
>NC_137514.1:5385000-5395000 GCF_041902795.1 Electrophorus electricus | reverse complement strand
ACATGGAATATAAATCTGCAGATGAATCATCCATTAATTACCTGATGAATCATCTGATGAATCATCTGATTCGAATATTTTCTTGTGTTCACAGACCTGAAGTTCTAGAAACATCTCTACCATGATAGTGACCAGAGATTTTCTAGAAAGTACTATTATTGGTAAAGGGGATATTGTGCAGGTTCTACACAGTCAGTTCTTGACTTGACTATTTGAGTTCAATGATGTTTCTCTCAACTGAAAGGCTTCTTCAGATCTAGAAGCTGATGAGGAGTGCCAAGTATTTAAGCTCTAATGGCGTCCTCCCCAGGAGGTGTTCCTGAGAGTCAATGACCCGCCCTGTCAAACTGTGGGTCCTTAGGATCACCGGAGCCAAGGTGTGCCCTCTTTGAAAGTTGTTGCCCTATCCTGCCATCATGGGACTTGTTCGGGTCACCAGGGTCACCAGGGTCACCAGGGTCGAGGTGTGGATGGGAGTTAAACTGCCTAGGAATGAATCTCAAGACTGCTTTGTAGGTGGCTGATAACTGGTGGCATATACACCCCCCGTTCAACTACAGACATTCTATCTGGACATAGATGGTCTCTGTTACTCCTTCTGCTATGACCATTTATCCAACTTCTTTGTCCTTTACTGAGTCACTATTTGCCTATTCGTAGTGACAAAAATAACATTATAAAAACTGGTCAAATGAACGGCTTCTAGAGGTTTACTGATCAGGACTTCTGTTTGAAGAAAACTGCGATGAAACTAAATCATGAACCTAACGGTGGCAGTAATGAGATGGTGTGAGCTTGTCTGCATGGTTTTATGCAGAGGGTTTGTTTGATTTCTTTAGCTCCTCTTTTCACTGTGCTCATGTTCAGGTCATGTTTGAACTTGAACCTTCAAGAGCTGATAGATTTCCAACTCCATCTTAATTCTATTAGAGACTGGCAGATCTTACCAGTTGCTTTGTTTGACCGTGGTCTTGCTTGTTGCATGTTGGGTGTGAGATATATGAGCCAACTGTCACAGCACAGCACCCTCCTCCTAGACTCTTCCCAATGTTTGTGTGACATCGTGTGTGTGTGTGTGTGTGTGTGTGTCTTTGTCATTTATTCCATCACGGATCAACTCGTCAACCTGCCGCAACTCCCACGTTACACCAGTGCGTGCATTAAGATTATGATCCCGTCCAGACAGAAAGCCTTGATTTGGCCATATATGCATATGTACAGTATGATGAAATGTTCCTCCTCACATATGCCAGCATCTTTGTGAGGTGAACTGGGGTCAGTCATTGTACAGCAGGGTCATCCATGATGGCAGAGCCAGGACTCAAACCCACAACCTTCTGACTGATAGTCCAAAGTTCTCCCCACTATCACAACTCTCAATACCAAAATGATACTTTTGCAAAAAATAAAGAGCTAATTAAATAAGTACATTTTTAAAAAGAGTCACACAGGATTGAAATGACTGAAAACAAAAATTAAAACTTTACAGCAGTTCTCATGCAAAATAAAGCAAGTAAAATAAATAATTAAATGAAATACTTCAAATTTTCCTGTTTTAAGGTTCCTCTTACATTAGGACCCATTTAAGGTCCTTAGCCAACTAGTGTGTCTATGCGGCTCTCTGCTGCTCCTTGTCTTGGGTGTGCAGGTTAAGATGGAGGAGCTGAACACTGGTTCTGATGCGCAGCTGGAGGCGGGACTGCACAGATCTGCTTGAACCTGAAGGAGTGGGTGGACGCAGCAGCTGGAGCTACAACGGAGCCACAGTGGGAGGTTGCAGGCGGCGCGGTTGGTGCCGGCGGTGCTGGTTTTGCGTGCTGTGTGGGTGGAGCTGGTGTCGCGGGTGCTGTGCACCTTGGCTGACCGTACAGACGAGCCTCCAGAAGGCAGGATCTGTTTTGCGTTTTGCTCAGATATTTACTGTCAGTTTTTTACTGGGATTTTACAGATTTTGACAGATTGAATGTTATAGAATTGTATCGTTTTAAACATTGCACTATTGAAAAAGACCTCTTGCGGAATCTAGAGCGCAGACTGGCACTCAACCGTGACCTCCGTGACCTGCATTTTAAAGAAACGCTTCATTTCCTTCGGTGTGAATTTTGAGGAACTAAGCCCTCCTTTCAATCTTTGCAACAGTGATGGGATTTGAGCAAGCTCCAAATAACTGCATCAGCGTCACTAAGGACATTAGCTCAGTGACACAGCCAAAGCGACGTCTCCAACATCTGAGAGTCCAAAGGAAATCAGAACCACATTGTTGCTGTTAAGAAAGCCGCACTGGCTGACCTGCTTGGCCTATCAGAGCACTGACGGTGGTCCAGTCCGAATGTGGTGTGAATGGATGCACCATCTATGTTCTGTTTGAGCTTCTCTGGTCAGAGACGCTCTATACCTGCCCTGTAGTATGAGACTGGCATTTCTTAGCAAACCTTTAAGAAATTCACAGGCATGACATGAGTTTTGTGTTTTATAATAGTGAATATCGCACGCAACTGGACCTGGAACGGGCTTTGTTGATGGCCTTCTAAAGTTGGCTAAGGAATCTATCTTAGAGCTGTGAGATGCTCTCCAAAGCACGGAAATTATGGAAAAGCACGGAGCACTGATGGGCTCCCAGTGGAATTGTCCAAGTTCTTTTGGACTTGTTCAGGTTCTTTTGTCCAGTGGTTGATAAGTAATGAGGCTCTGTCTACAAACTGCTCTCCAAGGCTTAATATCTGATCATGCTGATGGTATCACGATAATGGCAAAACAGAAAACAAACAAACAAAAACACAAAATGATATTAATCATCTAACCGGCACAACCTGGTTGACGGGACACTGGCTTGGTAGACGTGAAGAAGAGGTCTGAAATCCAGACTGGTTTTAACGCAGCCGTGAGAGAAGAACGCCTGTACTGGGGTGAAAAAGACTGCCGTCTTTTAGGATGTTTTTGTTTGATAGCGCACTCTTTTCTAAAAGTGCTCCGCTTGCACTCAGAGATGGAGAGCACAATGTGAGCTGGTGAACGTTATACTTGGGCAAACAGAACTGGCAGGATGGATAAGCAAGACGAGGACTGCTGTAGAGCTCAGGGACAGCCTTGCAGGGACAGCCTTGCAGGGACAGCCTTGCAGGAGCAGCCTTGCAGGGACAGCCTTGCAGGGACAGCCTTGCAGGAGCAGCCTTGCAGGGACAGCCTTGCAGGGACAGACTTGCAGGGACAGCCTTGCAGGAGCAGCCTTGCAGGAGCAGCCTTGCAGGGACAGCCTTGCAGGAGCAGCCTTGCAGGGGCAGACTTGCAGGGACAGCCTTGCAGGACAGCCTTGCAGGAGCAGCCTTGCAGGGACAGCCTTGCAGGGGCAGACTTGCAGGGACAGCCTTGTAGGAGCAGCCTTGCAGGGACAGCCTTGCAGGGACAGCCTTGCAGGAGCAGCCTTGCAGGGACAGACTTGCAGGGGCAGCCTTGCAGGGGCAGCCTTGCAGGAGCAGCCTTGCAGGGACAGCCTTGCAGGGGCAGCCTTGCAGGGATTGTGCCTACAAGGCCACTGAGAGACAGAACGCTCACTAGTTTTACATATTGTTTGGTCAGGAATGACCCAAACAAATCTGAAATGTGGAGTGGCTACCTGGGTACTCTGTAGAGTCATTTTTGGAGATTTCCTGAGTTAGACCAATTTTTTTACTTGGTTCCATTATGGGAGACATCTTATGGTTTTTAAAAATGTATCTGTTTTTTTCCTTTGTTAATTAGTTTGTGGTTATTGTAATGCGATTTTTCTTCATTAGTTTCATGTGGATCTTTTTTTGGTCTAGTATGTGAAGGTCAATAACATTCACTTCTCTCTCTTGCACATGCACACACACACAGACATACACATATACACATACACTGACATATATAGACACATACACACACACACACACACACACACACACACACACAGGGCACTTACAGCTCCTTGACTGCGGTGAGGCGATTGAACAGACTGGAGTCCACAGAAGAGATTCGGTTTTTGGAGAGATCTCTACAGGACAAGATAAGAGAGTGATTAATTGCATGACAAATACATAAACATATACGCACATGCATACACACACACACACACACACACACACACACACACACATACAGTGTGTATGTATAGTATATACACACATAGCACTGTATAATGTATATTACCTATAGAAGAGCATTGTGTACACGCACGGACAGTCTAAAAACCGAACTGAACTCATGGCGTGCACAAATCCATGCCCCACATTGAGGGATATTTTCAACATTATAAAGGTTTCAAGGTTATAAAATTAAGGTTTGTTATTGATTTTATATATTCATATTTATTTTGACCACATAGAGGCACAGTTGTAAGCTAGACAACGTAGGATATCTAACTAGCTGCCGGTCTGACTGATCGGACGCCTAATTGCAATGTAACCATAACAAAAAGTAAAATGTCTAGTAAGTGACCTTGGGCAAGAGCTCAGAATATTCCCACAAACTGTACTATCACCAACTCCAGTATGATGCTTGTGACTTATATGCAAAAATATTTTGCCAATATGAAAAACCTCATGTAGCTTAAACAAAACAAATGGAAGCAGGATAAAGACCCAGAGCAGCAGAGAAAAACAGCTGTTTATAAAGTATTTTTGCACACTGAATCCAGATATGTTTTCAGAATTTCTCCATCACCCATAATTGTTTTGTTCCATCTACCATAATCTACCAAAGTGCTTTTAGCTGTCTGCTTAGACAGGACTAATAGTTTATTATACTCACATATCATTATGTATAGCAGGCCTGTGGAAAATCATACCAAGGAAAGTAGAAAACTATTACTGCACTCTTAAATGGGATATTCAATATTGTACATATTTTAAGTCTAATAACAGCCTTATTTTTGAATAAATAACATATATTTATTGTAAAATACACTTCAAAAACATGCCTGAGAGAAACATCTGTAAAACAGATTTGAATTCAGCATAAAAAGTACTTTGAAGACCACATATTTTAGCTACTGGGACAAACATACACACACACACACACACACACACACACACACACACGCGCACGCACACACACATTGTTGCCTGGTGTTATTAATGAGTTCTGATGAAGTAACTCAGTACTTGTATAGTCTTTTTAATAGATACTTTCTTACTTTTACTTAATTAATTTAAATGACTACTTTTACTTCTACTTGAGTAATTATTATTTAAAAGTAACACTATTTTTACTTTACTTTTACTTTTGGCTACTCTACCCACCTCTGCTAATCACAATTCTGTAACACTACAATTATCAACACTCATCACAATATTCCAACACTACATTTATTAACAATTACAATATTCCAACAATACCCTTATTAACACTCATCACAATATTCCAACACTACAGTTATTAACAATCACAATATTCCAACACTACCCTTATTAACACTCATTACAATATTCTAACACTACAGTTATTAACAATTACAATATTCCAACAATACCCTTATTAACACTCATCACAATATTCCAACACTACAGTTATTAACAATCACAATATTCCAACACTACCATTATTAACACTCATTACAATATTCTAACACTAGTTATTAACACTACATCACAATATTCTAACACTACAGTTTTTAACACTCATCACAATATTCTAACACTACAGTTATTAACACACATCATAATATTCTAACACTACAGTTATTAACACTCATTACAATATTCCAACACTGCAGTTATTAACACTCATCACAACTGACTACCATTGAAATGATTAGCAACAATGAAAATAACACTGGGAGGGCCAATCTCCCACTGAGTCACTGGAAAGTAAAACTATGACATCATGCTTCTAGAACATAACATGGATGTGACATCAGCTTTTGGAACAGAACATGGAGGTGACATCATGCTTTTGGAACAGAACATGGAGGTGACATCATGCTTTTGGAAAAGAACATAGAGGTGAAAACGTGCTTCTAGAACAGAAAATGGAGGTGACATCATGCTGCTGGAACAGAACATGGAGGTGATATCATACTTCTAGAACAGAACATAGAGATGACATCATGCTTCTGGAACAGAATATGAAGGTGACATCATGCTTCTAGAACAGAATATGAAGGTGAGGCTTTTGAAGCCCCACAAACATTACTGAAATATTACAGATGTCATACCACTACAATTATGAAATTGTAGATTAACTGATTAGATGAATTAAGCAAAATTCTTACACTAAAATTATTAAATGTTACATATTAATTAAGCATACAACAATAAATTGTTACTGATATGTAAAAATTAGAACAAAGTATAGAATATTCTGAAAGGCACTATGTTTCTGTCCTTTCACTGTATCCAAAATAATAATACAAACTCAAAACACATTAGTATTTTACTATTTCTAACATAAATATAATTGTGTTTATAAGTATTATTATGAACAGGACATGCTAGTCAACACATGCCAGCTGAAATGCCAGTCAGCACACACCAGTCAGTACACAGCAGTCAGCACACACCAGTCAGTACACACCAGTCAGTACACACCAGTCAGTACACAGCAGTCAACACACAGCAGTCAGCACACACCAGTCAGTACACAGCAGTCAACACACAGCAGTCAGCACACAGCAGTCAGTACACACCAGTCAACACACAGCAGTCAGCACACACCAGTCAACACACAGCAGTCAACACACAGCAGTCAGTACACACCAGTCAATACACAGCAGTCAACACACAGCAGTCAGTACACAGCAGTCAACACACAGCAGTCAACACACAGCAGTCAGTACACACCAGTCAGTACACAGCAGTCAGTACACAGCAGTCAGCACACACCAGTTGACACACACCAGTCAACACACAGCAGTCAGTACACAGCAGTCAACACACACCAGTCAGTACACACCAGTCAGTACACAGCAGTCAACACACACCAGTCAGTACACACCAGTCAGTACACACCAGTCAACACACAGCAGTCAACACACACCAGTCAGTACACACCAGTCAGTACACACCAGTCAACACACAGCAGTCAACACACAGCAGTCAGTACACACCAGTCAGTACACACCAGTCAACACACAGCAGTCAACACACACCAGTCAGTACACACCAGTCAGCACACAGCAGTCAGCACACAGCAGTCAGCACACACCAGTCAGTACACAGCAGTCAGCACACACCAGTTGACACACAGCAGTCGACACACAGCAGTCAGCACACACCAGTCAACACACAGCAGTCAGCACACACCAGTCAACACACACCAGTCAGTACACACCAGTCAGTACACACCAGTCAACACACAGCAGTCAACACACAGCAGTCAGTACACACCAGTCAGTACACACCAGTCAGTACACAGCAGTCAGTACACACCAGTCAGTACACACCAGTCAACACACACCAGTCAACACACAGCAGTCAACACACAGCAGTCAGCACACACCAGTTGACACACAGCAGTCAGGACACACCAGTTAATGCACGCCTTTTTACCCATTTCACTTTTCACTAAGCTTGTTGACAAAGAGTTCAGATTAAAATGAGTCAGTTAGCAGAAAGCAGAAAGTCAGCATTAGGACACAGACTAGTTAGATGTCAGACTTGAGTTAAGCCTTCAGATCAGAGCAGTAAAACATTGCCACCTCCCCTGCGGTCTCCTGCCGCATGGAAATGTACTTGACGGATCAATTTACTTAATCAGATAATCAATCGGTTTCAGTATAAATCAGCTCAAGTCACACTGCAGGGCACACGGGAGTCTAGTGCAGCAAGAATGTGTGTGTGTGTGTGTGTGTGTGTGTGTGTGTGTGTGTTAGAACAGGATTCCCAAAAGGAAACATCTGTCCATTCCAGACAGACTGTGTAAGAGGGAGGGAAGGGTGTGTGTGTATGTGTGTGTGTGTGTGTGTGTGTGTGTCTGTGTGTGTCTGTGTGTGTGTGTGTGTGGGATGGGTTCCGTATGGTTCTGTCAAACGTCTCAGTCTTTACTGTCTTGGGTCCATCTTAGGTGGAATCTAACAGGCCCACATCAGCCGCTTGTGGGGTGGGCTTTAGGTCACCATGGAAACCCTTTGTTTGAAGGGATTTGATGAAAACATTTATTCAGGGTACCACTTCTATTATAATGATCATTAACTTTAGGCATGCAAGTGCCTGTGTGTGTGTGTGTGTGTGTGTGTGTCCTGGCCCCGATTTTCTGAGATTGAGATGGCACAGTATGCTCTCTCACAGCTGTGGGCTATAAACAGTTCTGAAGGAGCATTATGGCCCTGAACTGTCAGGACCACTGCGGACCACCGAACTGCAAGTTTAAAGATCCTTCTGCTTCAATGAGCAGTTGTGGGCGAGATTTCCTGTTGTCCTCTTCATTCATATGAAGAACATGAAATTCAAAATTTCAGTTAGAAACACTATATTATGAAAAACAGGTTTATTATTTTTAATTACTGCCCTACCTTTAGTAGAATTGCTGTTCTATCTTTAATAGAATTACTGCTCCACTTTTAGTAGAATTACTGCTCTACCTTCAATAGAATTATTGCTCTACTTTTAGTGGAATTGCTGCTCTACTTTTAGTAGAATTACTGTTCTACTTTTCATGGAATTACTGCTCTACTTTTCGTAGAATTACTGCTCTACGTTTCATAAAATTACTGCTCTAATTTTCATAAACATACTGCTCTATTTTTCATAAAATTACTGCTCTAATTTTCATAGAATTACTGTTCTACTTTTAATATATTTACTACTCTACTTTTCATAAAATTACTGCTCTACTTTTAGTAGAATTTCTGCTCTAATTTTCATAGAATTACTGTTCTACTTTTAATATAATTACTGCTCTACTTTTCATAAAATTACTGCTCTACTTTTTGTAGAATTACTGCTCTACTTTCAATACAATTACTGCTCTACTTTTCATAAAATTACCGCTCTACTTTTAGTAGAATTACTGCTTTACTTATAGTGTCTTATTTAGATGCAGAGCTGGTTTACTGATCAACCTGAGACAGAACTTTCCATCAAACCAACAGACCCCCTTGAAGAATGCGTGTGTGTGTGTGTGTGTGTGCACGCGTCTACACCAGGCTGCAATTTTAATACTGCAAAGATTGGAAAACTTGGAAAAAAATACTGAATCGAAATGGCAGAAATAATAAATGATAATAGTAAATGGAAAGCAGTGAACTTTGGAGAGACACATAGAGAAATTTCTTGAACTCATTAAAAGAAATTAAAAATTTCTTAATAACAAGAAATTAATATATGGTGCACATTGCTTTGAAGAGATATTAAATTTATTAAAATATATCAAATTTATTAACATATCAGCACAATATGTTTCAAATTGCAGTTTTAGAGAAAATAATCAAACTATTATTAACCAATCCGACGTGTGTATGTGTGAATCTACAGTAGATGTATAGAAGCTTTAGGATCTGTTTCATCTGTTTTCCTTTTTTTCTTTCTCCAGTTTTAATATCAATAATTCTGTTCATCACTTTAGCTATTAAAATTTGAATTTAAGGGGGGGGGGGGGAGAGAGAGAGAGAGAGAGAGAGAGAGAGAGAGAGAGAGAGAGAAAGACACGAGAGAAGAGGGAACATTCTTTCCTGTTTCCCAGGAGTCCCAGCGGGGCCAATCTCCCACTGAGTCACTGGAAAGTAAAACTATGATATCATGCTTCTAGAACATGGTGGTGAGGCATCTGAAGCCCCACAGACATGATGTCATACTTCCCAGAGCTGTACGCCCGACCTGGTGCACAGTAGCTCCAAGCGCCCAGCTTCTTACACTACCAGCGTCGTCACAATGTACAGCTGGATTATGGACAATGCACGGGTAAGACAAGACATACAGATCACCTGTTTAACAGTGCATACACACACAATCACGCAGGCACACACACTCCTCTGTCTCTCCGTCTTGGCTGTCTCCGTCTCTCTCTCTCTCTCTCAGTATAGGCTCTCCGGGACCATAGGCCCCCA
>NC_137514.1:5360000-5380000 GCF_041902795.1 Electrophorus electricus | reverse complement strand
GATAGGTGTGGATGGACCGTAGTGTTCGATAGGTGTGGATGGGCCGTAGTGTTCCACAGATGTGGATGGGCCGTAGTGTTTGATAGGTGTGGATGGGCCGTAGTGTTCGATAGATGTGGATGGGCCGTAGTGTTCCACAGATGTGGATGGGCCGTAGTGTTCGATAGATGTGGATGGGCCGTAGTGTTCGATAGGTGTGGATGGGCCGTAGTGTTTGATAGGTGTGGATGGGCCGTAGTGTTCCACAGATGTGGATGGGCCGTAGTGTTTGATAGATGTGGATGGGCCGTAGTGTTCCACAGATGTGGATGGGCCGTAGTGTTTGATAGATGTGGATGGGCCGTAGTGTTCCACAGATGTGGATGGGCCGTAGTGTTTGATAGATGTGGATGGGCCGTAGTGTTCCACAGATGTGGATGGGCCGTAGTGTTCCACAGATGTGGATGGGCCGTAGTGTTTGATAGATGTGGATGGGCCGTAGTGTTCGATAGGTGTGGATGGACCGTAGTGTTCCATAGATGTGGATGGGCCGTAGTGTTCGATAGGTGTGGATGGGCCGTAGTGTTCGATAGGTGTGGATGGGCCGTAGTGTTCGATAGATGTGGATGGGCCGTAGTGTTCTATGGATGTGGATGGGCCGATAGATGTGGATGGGCCGTCATGCTTGCCTGTCAGGCACCACAAAAAGAGTCCCATTATTCAGTGTTTTTAAAGAACATGGGGTCAGTGACATATCCTCTAGTAGAAAACAATACTAAATGAAATTTTACATCTGGGAATCTTTCCCTCTCCCTCTCTCTCCTACCCTTACACTCTCTCTGGCACGGCTCCTTGTCTCGGAGGCGTCCTGTTTGAGAAGCCGCTTTCTTCCCTTTGGGAGCGGGGCTGGCCGTGCGGAGCGTCGTGGTCGGAGGCAGGCCTGCTGGCAGCTGGTCCCAGAACACTCACGAACTCCAGCCCTGAGGTAAACCATCAGCTGGAACACTGTTACCCACCACACGCTCTCTGGCTCAATAACACAACACTCACAATGCTGGAACAGCCTCTTTCTCGCTCTCTCTCTCTCTCTCTCTCTCTCTCTCTCTCTCTCTCTCTCTCGGGTCTTTTCACTCCTTCCCTACTTTCTGTTTCCCTACTCTTTTTCCTTCTTTTCTTTAGGTTTACTCTAGCTTTCAGTTAGTTTATTTTTTGGGGGTGTTTTGGTTTTTTTGGATAGTGTGTAGTTGGTGTCTCTTGCCAGATGCCATGGCAGTCTGGAGGAGAATGGTGTTCGATCAGGTCAGTCGGCAGCACCTAGCGATAGTAGCCGCAGGTATGAATGTTTCAGTGGAGGAGTGGTTGGAGTGTGTGGATGTTTGGGGTTGTGGGGGTGGGTGCAGTGTGTGGATGGTTGGGGTTGTGGGGGTGGGTGTAGTGTGTGGATGTTTGGGGTTGTGGGGGTGGGTGGAGCGCAGGGAGGGTGGCCAACGTTCCTGATCTACCAGGACAAAAAAATTGCAGCCTGGATCTAGAAAGTCCTGGACCACTGAGAGGGACCTGCAGCCATAGAAACAACACAGCACACACACACCCACACACATGGATCGAGAGAGAGAGAGAGAGAGAGAGAGAGCGGTAGAGTGAGAAGAGAAGCTCGAAGTGAGAAGGTTTGTGAAAGCACTTCTGAGGAAACATTAGCTATTTCCACCTGCCTGGGAATGAACAGAGTCATATAATAAATCAAAGAAGAAAAGACAGGAAGATAAAACACACCCAGCTTTACTGAGGGCAGCGAGGAACACACTTTAAAGAACACACTCCAGAAATAAGTCGACCGCGCAGGGACCAAAACAGGCCACTCTCTTTTGCACTGACGCACGCACCCACACACACACGCACATGCATACCACACTATTGGTGCCTGTAGTCTGCAGAAAGACACCTGATTAACTCTGCACCAGTGTCTGCAGAAAGGCTCGGGTTTACTCAGTAAGGAGCTCGAAAATGCCTGCTCTTTCCATCAGCGCACCCCCTTTCTCCCAAACATACACACAGAGAGAAAGGAGAGAAATATGGAATGGTTTTTGATCATTGTGATGAACCAACATGGCATGTGAGTACAGCTGTCTGAGGTTTCCGTAGCTGGATCTGATGCTGGATCTGCTTCTGGACTCAGTGTGAAAGCAGATGACAACACAGCGGGGCAGGTTGAGTAGATGTCTGCAGTTACTGCTAATTACAAAAAAAAACCAAAACTATAAACAACGTCACTTCAAAAGCCATTCTTTGCAAAATCCCAAGTGTCATCTTATCTGTAGCAGAGGTATGTTACTACATCACCATGCAGGCAGTAATGTCTGATAATAACCTAATATCAGACTGAGAGAGATATTTTGATTTTAGGTAAGTTTTGTTTGGTGTAAGACCAATATTATGCGTCCTTTAAAGGAAGTGGGAACAGCACATTCCCAGTACTGTCAATAACCACACAGGTCTTACAACTCAACCACAACAAGGCCCATGTCACACCCAATCAACTACTATGACATTTTAACAAAGTGGTAACTATTTAACTGACCTCCAGACAAACAAGCACGTGTGTGTACACACACACACACACACACACACACACACACACACACACACACAGACATGTCCTCTCTCATCTTAGCTAGTCATTGACAAACCACTGTTATTCTCCTGTTGGCCTTAGCCCCATAAATCCTCACTAAGGACGAAATGTGTACAGTTAACAGCAGCACACACTGATTGCACGTCTGCATATGTTAATCAGTGGTGTGTGTGCTCAGCAGCTAAACGTTCCACCCACTGCTTTTATGTTGATTTCATTCTGTTTTTCCTAATTATCTTCATAATTGACATGCCTGCATTGTGTAACTGTTTCATGAGAAACAAATAAAAGAGGTTGAATAAAGACATGATGAGTAAAAGGCACTTCTGCGCCACGTAAGTTACGCACAAGAAGCCTGCGACGTGGGAGTTCAGCAGCACAGCGCGGGCGGCAGCCGGACGTTGCCGGTGTCGTGTGCAGCTCGGTAGAAGGCGCTCACAGGGTGAGGGGGCACTCCGGGAGCACGCATGACAGTCTCTGAGGCTCCACCAGTGCGTGAGGCCTTCAGTGAATTATCCCTCCGCAGTTAGGACCTTCTGGAATGTTCTCCATGTGGGCGTCGTCATCAAGCACGGTCACCGTGGCAACAAAACAACCCTTCCATCACACATGGCTGGCTAATTGTGCCACGAATTGCTTGTAAAAGGTGCACATGCCTACACACAAACTATCACACACACACACACACACTCACACACAGTGCCATGAGCATGTGAAAAAAAGTCGTTTCCTGTTCTCTCTCTCTCTCAGCTCTCTGCCTCTCTATCTGTCTCTCTCATTTGCTCATAACTAATATAAACATAATTTCCATTGCCTGGTGTGGCCAAGCCGCTGAGAATTGTGGGTAATAGAATGGCCCCAGTGAATTCTGGGGGACTGAGCACAAGGCCAGGAGGCCCAAGATGGGAAAACCAATAATACCAGCGTGGTCCAGTAGCAACCGGTTCAAACCAGAACACCTAAAGACCAGAACGGCTGCAGAATAAGTGTTGCCTTGGCATCACTACTTTTGAGGGAGGCAGAAAGACAATTCTATATAATAGACACACAGACACACACAGGCTGGTCAGGGCTAGAGAGGTAGAAATAGAGACAGACAGACAGAAAGATGAAAAGGAGAAATGTAAGGAAAGGTCATATTAAGACGCTTCAAAAGGTCATTAGCAAAAAAGAAACGACAAAGTCTGGTTGTCATGACATCTAGAAACAGGGCTGGACGGGAATGTGAGACGATGAGAGGAGACTTGTAACGCTCGGGAGCGTCAAGCCGCGGACACTAAAAAGACGTTTGCTGTGAAAACGAAAGTAAAACTCGAAAGATAACCGACAAACAAAACACAACACAACACAACACAACACACACACACACACACACACACACACTGGCAGCAGTTCATAACACCTTAGTCGAGACAATGACCGACCAAACACACCAAATCTGAAGGCTGAAACGCGTACTTTAATGAGCAAGAAGGTGCGTAATGAGGTTCAGGTGTAAGGAGTAACACGCAAACAAGGGGGCGTGGCTACAATTAACACGAACACACGAGACAAACGCCGAACACAAACACGTGGCGGGCCTGAACAACGACAAGATGGGCACTGTTCTCCCTCACACTTCAAGAAAAAACACAAGAAAAAACAAGCCATGTCACAGTGTCTCTCTGCAGTCTATTCCAACAATAACACTAATAATTCCAATAATAATCTATTCCAATAATAACACTAATAATTCCAATAATAATAATAATAATGGTTATTATTGTTGTTGTTGTTTCGTCAGATAAAAATCTAATAATCTTTGTTAAGATGTCCTATCAGCCGATAATTAGACTGACAAATAACGACCTTTCACCGTGCAGCACAGATTACTACCTTTTCCACAAAAACACTGAACATACATCTGACATCTCATTTTTTCCCTTTCCAGCTTTTGGCAGCCGCTCTTTCCCCCAGAGATGCTTCCATACGTTTATATGTTCGCTCCCTGGGCACGTGCTCATTTTCTGCGTAGGCCCGGTCGCGAGTCCAGCCTCGCGTCTCCAATTAAACGGCAAATCACTGACGATCCAAATCCACAAATTATACTGTAAAAATAGCCGCACATCTCGGAGGCGAAATAGTCTAAAATATATGAATAAACCTTTCGCCAGTGATGCGCACCAGAGGGCTGAGAACGAATGAATGCGGGGATACTTTAAACTGTTAACTATTGTACCTTTAAGCGGCGGGCCGGACAAATCTAGCGCTGCTGGAAATTACTTTAGCAAATGGATACGGCGCACCTTCCACTTCAACTCAGTTCAAAAGACATTGCACAGCTGCGCGTTTCTTTTCTCGCGTATAAGCAGCGGAATGAGGCAGGGTAAATCGATAACGCATGCGGGCGCCACACGCACGCTCGAGAACACAATGTTCTCTCCTCGAGAATATTCATTCGAGCTGGTTTTTCTAGGGTTAATTATCGGCCCCGTGCACGCCTCGAGCTTGTCCCGCGACTACCTCGGTCAACACTCGGGTCTTTGATGTGCTCACGGACTCCTCCGTTCTGCGCGAGAGAGGACCTCGTGCGACCAGCTGGTCCGCGCTCACACTGTTCCCCAGCATATAATATTTATTTATTTGTTTGTTGTACTGTGCGATTTTCTTTTTAAGTTTTAAACTCAATTCCCTTGGCCCATACATGTTTCATTTCATCTGTTGCATTCCATTAGTTCTAAAAACGTAAGATGCCTTTTAAAATTAACAATAACGTAATTTTGCAATTAATTAAAGCCAATTAGAACTTTTCTTTTTAAATTTTGTTTCATATATTTGAATTCTGAAGTGTATTTACTAAATACATACAAACAAGGGAATGTATGATATGCACTAGAAATGCAATACTTAAAGCACCAATCACTGACATGTGATCGGATTCATTTGTATGGCAGCAAATATTATTTTAATGGTTACCAGTCATAAATACGTGAAGCATCACACTGACTAGATAGATGTGAGTGTGCGTGAGTGTGAGAGTGTGTGTGTGTGTGTGTGAGAGAGTGTATATAACGGTAGGTGTTTCATAATAGGCAGCCGACGAGCATAAACAATCCCTGTCTGAATCCCGAATCAAACTTCACACCAATATTCTCTACCCCAGCGCGACAACAAAGAACGCACGCGCGCGCTCGCGCGGGTCTGAGCGCCACTTCTTTTCACCGCGCGGGCCCGATCTTTAAAAAGCGTATTAGCGACTTACAAGGTGTTCGTGTCGCTCGGCAGGTCGGGCGCCGGAGGGGCCCATTCCAGTCCGCGGCCGGAGCAGTTAACCACGCAGGAGCTCCGCGGTCCCACCACTGCACACGAGCAGTTCCCGGGACACGGGCTGCACGCTCCGCCGTCCCCCGGAGCCCCAGACGACAGCTCGCGGCAGCAGAGTGCGAGAAGCAGAACGCAAAGCAGTCCGGACTTTGGGACGCAGACGCCATGTTTTCGCTTAGATACAGTCTGTCCATTTCCACAAGGCATAGCTCAGTCACATCGCATCGCCCTTGCTGGTGGAAGTTTTCCCGGGATGCTGAAAAGGAAAAGTTCTCCGTTTTCGGTGGTTTTCATAAGAGAAACGGTGTAAAAAGCACGTTTCCCCCCCCCCAAGCTCGATGACGTCCCCCCTCTGACCGTTAACGGAACAAGCTCCGCTCCTCGAGCGACGGGAAAAGACGCACCGAGCTCCGCCAGAAGTTCCAAAATAACTTCCTTTCCCCTTTGCCCCTCCTGCATTGCCGAAAGTCGCCACTGGAGAAGACATGAGCGTTGTGACTTCTGAGAACTCAAACTTTTGTGCTAGACAGGCTTATAATCCATTTTTTACGGCTTTATCAGTTTACCGAAATTAAACGAAATTTACACACATTACTGTAAACATTACGTATAGGTCATTATAATGAATAATAGGCTATAATTTGGTAAGTAGCTTTCTTCGAATTATTATTTTTTAAATTGTCAGCAAACAATGCCTCGCACGGACAACGTTCAGCAACCGGTGTACACCGTGGTCCTGATGTCAGAAGGCAGCAATTAGCGCCGCGCGTTTCTTTATGAACACACGGTGGCGCCCTACTTCCGAGACGGTCTACCGGTTATCTGCCGGCGGTCCGATCTCGGGTGAGCGTTACTCTTTGCCGCGGTCGGGCTGCGTATAAAGGTGCTTTTGATGGGTTTTTTGTTTTGTTTTTTGGTTTGTTTGTTGTTTTGGTGTGTATTGTTTTTTGTACATTTTGAAAATGGACAAAAAGAGGAAATGCCTATAGAAAACCAAAGGTAATTACAAGAAGACAAAATACATTGTACAAAAACAATCATCTATTCTATTATTTGAAAAATGAATAAGGCAATTATTTTTGGTTACTACCATTAAGGCAAAGACAAGACAAAATCACAGTGGCGTTTTGTGTGTGTTTGTGTGTTTTTACATGTGTCTGAGTGTTTGTGTGTGTGTTTGTGTGTTTTTGCGTGTGTCTGAGTGTTTGTGTGTGTGTTTGTGTGTTTTTGCGTGTGTCTGAGTGTTTGTGCGTGTGTTTGTGGTTTTGCGTGTGTCTGAGTGTTTGTGTGTGTTTGTGTACTTGTTTGTACGTTTTTGCATGTGTCTGGGTGTGTGTGTGTGTGTGTGTGTGTTTGTGTGTATGTGCACCCACTTTTCATCTTCAAGCCTGCACTGACGACTAATGAATAGTTCTGATTCTCTGATAGGCAACGATGAAGGATCATACCAGACACCTGCGTGGGTGTTTTTAGAACTTTACATCTCACAGAGAAATTCCTCCTAGGGAAAAAAAGAGTAGGAGAGAGGGAGAGAAAGAGGGAGCGAGAGAGAGGACAGAGAAAGAAAAGTAGGGGCAGATGGGGGGATAAGAACCTAAGAATGGTAGGAGTTTGTGCACCTGTGCACCTCAAGGCTGCAGTAGAACCGTAATCAGGCTGTTAGGGGAACTGAAGAATCCGATGAATTATGGAGGGAAAGGGGATCAATCTACACCCAGTGCAAGCACAGGACACAGAGGCATGGACCGTACAACCTTAACAGTGCAGTGCTACGAAAGAAAGTCTCAAGCCACCAGAAGCGACCAGAACAGAGAGGGAGTCGTTTCAACTCTGAACCACGCTGGGGCTTGGTGCTCTTCACGCCGCTCAGTCCCACAGGAGGTGTCTTACGCACCGAGGACAGGGGCAGACGCCAGCACCTTCATCCGCTCCACTGAGAAGGAGATCGGCTGCAACCTACCATCCCTCCATGACCTGCATGGCTTGGGCGAGCTCACGACTGGCCCCTGGATGTGACAGCTGAAGTCTGTTCTGACAAAAACCTCTGGCCACCAGCACAGTTCTTATCCCAGCTGCAGCCAGCCTCATCACCAAGACCCGGGTCCCCCATTCACATAAACTCTTTGTACTGCACACCTTTGATCTATTGCATAGCACATTTTAAAATTGTGAGCTTTTTAACTATGTGAGTTCTTCAATCTGGACAAATTTTCTTCAAGTTCTTCAATCTGGACAATTTTACCAAATCAAATTCCTGGTATGTGGAAACATACTTGGCCAATAAACAAATTCTTATTCTGCTTCTGATTCTGATTTTCTTCACTGAATTTCTGAGTCTCATTTGTTTTATTTTACAGTGACCTCATATCCCTGCACCCCAGGCTGAGCTCCGTTTCACTCGCTGTGACCAACCAGTTTACCGTCTCCTTATATCACTGGACCAGAGGAGGTGCAAATGGAGAACAGAAGAGCAAGGCTGTTCTTTCCTGGCCAAAACCAAGTAGTGATAGAGCTGCAACCCTTTACCACTGCTTAATCTGCTCTACAGCAACCCCACACTGCCTTAGGTGGGACTCAAGTCAAACTGGGATGAAAGTACTGCAGAGGCCTTTTACTGAAGGAATGTTTCACCTCATCTCAAGTGCGCTGACCCTTCTCAGTTCATAGTGGAGGTAGACACTTCAGAAGTGGATGTAGGTGCTCTCAAGCTTGGTGACCCATCTGAGATGTTTCCCCGTGCTCGTTATTCCAGGAAGCTTGCCGCTGAAGCGTTAGAAACTCTTGGCGGTGACGTCATGCTGGGTCGAGTGGACACACCATCTGAGGTACAGCAGCCACTCGTTGAACTCACAAACCATAAGAAGAGACTGGCAGAAGATTCAACTCAAGACAAGCCAGGTGGGCCCTATTCATTGCCAAATTTGATTTATCCATCTCGTGCTCCCAGGTTGAAGTAATGCCAAAAAAGACCCCCCACCCCCACCCCCTCGCCCACGAAACATCAACCCGTTATTCCACTGACCAAAATACATGTTCTGCCTTGTATTTTGTCACATAGAAGGGATGATTGGTGGAAGAAGTATCTTTCTCAACCTGTTCCCCAGACAGCACTTTTGAAGAGACCTGGGCATACGCTGCTCTGGGCATCCTCCAATCGAGAGGACTACAGGAAGGTAGAATAAACCAATCTGGAAAAGGTTCATTAATGGGCAGGTGGAATGCACCAATCAGGAACTGGGAAGGTTTCTGTGACGCTATCAAGACAGTCCCGGAGTCGGGTTACGTTACGTTACCTGGGCCAAACAGGCACAGACCTCTTCTAGCGCTCTTCTTCAAGTCTAATCCCATCCAGTGTGTTCGTTCCCGCCTCTATTCCCATGGAATCCCAGTCAGTCAGATGATCCTATAGTAGAAGAGTGGTCCCGCAGTAGACCTGCAATAGCTGTGTGGACCTATGGTTGACGAGTTGTCCCACATCACAGATGTCCCACAGATGAGAGGTTCTGTAGTACTCTAGCGGTCCTGTGGTATATGGGTGGTCCTGTGGTAATCTAATGGTCCTAGTGGTCCTGCCGTAGATGAGTGGTCCCAGGAGACTCAGGAGATGTTGCAGGTTGCTCATGTCCAACTCTAAAAAGCATTATTGCCATAAGTAGTAAGCCAACTGCTGCCATAGCGCATTCCAGCGATTTACTCCAACGGAAATTTACATTTACATCATTTAGCAGACACCCTTGTCCAGAGTGACCTACAGCAGTGCTTAGCTATCTCCATAGGAGTAATGGTCACGCTAGTGTACTAGACCTAGACGAGGGTCTAAGCACGCTGACCCTTACGTTGCTGCGTCCGGGCTCAGCCACAAGGCTGTAGTGGTGTGAGAAGGGAGACCTGTCGAGAGAGAGATGCAACAGCCCAGTCTGGCACCTCTGCAGAGTCATGGGCGAATGCTCCTGATGCTGTTTAAAAGAAACTTGCAGGTCCGGGAGACAGACTCTGGTTGTCCACCAGGGGTCTCCACCTCCGTTGGCCCTGTCGCAAACGCAGCCCTTGGTTTTGGGTCTGTTCAAGGTCCTCTGGTAAACTCCCACTCAGTAGCATGTCCCACACGTGTACCACGTTACCCCCTCAGGCCGGTGGTTCCTCCCGTCTCCTCCTGTGGTGATTGTTGGCTTTTCTTTTCACCTCCACCCTGTTCTGTGGACTGTTCGGGTTTGTGCCTTCCCCTAAGTGGCCAGCTTGCTCCTGTCTGACCCTGGGCTTTTGGTCCTGTCCTTCAGTCTCGTGGTATGGAGCTGCAGGGTGTCAGGGGGTTGGAGCCTCTGTTAGTCTGAGGCGTGTCTGCTACAGGCAGGGGCCTGAATGCCCGTCTAACTGCTTAATACTGACACCAACTCTCTCTCTCTCTCTCTCTCTCTCACGCTCTCCTCCCCCTCTTTCTCCCCCCTCCCTCTCTCTCTCTCTCTCCCTCTCTCTCTCTCTCTCCCCCTCTCTCGCTCTCTCCTCCCTCTCTCTCTCCTCCCTCTGTCTCTCTCCCTCTCTCTCTCTCTCTCTCTCCTCCCTCTCTCCTTCTCTCTCCTCTCTCCCTCTCTCCCACACACACACATGCACACACACACACCCACACCCACACCCACACACCCACGCACACACACACACCTGCCCCCAGACTGCAGTAATGTATTCTCTCTCATACCTGTAGCAGTGTCATGCACAGTGGCTGTGAAAGACACAATTTCTTCTGCGTTAGGAAAACTCAACACCACTAGAGCTCATCCATTCACTCACACACACACACAATGATCTATTGTGACATTGCATAAGGTCAATTGTCGTTAATGTGTAAGCCCTCTCTGTCTCATTCGCTCTCTCTCTCTCTCTCTCTCTCTCTCTCTCTCTCTCTCTCACTATTTAGCGTAAAGTTTAACAATCTTTGAATTGCAATGAAGGGCTGCACCGGCCTTGCTTTGTTCAGTAAACACTACCAGTTTCTCCAACAGACCTCCAGCCAATCTACTCATCACTCGGACTGACATTGCAGCCACTTGAAATGACATGACACTCAAACAGCTGCTAATCAGCAGTCTCCACTCAAGCGGGCCCTGTTTGTTTTGGTAAAGCCTGTGTGAACCAGATACTGATGCAGTCTGACTCCAGCTTCTAGTACTCCACCCTGCGCTTCACCCTCTCTTCGCTTCTCGCATCCTACATCGGAGAATTCCTCCTTGCTTTTCTTACTCACTTGTGATTATGTTGAAGGCTGTTGGAACAGGTCAGTCTGTTGTTTTCAGTTTACTCCCCTGAAGGGTAGGCTACTTCTCTTATTATGAAATTATGAGATTATGAGATTATGTGGTTGGGTCTGGTGGTGGCTCAGTCTCCATAGTGCACACACAGTGCACTAAATCTGCCTCTGAAAGAGCATTTCTGGTGCACATATATAGCTGTCCAAATAACCAAACATACTCACACACTTTTAACTCTCTCTCTCTCTCTCTCTCTCTCTCTCTCTCTCTCTCTCTCTCTCTCTCACACACACACACACACACACACATACACACTGTAAAGGTCAGTGAAAAACGTGACCTAAATCTATCTATCCAATTAATTGTTCCAGCAATCAAGGATAGAATTTGAAGAGATGTAGGGATATTCAAATCAGAATTTGACAGTTAACATTTCAGACAATTCCTGTTGTGACCACTAGGAGGAGCCTATAGAAGGCTCGAACTGTTGACTGAGCGCTCATTTGACTAGTAGTTGCTCTGTTCTTGCCTGTATTGTGGTACATAATTAATAGGGTTAATCAGACTTATCTGGTCCCACGAAAGATAAGATAAACAAAATACAGTCATATCCATTGATGCAATAATTTTTCTATGTAATCTGTATTAGCAAATTGCAACTTTTCTAGTGCAGAACGCAAGTGTAGCACTCCATCCAACCATTTGTTACTTTTAAAAACACAAGAGAAGGTGAATTGATGGTTGTACCTCTATTTGTGTGTGTGAGATAATAAATGCTTACATGCTGTTGAATGAAGAAAGACACTGCGCGCGTGTGTGTGTGTGTGTGTGTGTGTGTTAACTCAACCAAACCAATTCACTACTCAGTCAAGAGACATATCTGCAGTCCTCTCATGGGTTTTAATCCCAGCTGCATATCCGTGTGTGGGTGCTGAAGAAGGGTTGTGGGCGGGGCTGCAAGTGATGCAGGGTTGTGGGCGTGGTTGTGAGTGATGGGCGTGTCTGGTCAGTCACACGATGCCGACGGGCTGTTGTAGACGCAGTCCAGTCTGCAGTGCTGATCAAACAGACTGGTGAGCCAAAGGCATAGCAGCGATTAAAATGATTCCCTCTGAACCATGTACTATATAGCTGTGTGTGTGTGTGTGTGTGAGAGAGAGAGAGAGAGAGAGAGAGAGAGAGAGAGAGAGAGAGAGAGAGAGAGAGAGAGAGAGAGAGAGAGAGAGAGAGTAATCACTCTTATAGGAAGAAAACAATTATTATGACATTTTGGGGTAAAAGGTGAATTACAGATAGTATGCACTGTGTATATGAAAGGGGTTAGTAATACGATTCCCAACAAATAAGTAGTCTGAAACGCCTTTCTATGTAATAGCACAATTTTCCTTTTTTTTTGATGATTGTCTAGCATTTAGCAGACGCGCTTATCCAGAGCGTGCTGTCATCTACTCCCAGAATACAGCCTTGCCAATATTGTAGGTTGCAGTTCAAGATCCCATTGAACTAGAATACTGTTGAAATACAGGGACTAATGCTGATGCCTAGAAATGCAAAACAAACATAAGCACAGACAAGTGCAATAACAAACTATATCAAACTATACTGTATGCACGCGTGGTGTGATATGTGGGTGTCTTAGTCTGGGCTACAACGACCAGAGCAGATATGTTCCGCGCGCACGTGCCCAGCCTCGCGGTGCTACTTCAGGCACCTGGATTCAATCCTGATAGGAGCTCTTGGGTGAACTGTCCCGCGGGAACAGTTTGTTTATAGTTATTATTTCTTTGGTTTGTCCATTTTTCTCTCTCACGAGTCTTGTTCGACTCGATTCCTTATTTGTTTCTTCCTCTTCTTACTTAAAAAAAAAAAATAATTATAGCACAATCGCGCTCACGCACACTCTTCGACGTTTTTGATTGACCAGCAAGCCAGTTTAGACTCTGAAAGGCGGGTGTTTTTGAAGCCGAACGCGGGTAAACGGGCTTTCGCAGGGCCGCTCCCCGTCGCATTCTTCTGCAGGTGCCCGCCGATGTGACAGAGCGCGAGGCGCGCGCGAAAGCTCCGTAACGCACGCAGGCATCGAGCGAGCTCGAGAGTTACGTGCAACACCCCTATCTATTTAAACACGCGCATGCAGGCACAGCCACACACACAATGCATCCTCACTTGGACTTTAGTGCGGATGTTTGCGGGATGACCTAAAGCAACGAAAGCAATATGAGTGTCAGCCATAACCTGGAGTACGTTCAAGAACGCGGCGTGTTTGAACTAAGGCGCTGGAAATCTACTTGGGCTGGAAACGCGGGATTGTAGCGCGTTTTGGACTCTGAAACAACGCAAGCCTGTCTTAACTACCAAACTCCGCTTGTAGGTATTTGCTTTTCTGTTTCTCATCCTCTGACAGGTAGTACGTTCATCAAAGAGCCGAACACCATGGACAGCGGGGTCTCACTTACAACGAACAACGCGTGTGTTCTCCTCCGTACGTCGCATTAACTGAACAAACACGGAAAGAGAGTGGATATGTAAGAGTGTGGATATGTAAGAGAGTGGATATGTAAGAGTGTGAATATGTAAGAGTGTGGATATGTAAGAGTGTGAATATGTAAGAGTGTGAATATGTAAGTGTGGATATGTAAGAGTGTGGATATGTAAGAGTGTGGATATGTAAGAGTGTGAATATGTAAGAGTGTGGATATGTAAGAGTGTGAATATGTAAGAGAGTGGATATGTAAGAGTGTGAATATGTAAGAGTGTGAATATGTAAGAGTGTGAATATGTAAGAGTCCCTTTGCCCCCCGTTTCTTCCGCGCTACTCTCGACACAAAGTTGGGTGAAGCCCTGGGAGATTGGGGCAGGCGCGTCCGTTGTGCACAACTCGCACTTCACTTCTGCACGTCCATGTGGTAAGGCAATCAAACAACGGACCTGGTCGTCATTACAAGCACAGTCGTGCGACGTTGCGATGTCTAATCACGACCGCAGCAGAAAGCTCGGTGAGAGGTTCTGATGAAGACAAATGCTTGAGACATTTGAGACATTTAGCTTTGGCAAAAGACAACAGTACACGGAGTTCACACCTCTTTTTCTTCCTTCCTCTAGTAGTTTGACAGGAGGGATGGCGAAAGGGCATGCGAATAAGATAAACACCCAGCTCGAGCCATCTAACGCGCCTGCCTCTCCCGCGCCCAGTTGGCTCGCGCTCCGGTAAACGGGGGCTTTCGTCTGTCAGAGATTAAGTGCTGTTAAAATAGTCATGAAATTAAATTCGCTTCGGCTCGTTTCTTTCACGCGTCCCAGAATACAAACCGGACATAACAATTACATGAATGTAATACAAACATATTGTATGCGCACAAACGTAACGAACAAACAGTGCAGAAAGCGAACAAAACGTATGACTTTAATCATAGGCAAAGCTGTTCATAACTTCATCTCACTTGGGCACAACATTGGTCTATGAGACTGTGCAGACAATGTTACACACAATCTCTCTCTCTCTCTCTCTCTCTCTCTCTCTCTCTCTCTCTCTCTCTCTCTCTCTCTCTCTCTCACACACACACACATACACACACACACACAAATTAGCCAGGGACACCTCCACTGAATCACAGAACTGACTAACACTGCATTGGAAGCAGGTACAATCTGTGCAGTGTTTTTCAACTGAAATGTTCAGATTCTGTCTAATTTGCACCGACTGACTCTCTCTCTCTCTCTCTCTCTCTCTCTCTCTCTCTCTCTCTCTCTCTCTCTCATCCTCTCTGTCTATCTCTCTCTTTCTCTCTCTCTTTCCTGTCTCTCTTCACAGGACCCAGGCATCAGGACGTGGGCATCTGAGACCACTGACGTGTCGTGTTTGCGTCTCTCTGCTGTTTTATTACTCTGTCCCTCGCTCCCTCTGTTTCTCTCTCCCTCCATCTCTCCCTCCATCTGTCCCTGATCAGGAATGGAGTTGGGGAGCAAATCCGAATGGGAAGGGCCCCTATTGGGAGGATTTAACATGTCAGCAAGCAGAATTCCAGGAACTCCAGCAATGCCAAGGGTCTCAGAATTATTGGGAAATATCTCCACAAACATTTCAGACCAAAGTCTGCCGTTCCATGGCACCAGCACCATGGTCACCGCGGTCATTTCGCTGACGGTGTTTATTGTTGGACTCGTCGGCAACACTCTGGCCATCTACGTGGTCGTGCGCTATGCCAAGATGAAAACCGTCACCAACATCTATATCCTCAACCTGGCCGTGGCCGATGAACTCTACATCCTGGGACTCCCGTTCCTGACCACGCAGAACGTGCTCTCCTATTGGCCTTTCGGCTCCTTCCTGTGCCGGGTTGTCATGACAGCCGACTCACTGAACCAGTTCACCAGCATCTTCTGCCTGACGGTCATGAGCATCGACCGCTACCTGGCCGTGGTGCAGCCCCTCCGGTCCACCAGGTGGCGCCGGCCGCGCGTGGCCAAGGCGGTGAGCGCCGCCGTGTGGGCAGTCTCGTTCGTGGTTGTGCTGCCCGTGGTGATTTTCTCCAACGTGCAGGACACGTTCCACTCGTGCAACATGAGCTGGCCGGAGCCGCGCGCCGTCTGGTCCACGGCCTTCATCCTCTACACGGCCGTTCTTGGGTTCTTTGGCCCCCTGCTGGTCATCTGCATGTGCTACCTGCTCATCATCGTGCGGGTGAAGTCGTCGGGCGTGCGCGCCGGCTTCACCAGGCGCCGGCGCTCGGAGCGCAAGGTGACGCGCATGGTGGTGGTCATCGTGGTGGTGTTCGTGCTCTGTTGGCTGCCTTTCTTCATCATCAACATCGTCAACCTCATCGTCATCCTCCCAGAGAACAGCCTGATGGTCAGTGTGTACTTCTTCTCCGTCATCCTGACGTACGTCAACAGCTGCGCCAACCCGCTGCTCTACGGCTTCCTGTCGGACAACTTCAAGCAGAGCTTCCGGAAGGTTCTGTGTGTGCGCAAGGCCAATGGCGTGGAGGACGGTGAACCCAGCGCGCCGCGGACAGAGAAGACCACCATGCACGACACTTTCCTCTCACCCCGGAACAACAACCTCAACGGGCATGCACAGAACAGCCAGGTACTGGTACCAGCCCTGCAGTGTGCGGCTGTGCTCTGGGTGTGTGTTTGTGTGTGTATGTGTGTGTGTGTAAAGCTATTCTCCATCTGGACCTATTTTGCAACTGAATTTGTTTTCCTAAACTTCTCTGCCAGAAATCCAAGTATTGGGTGTCACTAGACATCCCCTCAGGTCACATTAGGGGAATGGGGATGGATTTCCGCTTGCGTGTGTGTGCGTGCGTTTGTGTGTATGTGTGTCCTCTTGAACTGACAACAGGCCCTTATTTAGATCCTGGTTTAACCTACGCAGTCCTACACACTCTACCTCACCCGCTTGTGTTTGATGTGTGGGGGGCTGGATCATAAATCCCTTGACAGCACCAGCACGTCCTGCGGTGTGTGTGCAGGGAGGCCAGCTCCGGCCCCCGGTGACCCCTTCACCCACTTTAACACCAGTCCCTCTTTAAACCGGGTAAACTCTTTTAGAAACCTTTACACTGCATTTGTATGGAAGCATAAGCGTAGGCTTTGCTTTTCAACCGTGGTACCGTAAAATTAGATTTAAACCTTCGCACTATGTTACAGCCCAGGGACACCAGTGCGCTGTTTGCCTGCGGGATATTGACAGAAATATCATGTTGTGATGACAATGCGTGATTATGTAGCCAAGTATAGCCATGTGCGATATGTTGGTTTACACCGGTCAGCCCTTGGTGTAAAGCGTTTAATAACTGGCAGGCATTATTCTGATTTATGTTGTCTTGATTTATGTGAATGCCATGACTCCAGCGCGCTCCTCTGGGGCAGCAGGGGTTGTTGGATGCTAGGAGCACAAAACATTAGATGATTTATTATATGTCCTGACTGGACTTTGCAGCCTTCCGCAATATCAGTGCTAAAAAAGAGCAACATTGCATGGCTAACAATGTCTTCTGAAGCCCTAGTACTAAACTGAAGGGGTGTTTCGAGTGTCACTACCCTTCCAGAACCAAAAACAAGGGAAGACTGTTGTTGATTGGCTACTGCTGTTCTGGATAGTTCTAGAATGTTTGAATCTTCTAGAGTGGTGGATTTTCTAGATTCGGTCAGTAGATTGTGTGCACAGGGCATCCTGGTCCATATGTTTTCAACAGCGCGGGTTGAAGTTCCAGCGTGCAGCAGGGTTCTCCAGCTCTTGAGTGTAAACACAGAACTCTTAACCAGAACCACCTGGGTCTACGGCGGTCTGGGACAGTGGAGGTACAGCCCAAGACAGCACTGGGAACCAGAATGGCTTGGGAGAGATCAGGAGAGCTCAGTGTGAGAGAACTCTGGAACGCAGGGACGGAGTAACTCTTGAAGGAAGCATAAAATTCCTGTCTGCCTGCCAGTAGTCTTCATATGTCCAGCAAATCACAATCATTCCACACTTCCCTCCTCTAAAACACATTCTGCACGACTTACTGCAACATCCGCCAAACTGACTCCTCTCCTCCTCTCTTCTCCTCTCCTCTCCTCTCCTCTCCTCTCCTCTCCTCTCCTCCCATCCTCTCCTCTCCTCCCCTCCCCTGCCCTCCTCTCCTCTCCGCTCCTCTCCTCTCCTCTCCTCTCCTCTCCTCTCCTCCTCTCCTCTCCTCCCCTCCCCTCCCCTCCTCTCCCCTCCTCTCCTCTCCTCTCCTCTCCTCCTCTCCTCTCCTCTCCTCCCCTCTTCTCTTCTTCCCTCCTCCCCTCTCCTCTCCTCTCCCCTCCCTTCCCCTTCTCTCCTCTCCTCTCATCTCCTATCCTCCTCCCCTCCCCTCCTCTCCCCTCCTCTCCTGTCCTCCTCTCCTCCCCTCCCCTCCCCTCCTCTCCCCTCCTCTCCTCCCCTCCACTCCCCTCCCCTCCTCTCCTCTCCTCTCCTCTCCTCTCCTCCCCTCCACTCCCCTCCCCTCCCCTCCTCTCTTCTCCTCTCCTCTCCTCCCCTCCCCTCCTCTCCTCTCCTCTCCCTCAATGGAACTTAGCAAGAGTGCTGTTGTCCCTTGTCAAAAGACAGCAGAGGTAGTAAAACATTTTGGGGGGTTATTTTTCCCTGCTGTGTGTGTGTGTGTGTGTGTGTGTGTGTGTGTGTGTGTGTAAAACATTCCTTATAGATATAATTTTGTAATGGTGAGAATTCCACAGTGCATTCAGACTCCAGCAGTGGCATTTAACACCCTGTTCCAGGATCAGTGCTCACACCTCCTCTGTGGAGGTGTGTGTGTGTGTCCACGTGCCTGTACGCATGCTTGAACACATGTGGTATTTGTTTACCTATTCAAGTTATATGAAGAATAATGTTATCACAAGTTCCTTGGGAACTGTATTGCACATATGTTCTGTATCAATCTAGATGTATGTATGTGCATGTGTGGTATGTGTGTGTTCATACATGTACATGTTAGCGTGTGTCAGAGCATGTGTCTCTTAGGCCTGGACCTAAACCCAGACCCTGGGAATGTTCCCAGCACATCTTAAAAAATCTGCGTGCCTCAAAATCATCAACATTCACTCCCATGTCCCGTGATCCTCTGGTGCAGACACAACCATAGTCCACACAGGCAGGGTGTGCAGGATGGCAGGCTAAATCCTCATCACAAACGTGGGGGGCCTAGCTGGAGAGGGTTATTAATCATACACGGAGCGGTCTGGCTCCAGCTAAGGACGGTCCTTCGCAAATCCGTGTCCTGCTAGGAAGCAGTCCGTCTCTAGTCACATGATTTGTGTCACTTGCTCTCTTGTAGAGGATTTTTTTTTGTTTTTCTTTTTGATAGGCTCTCAGGTAGCTTCGTCTTTTCTCGCTGTAGGGCTCCGATTCACGTGCACCTGGTTTGGCTTTTGGTTTGGTTTTTAAAGAAAGCTTGGGGGAATTTTGAAGAAACAAGTTTTGCAGAAACCAATCCTTTAAGGTGATTTTTGTTGATGTGAGTTTGTTGTAGTATGCTCTCCTTTATACGTTTATGTATATGATAGCTCACATATCCTAACAACTGTGGAAGCATGAATGAAATATCTCTGTAGTACTCAGATCATTGACAGGAAAATCAATCAATTCTAGGGAAAGGTCAGTTTAATAATAATGGCTGGTATTGATCTGCCTAGCTGCTGTTCCTCGATCTTCGGAATGCTCCGACATCCAGCACGGAATGTTCCTTTCCTCAGAGCGTCGTGAGTCTCCCTGTGGCTGGCTGCAGGCCGAGTGGGTCACAGGCCTGGTGCCAAGCCGTGGGACCGTCTCATTCCCCCTCCAGCGTTCCACCAGGGGCTGGGAAGAGTGGAGAGCCCCAGAGAGCCTGGTGACTGCCTGGAATCTGGGGAAGGGGGCAGTGTTTCATATATGACACAGATGTTTGCTTCCAGCAGAGTCACAAAGGTTTACTGAGTGCACTCCACACCATGTGTGTGTGTGTGTGTGTGTGTGTGTGTGTGTGTGTGTGTGTGTGTGTGTGTGTGTGTGTGTGTGTGTGTGTGTGTGTGGAGAATGCCAGTGGGTGACAGCTGTGTTGTTGGGGTGCTAAAATCAGATGGTCTGTGGGCCTCCATGCCTGGATTAGCACTGGGATTAGCAGGACTGGAATAACTTGGTCTCTGCCAGGTCAAAGATAACAGTGGTCTGTTCCATTTTGTGGTTTTTAAAAAATGTTTAATTTTTTTAATTTTGTGTGGGATGTTTTTTTTATTGTAGTGACTTTCCTTGAAGAATTTCACATCCAGTGTTTCACACGATCTCTCGCTCCTTTTATACTCTACGTATGTAGCCTTCAGTTGAAAATTGGCCT
>NC_137514.1:5285000-5355000 GCF_041902795.1 Electrophorus electricus | reverse complement strand
ATATATGGTTCTAAATTACTCGAAGGTTCTGTATCCTACCCTCATACTTACATGCATGGGGTGATAGGAATTGTTCACCGAAGTCTCAAACTCTCATTGTTCTCCTTACCATTCTGACGGTATACCAAAAAATATACACAGATGCTACTAAGCATGCTAACATTATAACATCAGAACCTTTACTGTCAAGTATTGGCCAAAAGTAAAGTACAATTAGAGCTACCAAAATAAGAAAATAAGAAATTCTTTAAAAGTTTGGCGGAGTGGACCTTGTAAATAAAGGCCAGGCCTTTAGGAGGGAGATAATGTTCCGGAGAACGTCTCATCTGCTTATGTGCCTGTATTGTACTCATTAGACAACTTGTCTTGATGAAACACATTTGCTATGTAAATATATATATTTTGATTCTAAATAAAAAGGTGTATGACACTATTTTGTCATTTTTTTCTCTTTTCTGTGTGTCTTAAGTTCAGATTTGAAAAGACAGCTTTATTGGCATAACCATACCGTTTTTGTATGTCTAAAATTAAAGTTTCAAAACACAGCTGCCATTGTGGTCTTATCACAAACATAACAAAAAAAGAGGTTAAAAGAATATGCCACTGTTTTCTTGCAATGATGGTCAACACTCCGGAAGCAGAGGTTCCAACTGTGTGACGGATTAATTATTTAATTATCTCACAGAGCAGGCTGCTAGATCATTAAACCCAGATCATTAAACACCAAACCCAGAACACTGAACACCAAGCAAGCCCAGGGGCAGGGCGAACGTCATCCAGATCATTGTCTGCAGTCCAGGAGATCCAGGAGGGTCGTGTGGCAGGTGTAGTCAAGAAATGGAGCAGAGATGGAAACCCAGGAGAGTAAACAGAAACTGGGCATGCTCGGGAATAATGAATAATGAAGAGTCCAGGTGAGTTGGAGCTGCTCTGGGAATCAACTCATATTAAGGATCTGACCTGGGACGGGGCAACCTGAGTGGGTAACATTTTCAATCTAATCTATTACACCAATAGGGTACGGTTGTTCATCATAGATCAATGGAGCATTCAAAGCATTTTCAAGTACAGAAAAACTGTTGATTTCAAACACGTTTATGATGGACGCCCAATGGCAGTTATGGAAAGTAGATTGATATTAAGGCTCGGAATGCTCGATGAGATTACAGTGTGGTTCAAAACGCTGACGAAGATTGAGATTAGGTTCAAAACGTTACGTTGGATTGATAATTGTGAGTTGGATTCCCGATGATGCCGTGGCCTTCTGTGGCCAGCAAATAGGCTGTTCTCTCCCTTGTCAATTACAGTGACACTGGCCAATCACGTGTGACACTCCAAACGTGATACTCCGCCCACCGACACGGCACGAGCTGCATCTTGAAAAGATGTGGTGATTGGCTGAATGTGCCCTGGAGGAAGCACGTGACCGCTCTGTCCCTCCCTGATTGGCAACTGTCATGTAACAGGGGTGACTTACCTGATGTGTTGAAGTGGATATGACTACATTAGGGAGAAAATCCAATCCAGCCCAAAACCAGAATATATATGATGCAAAAAGTGCTGGATTAGCTTGTGATGTAAATTCAAATGCTGATGTAGATTAGGTTCAAAATGCTGGAGCATTCTTTTTTTATGAATAACTATTCGAAATTAAATGACTGAATGATTACATATAGAATCTAGACACAGCTACACACTGTTAAATTTACATCTACGGCATTTGGCAAATGCTCTTATTCAGAACGATTTACAAATTTTGTCATCCACTCATGGAATACATCCTAGCTACTATTGTAGGTTAGAGTTCAAGATACCAGTGAAGTAGAAGTAGAAATACAGAAATCAAGGATGATGCTTAGAAGTGCAAAACACGTATAATCCCTATAACAGACAACGATAAGTGCAATAACAATGCAGACAATAAATACTAGAGATTCAGTTACTCGACACGGGTGCAGGATCAGTGCTCATTGACATATTCCACAATATTGTTGCTCTCTACAATCCATAGATGTGTGTCTATTTGGTTAATGGAATTGTAAAACTACACATACACATACAGCAAACATGCAGGTTCAGTCCTTCGCCCTCTCTGTATCTCTCTCCCTCTGTTCACTCGTTTCTCTCTGGCGCTTTCTAAATATCCCCCGTCAAGATCAATTGCTCTGCTCATACAACATGATTGAATTATTGCCAACCTCCTCCACATCTCCCCCACATCTCCCCCACATCTCCCCGCCCCTCCCCCACATCTCCCCCACATCTCCCCGCCCCTCCCCCACATCTCCCCCACATCTCCCCGCCCCTCCCCCACATCTCCCCCACATCTCCCCGCCCCTCCCCCACATCTCCCCCACATCTCCCCGCCCCTCCCCCACATCTCCCCCACATCTCCCCACCCCTCCCCCACATCTCCCCGCCCCTCCCCCACATCTCACATTGTGAGACAATGAGTGAGAGTGTGTGAGAGGCCTTTAGTGTGGGAGGCAGTTTAGGGGGAAATCAGTGAAACAGGCACACACACACTACTAGCAACTTATACAGGAAACTCTTGCGCATACATATGGAAAATGTTCACATACATGGCCTACGACGTACATTTGCGTTTAACTTACTGCACACTTGCATATACATGCACTTGTACATTCATTCACTCGTGTGTAAACACAGACTGTAACTATGCTTGTGTGTATGTGCGCAGCGACGTGTGTGTAGAACAGTTTTCAGTGCGCCTGGAAGTAATTTCATTGTAACTGGAAAGCAGATATTTCACATCTATACAGCATGGTCAGCAGTATAAGGTGAAGAGAGGTCTCCAAACAAGAAAAACAAACCGTTATGTCAGCATCCAGTTCTGACTGTTTGAAGATTTGAAATATCAATCAGTGTTATGATCTGGGATTTAACTGGCACGGAATCGCTTCACTTTTTGGAGTTGATCTATGTATTGTTTGACACTACAAATCACTTCATTAATGAGAATTTTGCCAATGCACTCCCGAGAGGTATGCTCGTATAGTATACATTCAAACGTTCCAGCGTTAACTGAATCAGAAATGATGAGATTATACACTGTGTAGCCTGTAGACCTGCCGGCAGTGACATGGCTATGTCATACCGTTAGGCTACATGTTAACCTCTCAGTATTCTCTAACCGGCTGAAGTATGTGAGTAAATATTCAGAACGTATATCTCATCATCATTTTTAAAGAATATACTCCCAATATCAATGACATTTGTTCTAAATATTTACTACGATCACGTAGCACATACCATACCGCATAACGTTGTACGATCAATAACGTGCAATCTTTAATTTTCAAATTTCCATAACTCATCAGGAGTTCTTATACCATAAGGACATATAGCTCATTTGCAATTAAACAATTACAATTAAACAAACACCTCTACATCTTATTTTCTTGAGTGTGCTGTATACATGTTAAATATCTGCCTTCCTGTTACAAAGAAATTACTTCATTGCACACAGAAATTTTGATATAAGTTATCGATGTAAGTTATGGAAGTTGTGTGTATGTGCAAGTTTAAGTTAACCTATATGTAAGCAGTATGTGTGCATGCGCCTGTGCTTTTTATGCGTGTGTGTTTCATGTGAATGCACAAATAGTTTGTGTGCGCACAAGCGTTTCCCCTATTTCACCCTAAACTGCCTCTCATAATGAATGAATGAATGAAGTTATATTCATATAGTGCCTTTCAAGGAACCCAAGGTCACTTTAGAATTAACACATACCGTGTTTCCATCCAGTCACACACATCGTAATATGGAGGCCGTTTAGAGTGAGCTTTATCCAAGCACATTCACAAGGCCTTTGCAAGATGACAGATTCATCACACAGGTGGGTGGAGTGAACAAGCAAACTTCAGTGTCCCTGGTTGACTTTCCCAGTGCTGAAGATTGTTGGAGTATATTTCCTCTTTATTCCTCAAAATGTTTCTCCTTTAATCCCTCTCTCTTTTCCACATTCTCTCTCCCTCTCTCAATCTTTCTCTCACTTATCTCTCTCCACCGTTCTCTCTCTCTCTCTCTGCTTCACTAACTTCATTCACCTCCTGTCTATTCTGGTTATAACTGCTGTGGGCTACACACTCTGATGCACAAACACACACACGCCCTTAAAATTTCTTGAGAAAATGTGCTTCACCTCTTTCGCTATATGAGTGTACAAGGCAGTCCTAAAACAGGACCCCTGTTTGTGATACTGTGGCACAGGCGATAGCTAGGGCAGCCCTAAAACAGGACCCCTGTTTGTGAAACTGTGGCGCAGGCGATAGCTAGGGCAGCCCTAAAACAGGACCCCTGTCTGTGATACTGTGCCGCAGGCGATAGCTAGGGCAGCCCTAAAACAGGACCCCTGTTTGTGAAACTGTGGCGCAGGCAAGAGCTAGCGCAGTCCTAAAACAGGACCCCTGTTTGTGATACTGTGGCACAGGCGATAGCTAGGGCAGCCCTAAAACAGGACCTGAGGTCCTGAGGTACAGGCAATATCCAGTGGGTGTGGGTAATAACAATATGTGGAGGTTGTGTGGACTGTGCAGAGTGTGGAGAGTGGGGCTGATCTCGGACAATGATGAGAGGGCCTACCTGGAGGAGATTAAACACCTGGAAAACTGGTGCCAGGGAAATAATCTCCCCCTAAACGTCAGCAAGACAAAGGAGCTGATTGTGGACTGCAGCAAGAAGCAGGAGCGGCACTACCAACCTGTGAGGATCAACGGAACCACGGTGGAGAGAGTAGACAGTTTCAGATACCTTGGTGTTCACATCTCACAGGACCTGTCCTGGTCCTGCCACATCAACTTCCTGGCAAAGAAGGCTCGTCAGCGTCTTTACCACCTCAGACGCCCAAGAGACTTCAGACTGCCCTCCAAAGTACTGCGGAACTTCTACACCTGCACTATCGAGAGCATCCTCACGGGGAACATCACAGTCTGGTTTGGGAACAGCACCAAGCAGGACAGACAAGCACTCCAAAGGGTGGTGCGTTCAGCAGAGCACATCACTCATACGGAACTTTCTGACCTACAGACCATCCATTACATGCGGTGCCAGACCAAGGCCAGGAGGATTGTGAAGGACCCCACCCATCCCAACAACAGGCTCTTCTCTCTGTTGAGGTCAGGGAAGCGCTTTCACTCCCTGAAAACCAAGACAGAGAGACTGAAGAGGAGCTTCTTCCCACAGGCCATTCGGGCCCTGAATCAGGGAAACTGATAAACTGTGGGGACCACCACCACCATGTGACTGTAAATCTGTAAATTTGTAAACTGGAATTGTACATTGTGTACATACATATACATTGTACATTGTGTATATATACATATTATACATATATTGTACATACATTGTTATTTATATTTTTTGTATATATATATTTCCTTATGTACCTGTTTTTTTCCTCAGTTTGGACAGAGCACCATTTCACTGCGAGTTATACCGTGTATGACGATGTACGTGACAAATAAACCAAACTTGAAACTTGACTGTTCTTTCCTCTCCTGCACTGCAGCCAGGATGCAAGACATTCTTCAGAACTGAGCCCTGCGCGCTGCTGGTTGCCGTGGAGATTTTGCTTCCTCACTGTAGTCCATCATCTTCTTGAGCAGGTCTCTTCCCTCCACTACTACACCATCACTGAAGCTCCTCTTTTCTCTTTCATCCCTCGCTCCTCATCTCCTCTCTATGATGTCTTGAAGGATAGAAAGATTAACAGGAAAACGAATAACACTGAAAAAAGAAAAAAGTGAAAGATGTGCTGAGATGAAGAGATGCTGTGATTCAAGATCCTGTGAATCTTAGAGAGAGAAAGGGCTTGAAACTAATGAGAATGGATTTGAAACACTTTCAGTCGAAGAACTGAGTAGTTCAATAAAATGTTTGAGGGTTGGTAATGAAAAGTAAAGTGTTAGATAAGGTACTTCACACACACATGCAAACACACACACATTAAGTAACTGGGTGAATAACTAACGCACTCTCTGCTGCTGTGAAGAGTTACCGAACACACTGGACAACCCATTCAGACTAATTTGCACAGACATCTAACAGAAAAGAACAAGATGAGAGAGAGAGAGAGAGAGAGAGAGAGAGAGAGAGAGAGAGAGAGATCTATTTCTATTAAACTCTAAGATATAAACAAAAAAGCCTTTGTGTGTGTGTGTGTGTGTGTGTGTGTGTGTGCGCGCGTGTGCGTATGTGTCTAGATGAAGATGAAGATATAATTTATTAATTTCCTTTTAAAATGATCATTTTAAACATGACTTCTGTCTTTAAAACAAAAATAAACAACATTTTTCTTAAGTTCCGCTTTGTTTACTGCACACACACGGTCTTAAAACCTTCTGCCCACACAATCTCTTTCCTTTTTTATGTATGTTGTGCCTTTCAACAGCATTTGCTCATTAGACATCTTTAAAGGGGTTTAATGTGATGCAAATCCACATTTTTGAGCACTTCAGTAAATCCTCGCTCATCGCTTAGTAACTGAATTGCTCAGCTGCTGTAGCCATGTCCCTCTGGATTATCTGGAACTGATTTCACCTCAGTTATTTGGCCCAGGACTCATTTTCACTGAATCAGTCTGAGATTCTGCATGTCTTACGCACAATGTTATTATCAATAACTAGTCAGTCAAACCCTGGTTCCATTCCATTCAATATCATTCCAATATCATTTTGTTAAAAGATGAGGTCTGGTGAAGCAGAGGTGTGGTGAAGCAGACGTGTGGTGAAGCAGATGTCTGGTGAAGCAGAGGTGTGGTGAAGCAGATGTCTGGTGAAGCAGAGGTGTGGTGAAGCAGATGTCTGGTGAAGCAGAGGTGTGGTGAAGCAGACGTGTGGTGAAGCAGATGTGTGGTGAAGCAGATGTCTGGTGAAGCAGAGGTGTGGTGAAGCAGATGTCTGGTGAAGCAGAGGTGTGGTGAAGCAGACGTCTGGTGAACGTATGGGAACTACAACAGGGAGGGGGGATTGTGATAATTTGGTGTTCTTGGTGTGTGTTTTTCTGTATGAGAGACAATGAATGAATGTGCGTGTATATTCAGTGTAACTTATCATATACAAACGTAACCAGCAGGCTATTTGCAATGTTTCATATGTATGTGAAGTACTGAATACTGTAATATTACTCACCCGCTTATTTATTACCAGTTACTCCTGCAGGTCTCTGTCTGACTGTGATTGTGACTGTCATGAACTCGGCTTCTGATTTTAATGGCCATGAACTCTGCCCTGACTGTCCATCTAATCACATATACTCTCTCTCTCTCTCGCTGTGTGTTGGAGAGTGGACAAGGCTGTGTGTTTCAGGGTGTCTGTGTCGAGGTCTTTTTTAGTTTCAGTCTGCTGCATTAAAGACAGATATTAATGTAATTGAACCGGAGTCACTGTTCAGATTAGTCTGATTGGGTTATTCAGAGCATGCTCACTAACTCATTACAGTAGCAGAGAGGTTTCACATATTTTCACCAGATTACTTTATTTTTTACTTTATATTTTAATTTAAACCGTTCTCTCTCTCTCTCTCTCTCTCTCTCTCTCTCTCTCTCTGTCTTCGTGTGTGTGTGTGTGAAGTACCTCATTAAAGGCTGAATTTAACCACCCTTAACCTTTGAACCTTCTTGCATTTCTTCAATTGAAATGGTTTAATTAATTTTAATTAACAAAAATAGATTCTCCCTTTTTGGCACATATGATTATCTATCTATCTATCTATCTATCTATCTATCTATCTATCTATCTATCTATCTATCTATCTATCTATCTATCTATCTATCTATCTATCTATCTCTCTCACACACACACATTCACTCTTTTTTATTCCTTTCATTTTTATCCCCCTCTCTTTCTCTATGTGCCTCTCTCATTTTTCATTTTACTCTTTTTATTACAGCCTCTGCTATTATTCCCAATACTCTCAGATCTTCCTCCATCCTGTCTCTCTCTCTCACGCTGTCTCACCAGTCTCTCTCTCTCACGCTGTCTCACAAGTGTCTCTCTCTCACTCTGTCTCACCAGTGTCTCTCTCTAATGTTGTCAATATCCATTCGAATCGCCCCTTCATATCACTATCTCAGAGCAGCTGAACACACACAGAACAGGTGAACTCGCTGCGGTTAGATGAATCTTCTACACAATGATCGCGGGCCTAATCTCCGTCAATAATGAGCCTAGAGCCAAGAGGTCATCTTCCTGACACACTGGTGCCAGGGGAACAACCTTCATCTAAATGTCAACAAGACCAAGGAGCTGACAGTGAACTTCAGGAAGCAGGAGAGAAAGTGCACACCCCATCACCATCGATCATGGGCCGCTGTAGAGAGGGTCAGCAGCCTCAGGTTCCTCAGGGTTCACACCACATTGGTATGAACCCGGACATCCTCAGGACACTTTACTTCCCGCACTGTGGAGAACATTCTCACTGGCTGGTGTACCACTGGTGCGGTACGCACACCATTCTCGGGGGAAGCCCTGCAGTGGGTGTTGAGGACTGCCCGGCACATCACTGGGGTTCGCAGCTGTTATATTCATAGCTTGCACTGTTGGAACAGACAGTAAAAGTGATCTGATGATTGGCTAGTGTCACTGTGATTGACAGAGGAATGCCGTGCCTCTCACCCACAGATGTGACATCATCAGGGTTCAAACCACTCTCGGTGACATAGTGAAGGCTTTTCTGTTGCACCACTCGGTAGCCACACACACACACACACACACACACACACACACACACACACACACGCGCGCACACACGCGCACACACACGCACGCACACACGCACACACACGCACACGCGCGCACACACGCACGCGCACACGCACGCGCACACGCACACGCACGCACACGCACGCACGCACGCGCGCACACACACACACACGCGCACACACGCACACACACGCACACACGCGCACGCACGCACACACACGCACACACGCACACGCACGCACACACACGCACACAGGTTCGGTGTCTTGACATGTAGTGTCTGTTCTATGATAGAGAGATCCTATGCCTGTTTAGTAGTAATGCTATAACACCTGAGATGTGGCTATTACTGTATTACTGCAGTATCTCAACATTCATTTGAATTCCAACGAGTCAAGCATAGCCCACATGCGCAGCGTTCTGATGACAGGGGATGAATGGAGAGCGAAGGGAGAGGAGGAAAGACAAAGGAGGACGCATGAAAATAAAGTCATTATTCAAATACACTGAATAATTTGACTTTGGGCAGTGCAGATGTCAGCTTGTCTCACACCAGAATAACAAGTTTGATCAGACTGGGATATATGCAGCGGCTGACGTGTTCTGTGTAAAGTCATAAACTATTTGTTACATGTGCCTTTCATCCCTAAGATCAGAATGATGTGTGGTATTGCATAAAACATCCAAAACAGGATATCCTCCCACCTCTGCCCCTCCCACCTCTGCTCCTCCCACCTCTGCTCCTCCCACCTCGGCTCCTCCCACTTCTGCCCCTCCCACTTCTGCCCCTCCCACCTCTGCCCCCCAACTCTGCTCCTCCCACTTCTGCCCCTCCCACCTCTGCCCCTCCCACCTCTGCTCCTCCCACCTCTGCTCCTCCCACCTCTGCCCCCACCTCTGTTCCTCCCACTTCTACCCCTCCCACTTCTGCCCCTCCCACCTCTACCCCTCCCACCTCTGCCCCTCCCACCTCTGCCCCCACCTCTGCTCCTCCCACCTCTGCCCCTCCCACCTCTGCCCCTCCCACTTCTGCCCCCCACCTCTCCTGCTTCATGTCAGACCCATAGCTCCTCCCACGTCTCCCTCTGCAGCTCTCTCATGTTCCTGCATTTGATGAAGGGCAGGCGTGTCTTTGCCAGGGCTGGAGTTGGCTCAGGCTGTGTTAAAGCTAAAGATAAGAGGAGGTGATGAACGCTCAGGTTGAAGGTTTCCTATCATCACCGATTTCACAGATTCATTCAACTGCTGCACTGAGGTAATTAGACCCAGACGGTCAGAGCAAAAACAAGCAGGATTTTTGACTTCCTGAGATTTTCACCTTTCCTCAAGGTTAAACGCTAACTCTAAATATCAACCCTCCATTTCTGCCTTTTATTTTTTCATTTGCTTGAACAATGCTTTTATCAGTGTGACTGACAATACAACTTTGCTAAGGCTACTCAAAGAGTAAGGCGTAATAAAACATGATGAAGTAGTGGCTTATAATGAAAACAAAATCAGACAACCACAACAGAGAATAAAATAGGTCAATAGTTTATGGAGCTGTGGAGATATGCACATGTCCAGTGGTTAGCATGTAGAGTAATTAGCACATCCAACTGTTAACATGTGTAGCAGTTAGCAAATCAAGAAGTTAACATGTCCAATGATTACTGTGGCCAGTGCTTAGCATGTCCAACACATAGCATGTCCAATGATTACTGTGGCCAGTGCTTAGCATGTCCAACACGTAACATGTCCAATGATTACTGTGGCCAGTGCTTAGCATGTCCAACACGTAGCATGTCCAATGATTACTGTGGCCAGTGCTTAGCATGTCCAACACGTAGCATGTCCAATGATTACTGTGGCCAGTGCTTAGCATGTCCAACACGTAACATGTCCAATGATTACTGTGGCCAGTGCTTAGCATGTCCAACACGTAGCATGTCCAGTGATTACTGTGGCCAGTGCTTAGCATGTCCAACACGTAGCATGTCCAGTGATTACTGTGGCCAGTGCTTAGCATGTCCAACACGTAGCATGTCCAATGATTACTGTGGCCAGTGCTTAGCATGTCCAACACGTAGCATGTCCAATGATTACTGTGGCCAGTGCTTAGCATGTCCAACACGTAGCATGTCCAGTGATTACTGTGGCCAGTGCTTAGCATGTCCAACACGTAGCATGTCCAGTGATTACTGTGGCCAGTGCTTAGCATGTCCAACACGTAGCATGTCCAGTGATTACTGTGGCCAGTGCTTAGCATGTCCAGTGATTACTGTGGCCAGTGGTAAGCGTGTCCAGTGATTACTGTGGCCAGTGGTAAGCGTGTCCAGTGATTACTGTGGCCAGTGCTTAGCGTGTCCAGTGATTACTGTGGCCAGTGGTAAGCGTGTCCAGTGATTACTGTGGCCAGTGGTAAGCGTGTCCAGTGATTACTGTGGCCAGTGCTTAGCGTGTCCAGTGATTACTGTGGCCAGTGGTAAGCGTGTCCAGTGATTACTGTGGCCAGTGGTAAGCGTGTCCAGTGATTACTGTGGCCAGTGGTAAGCGTGTCCAGTGATTACTGTGGCCAGTGGTAAGCGTGTATATTCTGGCAATGGTCACTGCATCTAAGATGGGCCAGCTGACTGAGTGGAGAGAGGCAGTGTGAGGACTCCCAGAATGCTGTGCGCCGCTCTGCAGACTTTATTTAGCTTACACTTAATCGAATTTCTCTTAATTACCTCTCGTTTGTTTCCCATCAGTTTTCAGTACCCTTTCACTCTATGCTGTGAGCCATTCTAAAGCCCCCCACTATGTAATTAAGAGCAGTATCCTTGAGCAGAAATGGCATTCTGTGGTTCTTCCTCCGAGCTGATTGCTGGGTAGCATGTCTTCTGGCATCCATTGAGAATGAGAGCCCTGTAGGTATTAGCGGCTGCACAGCTACCTTTAGTACTGCTTTGAGTTCTCTAGCCAAGGATGAGCTTTACTCTGGTATGCTCACTGTGGAGCCTGCCGAAGGGCCCTGGGGTAAGACTGAAATTATTCTGAAAGACAGAAAGAATGGGTATTTCACAGGGGAGATATTGTACACAGATTGCATAAGAATGATTCATTATCCTGACTCTTAATGAGAACAACTTCGTAGAACATACCAGAATATCTTGGAGGATTTCCAGGATTTAATGTAATACATTCTCATAATCACTAAAAGTCACCCTGACCATTAAAAAACAAACAAACAAACAAACTCCTAATTATAACTGACAAACATTTCAAATGCACGGGTACTGGAAGATGCTCGTCAACGCACTGGGAGTGTTAGCTCAGCGCCTGGCAACCTGACATGTCCGTCTGGGTATCAGCTATGCAATAAATATTTGGCTCCCTTGGCTGCTATTGCAAACAGCAGATGAGAAATTCTTGCTTGCCGAGTTTGAAAGATGCCTGTGGCAGTCCAAAGGCATCTTAACTTCATTACTGTGTTTCGGATTAGAGGAAGATGAGTTTATTGGCCAAAATGTTTGAGCCCTTGAAAAGCAAATCTCACTCACTTAAAAATTCACTCACTATCTTGGTTCCCCTGTCTCTCTCTCTCTCTCTCTCTCTCTCTCTCTCTCTCTCTCTCTCTCTCTCTCTCTCTCTCTCTCTCTCTCTTTTTTCATCTGTAACTTGGTGCAAACATGAGGTGGACGCCAGCGCCAAGATTTATTATGAGCAAATCCAGAATCTTGGTCCAGGGTCAAAGAGTCAACATGAACAGGTCCAGGAAACATGACGAAACACACAAAACACAAAAACTACAAACAAGAAAACTGAAAGAAACACAGCGGAAAACAGGCTAATCACAAACAGAGAACACGGGCTGTGAGAACCAATGGAAGCAGGGTCAAAAATGAAGCAGGCGTGGTACAAACGACATAGGCTAGGACAATGGCCAGCAAAGAACCATGGGAAACGGGAAACACAGGGTGTAAATCCACAGGATAACAAGGACAAACGAGGGAAACAAGAAACAGGTGAAACTAATGAAACACGGAAAACCAAAACAGGGACTGGAACAGGACTAGGGAAAATGAAACCAGGATGCGAGACAGGGAAACCATGGAGACAGACACTAGGGTTGGGCCAACCAGGACAGCATCACTCACCCTCTGTCGTTCTTTCTTGCTTACTTTCATGCTTAGTCTCTCACTTTCTCTCTTTCACATTCTTCCTCTCATATTGTTGTCTCATTCTTCAGCCAGCAGTTTTGGAGTGGACTACATCGGAGAGGTTCTGAGACAACACCAGCATCGGTTGCCTCAAAAATATATAAAAGCAAACAAATTATATGAAAATATATATGAAAGCATGAAAATAAATAAAAGCAAACCAAAAATATTCCCCCCACACAGTGTTTCACTGCTGCCATATTTTCCCCGCTAAGATGCAACAGTCTTCCTCAGGGCAAACATTTGCAAGGAGGGAGATCTGGACAACAAGGTTCTTTCCTGTACTAAGCTGTTGAGCAGTAAGAGCCAGGAAGAATGGCAAAGGTGTCACTAAAATGAAAAATAAATGTCACTTCTATGCAACAGTACCCGAATTCTCATTCATTTTGCCACTGAATTTATTTTTCCGAAGTGTGCTTTTCAAGGTATTAATTATCAGCTTGTGAGATCCTGGGAGAGGCGGGAAAAGTGGCGGTTTAATCCACCCTGTTTCATCTTGTGTCTCAGGTATGCCTGGCTGCATGGTAGCTCAGTCCCCGAAGCTTAACGTCCAGAAATCTTATGTATAATCTTAGCTTCCAACTCCAATTTTCAGTTGGTGCAATTTTTTTGCAGTCACTGAACAGTCCTTTCATGTGACAGTCACTGTGAATCCTGACCTGAGGTGTGCAGGAAGTGGCTCTAGAGGAAGAAGCATCGAGCGGCTCTGCTGTATATCGTGCAAGACAAGGATGTGGATCTTTAAAAAGTGCAAAAAATCATTGTTTGCTCTGTATGGCCCTCCCACCATGCACTTAACAGGCTCAGTTTCCCCAGTGCTACAGGTTCCGTGCGTCATAGCAACTACATCCCAGAGTAGTTTCACATGTGCATTGGGATGCAAGAGTTAAATCTGAGTCATGCATCTTTGATGTTGCATCAGCCAGTGGATTCCACAACTCCTGACAACTTTCACACCACTGCCAGCCTTGGCAGCCCTGAAAATCGCAGTTTTGCAATCTGATTGGCTTTCTTATTCATGGGAGTTCGGAGCATCTGTCTCCAGATCCCAGGATCAAGAATGTGTAGCTAATTTTCACTGAGATTGAGTTTCATGTCAGAGCAACACATGGATAGAGTCTGGCAGTCCAGTTAGTGAGAATGTCAAGAAAAACCTCCAATACATAAAAAAGTATAACCCATTCTGTTATTTACTAGACTCAGCAAGACAAAAAGAAAAACTGCAAATAAAAACCATTAACTTTAACAGCTATTTTTGGAGAGCCCACATGTTACTAATTTCATGCAGAATTAAGAAACTTTTGTCCTCCAACTGCAGTTTTTTGTTCGGGCGGAGGGGCTATGTGTGTTGGAGCATATTTGTTTTCATCCTTAAAACACTTTGCCACTCACAAAACTTCTTATTTGTGAATTCGATTCAAATGTATTTGTATTACACTTTTTACAACGCATTTTATTGCAAAGCAGCATTACAAAAATCATATACACAGAGCATCCAAATCCAGGCCCTTAATGAACTAGCCATGTAAACTTACGACACAGAATGAATAAAGTTGATTTTGCTTTAACTTCCTATAAAACTTAGGATATAAGAGCAAATGACTAAAAAATGTTTAGCAGAGATACTCAGATTATTCAGTGAGCAGGCAGAGTGTTCAGTGCAGCGTTACTCTCCAGGTGCTCAGGGTCCCTCTCCAGGTGCCAACACCCACCTACCTGGCAGAAATCTACAATCACATCCTGCAGTGTCCCTGGCTGAAGGGCTCACGTCCTGCAGTTTCCCTGGGTGAAAGGCTTTCCCAGGCTCAACGCCATCTCACCATGGTGACTGTGAGCCCTTCTCAGGAAAAGTGCCAGATCCGACCTTGTGCCAGAGCTCTGACGGATCTGATGTTATCACCACCTGGGTCTCTGCTTCTTCGTCCCTTTCACACTCCCAATCAATTAATATTTGGTCAAGTCAATTTGATTCAGTTCAACTCAACTTGATTCAGTTAACTCTAAGATAGTGCAGAGGACTATGCTAAGCTCAGTGGTTAAGGTACTCAGCTAGTAATCAGAAGGTTGCCAGTTCAAGCCCCATCACTGCGTACATGATACTGTTGCACCCCTGAGCAAGACCCTTAACCCTCAGTTACTCAAGTTGTATTCAGTCCTGATTGTAAGTTGCTTTGAATAAAAGCATCAGGTAAACAATCTAGTAAAGCATATTCCCTCCTTTTACCACTCTGTATGTATTTATCTTTGTTTCTGTCTCTCTCTGTCTGACAGATTGTTAAGTCTGACTCTTCTGTCACATGTCTGATCTGTATCTAATCATTCCGGTGACGTCTGCACACATATGGAATCTGATCTCAATCGCCTTTTCTGCACCCACGTGTGGTGCTAAGCAAACAAGTGCAGACAACTAGAATTTGTCTAATCATGACTGCTATCAGACGTGTGTGTGTGTGTGTGTGTGTGTGTGTGTGTGTGTGTGTGTGTGTCTGTATGGGGAGGGCCAACAAAATAACCATGAAAGATCTGCTACGTGAGCAAGTGTACTGATTGCATAAGCAGGGATCTGTGGGGATGCTGCCCAATTCCCAATTATTAGTGAGGACTTTGTGCCAGGAACTGAGAGAGAGAGAGAGAATGAGTGACTGACAGAAAATGAAAGAGTGTATGTGAGTCACACGTGAGGAAGGGTACAAAAGAGAATGAGAGAAACATTTCTGATTGAGCCAACATGAGATATGAACATGTGATATCTATGTTTGTCTGTTTTCCCACTCTGTCACACTTACACTCTCACTCTGTCTGACACGCTTACACTCTCATTCTGTCTGACATGCTTGCTCTCACTCTGTCTGTTCGTCTGAATCTCTCTCCCCTCTCTCTGAGATACACAAGAGGCAGTTTCCTCGTCAAACCCGAGGAAACGTTTTATATGCTTTTATTTGCCTGTAACTTTCTGTCTCGGTCAGAATGCTCCAGAAGGTGACAGCTCTCTAGGCGACACGGAGCCTGGAAGGGCCCCACTGGCGGAATGTTTCTGAATGCGCCGAGAAATGTGGGATGACTCCGATAAGGAAACATCTAGAATTCCGGGTTCCGCCAATGTTTCTCCGCACTCGGCCACTGCAGCACTTTGCCTGCCCCTGACACCTGTTGGGTGCAGCGGTGATGAGGTGTTCTGGCCTTCCCCCACCGCATTACACAACCTGTTGGCTGTTATCAACTCATCACTTATCGCTGTAGCCCTGTATATACTCGGCCTGGTCTGCGTGTGCTGGAAGTCATTATCATGTTTTTTGAATCAGTCCTTGTACTCCAGAAGAGGTTTGAGAACCAGTCCTGTGTTTGTCTAGTCAGCTCACAAAGAAAAAAAAGATCTTGTTACTTTTTACTGTATTTATCTTTATAGGTTTTGTTCTGCTTTGCATTAACATTTCTGTGTGTGTTATATTGTGTTTTTACATGAATAAAACACTTATTACTCAATAAGGTGTTTATAAATGTGTTGCCTAAGACTTTTGGACAGCATATATATGCATAGTATCTTTATCAATAGCAGCTGCCATTAAGATGTTCATGGTGCTCTCATGGGGTGTGTTTCTGTAGTTTATTAAAGTGCTGTCAGCAGTAGCACATGGGCTAGATTTGACAACATCTATCTGGATGAGTTCATCTACCTTTATGACATCCATCTGTATGATATGATCCATCTGTAGGACATCCATCTGTAGGACAACATCCATCTGTATGATATGATCCATCTGTAGGACATCCATCTGTAGGACAACATCCATCTGTATGATATGATCCATCTGTAGGACATCCATCTGTAGGACAACATCCATCTGTATGATATGATCCATCTGTAGGACAACATCCATCTGTATGATATGATCCATTTGTCCCTTTTGCTCTCAGTGCAGTTCAGCTGAAATAATTTAGTAATAATTCTGGCTGCCTCACATCCTGTCCTGACACATCTCTGATGTCAACACAAGGAATCTGATCCACTTTTCAACAGCCATTGATCACGCACTGTTTCGTGAGAAGAAGCGAATGTGTGTGTGTGTGTTTGGGCAATATCAATATCGCACGGAATATCTTGAATACCTTCAGTGATACTTAAAATCACTGAATATCGATTTGGTTGCACATTCTTTGATGATTAGCTGCTGATAATAAATGTTGTTACGTACTGTAGATGTACAAGGCTGTGCAACCTGCCCCCTTCTTAATCCCTTACTATATTCACTTTGGTTATTCAATCACACGTTAGTCTGTCTTCTAGATGTCCCTTAATTATCCAATCACACTTTAGTCTCTTTTCTATATGTCCCTTAATCATCCAATCACACTTTAGTCTCTTTTCTATATGTCGCTTAATCATCCAATCACACTTTAGTCTGTCTTCTATATGTCCCTTAATCATCCAATCACACTTTAGTCTCTTTTCTATGTGTCCCTTAATTATCCAATCACTCTTTATTCTGTCTTCTAGAGGTCTCTTAATCATCCAATCACTCTTTAGTCTGTCTTCTAGATGTCCCTTAATTATCCAATCACACTTTAGTCTCTTTTCTATATGTCCCTTATTCATCCAGTCACTCTTTAGTCTGTCTTCTATATGTCCCTTAATCATCCAATCACATTTTAGTCTGTCTGCTATATGTCCCTTAATCATCCAATCACACTTTAGTCTCTTTTCTATATGTCCCTTAATTATCCAATCACTCTTTAGTCTGTCTTCTATATGTCCCTTAATCATCCAATCACATTTTAGTCTGTCTTCTAGAGGTTCCTTAATCATCCAATCACTCTTTAGTCTGTCTTCTATATGTCCCTTAATCATCCAATCACATTTTAGTCTGTCTTCTAGAGGTTCCTTAATCATCCAATCACTCTTTAGTCTGTCTTCTATATGTCCCTTAATCATACAATCACACTTTAGTCTCTTTTCTATATGTCCCTTAATCATCCAATCACTCTTTAGTCTGTCTTCTATATGTCCCTTAATCATCCAATCACATTTTAGTCTGTCTTCTAGAGGTCCCTTAATCATCCAATCACACTTTATTCTCTCTTCTAGATGTGTCTAATGTTCACCGAGACATCTGGATCTGATGTCATTTCCCTGCGAAGCTAGAAAGAGTCCAACGCAATTCCCCTGTACTCACTAATGCATCGTGATAGAATGAAACAGGAGGGAGAAGGGGCATTTAGCTTCTTCTCATTAGCCAGGTTGCGACCGCTGCTTGACCTAACACCAAGCGATCAAGCAATTCACCAGCCATGTCTGTTCTATGAAGAGTTGCATATATGTAGCCCCAATTTCCAGCAGCCATGATGGAATTGTACCCCATAAATGTTTATTTTCAGTGCCAGATGAGAGGAAACTTCACTCTTGCTGCACCTGTGTGTGTGTGTGTGTGTGTGTGTGTGTGTGTACTCGGGGGGGGGGGGGGGGGGGGGGGGTTAAGTGTGTTTCTCTGATAATGATCTGATTTTGTTACGGAAGTTAAGGCTCGGTTCCCTTCCCTCTGGGGAGGCAATGTCGAATAAAAACTCAATCCCAGATGGAGGTCAGAAGTTCTGGGGCTTTTATTCATCCCCAGAAATTTCATGCATGAATGAAGAAGCCAGTTCAGTCCTCAATGCCTGTCACAGATCACCCAACTCATACCTCAAAACTCATGCCTTTGGCTCTGCTCAGTAACAATAATAACTATAAATATGTAACATATGTAACATATGTAACAAAAACTGTAAATATGTCATTTTACAAAATGGATCTGTACATTCTGTACATTGTGTACATATATATATACACACAACCATATTCATTGTACATTGCGTATATAATCATAATATACATATATTGTACATACATTGTTAATATATTTTTGTACATATATAGAATATATATTTCTCTATGCGCCCGTTTTCTTTTTCCTCAGTTTGGACAGAGCACCCTCAACCATTTCACCGCGAGTTATACTGTGTATGCATGTGACAAATAAACCAAACTTGAAACTTGAAATTTGAACTTATATATATATACATTTTTACTTTAAAATTCCAACCCATATGTGCAGCTGTTCTTGTTCCCTAGAATATCTCCTGGAGATACAATATCCCCAGAATTCCCTCATTCTTATTTATAAAGCCTTCATATAAAACAAGCTTCATGCATGTACTGCATGGATTTAGACCTGACTGTAGGTATGACGATAATATAACTTTATATCACAAAGTTGTTATATAATCTTGAATTAATAACAATTGAATTGGGGAATAACAGCCTTACAGTAATGTAACAATGTAACGTACAATATGTAGCCTACATAGTTATTACTCTGAAAAGAGGCAAAATCCATTGATATATTGGGCAATTTCCGGCAAATCTTCCCTTCAAATCTCAAGTTATTCGAGTCTCCATTCTACTGTTTGCCGCCCCCTGCTGGCTGGTGATGGTAAGGCACGTGGAATAGCAGCTCCACTCCCATAGCTTTAGTGAGGGCCCTTACTAAGGAAACATCTAAATGGGATCCCATATCACTATGGATAAGTGAGGGATTCTGAAGGGTGGGATTCATCTTGTGATTACACACTTAGTAACGGACATTGAATCACTTTTCATTGTGAGGACGGCTTTCTCCATGTAGAAAACGTTCTTAATTACCATCACCTCATTGATAATGTATGTTCCTAATCTGACATGCCCATGTGGACATGCCCAAGGTCCTATGATGGAAGCCAATCTCTGGGCAGTACTGTGTAAGTTTTGCCTAATCATTTACGCACTGAGCACCAAACTGACTGGTAGATTTAGAAGCACAGTGTTTGTATTAAAGCATACTTTAGGCAGGTGTAAGAGGAACATGGAAAAGGTTCTTCTGCTGTCTGAAGTGATTTGCCCATGTAGAGTGTCCTGATAGCTGATAGCTCCTGTTAACTTTTTAAAGTCTGATTTGCTGTGAATGCCCAGGAAGGATGGAACCTAGCAGAAGCAGAGAAGAGTAGCCCTTCCTGCTTACAGTCTCTCCACACTCATTGGGACCCCTGGTGAAGGGTTATAAAAAACAAGTAAAAAGGTTAAGAAGAAATTCATATTTTATCTTAATTAATTTAATCGCACTTTGACAAAGGGAGGAAAAATCCAACCTTTAGTTGAAGTAAATGTATTTTGTCATCTTTATCAGATGGTGGAAGGGAATGTGTGTTTTCCTGAGTGGTAGGAGGTTAGAACAGGTTCAGGTCACATGGTTAGAGATAGAGACTGATTCATTCAGGGGAGCCCAGGTGTATGTCACTTACCTGGAAGTAATGAGTTGATTTACCTGTGAGCTATAAAAGAGCACAGGAATTAAAATATTTGGAGTCATTTCAGTGTGTGGGGAAGACCGTTCTTTCCTCCTGGTAGCTTTGGAATTTCCTTCTGAATGATTATATTTTATGTTTGCCTCTACCAATTAGAAAACTTAAACAAAAAACTGAACAGATCACCCAAGTAGAGAAGAAAAGCAGTTGTGCTGGCCCTGAAGTAAAAGCCATAGGAGTTGGCAGTCGATGCAGACTTCAGGTGAGCTGACTTCTCTGTGGCTCCTCAAGCTAATGCATACACACACAGAACAGACTGACTTTCACATGCTTGCACCATGTATGAATAGCTTTCAGGTTACGTTGTGGCCAGAATATTTAGTTGCGAGACAGTGGTAGCTGTAGTACTAGATAAGGTTGGATTCATGACACTGAGAAATACATGTATATGTTAGTTACACTGGAGTTAGTTACACTGGACTCAACTTCCCCCTCACAGCTGAGAGCCAGTGGAGCACCGGACCATTCTCATCCTACAAAATCCATCCACCGTTTTGCATCTCTGATCTGGTTCACCAGAGTCTTAACTAGACATGCCTGTTCTTGTTCTCGTTCTCTCTCTCTCTCTCCCCGAACTCTCTCTCTCTCCGAACTCTCTTATTCAAGCCCCCCCCCCCCGCACTCTCATTGTGGAGTATTGCTGTTCTCGGATGAATTCCAAGCCTTTCCCATACGTTAGATTTCCTGGTTTCTGAACTCTTCTTCCTGATCCCTGGACACCACCCAGACTTTGCTCCTTGCTCTTGACCTTGGACTGGCTTGACCTAGAGCACATACTAACTCCCTCATACCTGTCTTACAACATTCCGTACCCAGAATCCTCTCCCATTAGCCCCGCCTATTCCATAAGCCTAATAAAACCTCTTGTGTTTGTATCCTCTTTCTTGTGTGTCCCTTTGTTACCTGCTGTGAATACTGTACATCTGTATAAGTAAACCTCAGAGTGAACTTCATAAGCAGTTCTCATTGCAAAGGCAGCATTAACCCCTCAGTCATCTTGTATTAGGGTGAATGACATCACACACCACATACTCTGAGTACATCAGCTGTAGTTTGGATGCTTTAGTAAATGATTTCACACTCTGACCATTGCACAAAAATGATTGGTTCTATTAATACAACTCAGTCTATTGTGAATGACAATTTATACCATTTCCAGAAAATTATATTTTTCAGAAGTTTATTGTAACGCGTGTGGCCCGAGCACCGAAGGGTGAGGGGCAGGACACGTAGGCTCCAGTGACGTGGATGAACATTTATTAACGTATAAACACAACGGCACTCACACGTATTACAAACAAGGAACATGAAAAGGTTAACATTAAACAGACACGATAAACAAGAATACATCTACATTAACACGTTACGTCAACAATAACCGGCAACACTACACACTAAGACAAGAGTTTAAATACACAGAAGATTAACACAATACAGGTGTGTGCAGGTGTGTGCAGGTGTGGCTACGAAACAGGATCCTCCCACTGCACGTGGCGGACCAAACCACGTGTCAGGAGTGGCTGCCATCCTGGCGTCCCTGTTGTCATGGTTTCCCTGTCGTCTGTTTTCCTGATTCCGCTCCTTAGTTTCGTTTTCGCCACCCCTCGTCTGTTCTTAAATTCCAGTCCGTGTTTTGGTTCTCCCTGTTCCCATGTTCACCTGAGTCTGTTCTGTGCCTGATTGCCTTGGTTATTTAAGCCCTGTGTTTCGGCCTTTAGGTGGTTGGTTATTTGGTAAGTCACGCTCACGCCCACGCCCACCTGCTTCAATTCCGCTCGCTACATTGTCATCACCCGTGCTTTCCGTTTGTCTAGTTAATGTTTTTTTCTACCTCGACGTCTTCCCCTTGCCCCTGTTCATTTTGCCCTTTGTGATTGTGTTTCCCTTGTTAATAAACTGCCCCCTGCACATGCATTCTGCCTCTCGCCTGTTCCTAAGGGAAATCGTTACACCACGTGACTCGCGGGAGGCGAGCGTTCTGTGACATCTTTGCCTTGGACTTCAACTGTGAAAGGCAATCTTGCTTTAGACCTTTCTCTCTCTCGTTGGACACAATTCTTCACAATTATAACAGTACATTTTCATTCCTTTGATAGCCATTATGGTTTGAGACACTTTCTCCTTTGTACTGTAGTCCAGGTCTGGCCCATATACTGTGCTAAAAGCTGGTGCTGTGTGTGTGGGTGGGTGTGTGTGTGTAATAGATCTTTTAAAGCCCCATAGATGGCCCAAGAAAAACCTAAATTTAGGTGATACCTAGCATATGGCCTTAGATAAGAGCAGACAATGAGCCACTGATCACTGTGATGAAGGTCAGCATCAGTAAGGTCAGGACGTTCTAGTGCCCCTTCAGCGCGACTTATAAACCCTTTATGATTAACGTCATAACTTTGAGTGGGTGTTACTGCTGTGACTCTTCCATTGCTATTTTTTTCTCGGTTTGTCATCGTCTGTCTGACGACCTCAAAGTCAGGCGGGTCCCAGCTGTCAATCATTCCGCAGTCTCTCTTGGTAAAGCGTAATTGAACACCTCTGAAAGAGAGAGGAAGAAAGTGATACAAGAATACATTTTTAAAGGAGAAAAAAGAGCCAGAAATTGAGCTGTCATGGTGAAGTAGGTCTATGTTGTTCATATTACAGTCATGGTGAAGTAGGTCTATGTTGTTCATATTACAGTCATGGTGAAGTAGGTCTATGTTGTTCATATTACAGTCATGGTGAAGTAGGTCTATGTTGTTCATATTACAGTCATGGTGAAGTAGGTCTATGTTGTTCATATTACAGTCATGGTGAAGTATGTCCATGTTGTTCATATTACAGTCATGGTGAAGTAGGTCTATGTTGTTCATATTACAGTCATGGTGAAGTAGGTCTATGTTGTTCATATTACAGTCATGGTGAAGTAGGTCCATGCTGTTCATATTACAGTCATGGTGAAGTAGGTCCATGCTGTTCATATTACAGTCATGGTGAAGTAGGTCTATGATGTTCATATTACAGTCATGGTGAAGCAGGTCTATGATGTTCATATTACAGTCATGGCGAAGTAGGTCCATGTTGTTCATATTACAGTCATGGTGAAGTAGGTCTATGTTGTTCATATTACAGTCATGGTGAAGTAGGTCTATGTTGTTCATATTACAGTCATGGTGAAGTAGGTCTATGCTGTTCATATTACAGTCATGGTGAAGTAGGTCTATGTTGTTCATATTACAGTCATGGTGAAGTAGGTCCATGTTGTTCATATTACAGTCATGGTGAAGTATGTCCATGCTGTTCATATTACAGTCATGGTGAAGTAGGTCTATGTTGTTCATATTACAGTCATGGTGAAGTATGTCCATGTTGTTCATATTACAGTCATGGTGAAGTAGGTCTATGTTGTTCATATTACAGTCATGGTGAAGTAGGTCTATGTTGTTCATATTACAGTCATGGTGAAGTAGGTCCATGCTGTTCATATTACAGACCATAAACACAGCTGATGAAGGACCTATGTCTGAAATGTTCTTTTTCTCTGGAAACTGTTCAAAAGAACATGTGACACAAAGGTCCTGGTTTTCCAGACTGGAATAAGACAAGATGCTGAAGTGCAGTCCTAACACTGACTGGATATCGTTAGTCACTATGTGAGGCAAACATTGTCATGTGCTTCTGTTTACAGCCCTCTTCTTACTGTTTCTAGTTCTACTTTCTAACACAACAGCACTTTCTAAAGCAGAATATGGATTACATTTGTTGTATTGCTTTGTTGTTCACCAGACACATCTATCTAGTTTTATTTAAAATCTTTCACATCAAGTTCTGTAAGTACTTTATTATTTCTGATCCGATTTTAATCTGAAATTATTAACAGTTCCAAACATTTATAGAAATATATCATGGTATAGTATATTAAAAAAGGGCAGCATTTTTATAATAGTGATATGTTTTTGACTATACCACTTCTGTGTATGCGTACAGGTAAGAAGACCAGTTATTGCAAGACATTTCTCACAGATGCATACAAAATTTCACCTGCATGTGTGAACAAGATAAGCAAGTACAGATGTTACCTCACTCGTACACTATGTATGTGTGCTTGTTAGGACAAACCGTCCATAAGAAACTAGAATTACGGCACGGTCCCTAGAGTCTCTGGAATGAATACTATTGTCATGAATGGACATCATCCTGGCGTCTCTGTTTCCATGGTTTCCCTGTCGCGTCTGTTTTCCTTTACTTCCTTGTTGTTCCGTTCCTTGGTTTCGTTTTCTCCGCCCCCTCGTCGGTTTTTCCACGCATATCATTACTTTCACACGTGTCTGGTTTAGAGTTGATTAGTTCATACATTTAAACCCTGTCTGGTTGCCTGTGTCTCTGTTGTTCATTGTATGTAAGTAGGTTCATTGATTATCCAAGTCTAACCGCTGTCTGTATTCCATGTATGTAAAGTCGTGTTTATTTTTCCTAGCCTGTATGTTTATTCTCATCTTTGTTCACTCAAGCCTGTGTTTCATTCTAGCCGCTGTTTGTGTTTATTAGTTGTTTGTGTAACCTAGCCCTTGGTCTTGTCATGTATCCTCATACTCTACGTGTTGGTAAACTGACCCTGGACTACCCTAACGACATGGACTTTGGATTTGCCCCTAATAAATCTCCGCACTTGCGTCCGCCTCCTTATCGCTCATCTTTACAACTATTGAATGGAATAGAATAATAATTATTATTAAAATAATAATAATATTTATCAAATTTATCTTAAACTCAAGGGTGCATTACAATATTATATGAAAGACAGGAGAAAAACTAAATCTGTTACAAAAAACCAAAAGCCCTCCACAATAACAGCATTATAATATTATTGACATTTTTTTTTATTACTGAATATGATCAATTTAATCCTCATTTTTACCATTTCCAGAGAATTTCACAATTCTTCGGTAGTCTAGTGCAGAAACTCAGAGAGACAGTTCTGATTTACACCTTTCTCTTTGGTTAGCTGCTCACACTTAAAATTGTTATTATAGTAACAGCAGTATATGTTTGGTCCTTGAATTGCTGTCATGGCTTCAAACACTTCCTCGCTTTTACGAGTTTTTAGGTCTTTGTTGTATATGTTTGTAAAAACCAAGGCTTTGTATCCTTCTGCTACATGTACAAATGTGTTTTTTAGGGGTTCATAGATGTTTTTATCGAACTTTGCATTTAGGCAATATTGAGTGCAGGGGCTTAGATATGTGTAGACGATGACACACTGATCATCCGGTTGACCACCGGTACTGGTATAGACAAAATGTTCTAACACTCGTTGTTCTGCATGGGTGTCAATTACTTTAGAATTAGCATTGTACACCCGAGTGGGAGTCGCTGCTGTGATCCTTCCATCACAGTATATGTCTCGTTTTGCCATCATCTTTCTGACGACATCGAAGTCAACAGTGTTCAAGCTGTCAGTTTTTCCTTCATTACAGTCCTTCTTGGTAAGGCGTAATGCAAAAGAAAACTGAACACCTCTGAAGAAGGAGGAAGGGAGACGGTCAAGAATACATTTTAACTGGCACAAAACTGGACTGCAAACAAACTTTCACTCAAATTGTGTATGTATTGCAGTCACATACTGGTTTTGCACAAACTCTCTGGAATTTAGTGGTCAAGCACTGTTCTATTCTTTATACACATTACATTGAACAATTTACAAGTAAATTACAAATTCACAGCAAAAAAAAAAAAAAATAATAATAATAATAAGAGTGATGGTGCAGATTAACACTCCAGAAAATAGATCAATAGAAATGTATCTATTACATGAGTATAATGTGTAAAAATCAGTAAACATTTTAATAGTAGTATTGCGCATTGTGACAAACTATGATGAATAGTTACCCTATTCTTAGATCCTCAGGAAGATTGTTATTCTGTTGATTAACTTCTTTTCTTAGTTGAGCTCGATCAATCCTGAAGAGAAGGTCATTCATCAATAGACACTCAAGAAATCTTGAGCACATTAAAACATTTGCGAATGTGACCAGCCAACTCTACAGGCTGGAAAAGAAGCTGGTTAAAAAAAACCACCACTTACTCCACAGAAGTAAGCAGGTCATACTGGACTGTGATTGAAAGTGAATCAATACTCACTTCTCCAGCATTCGTTCAATGATGATTGCCAAGTTTTTTTTTGTGATTCCATTATTATTGCACCCACATAAGAAGCAGGTGCATATAATCATAATGATAAAGATCCGCACCACTTTAAAGCATATGGTCTTCATCTGGGCCCCAAAGGTCATTAAAGTAAGAGACATGAATTCAAGCAGTTTACTTAAATGGCCGATGAAGGACTAACAATTATTTATCTATCTGTCTATACACACACATATATATAATGCTATATCTTTATCTCAGATGAAGCACACAGATTACATTATACAAAAGATAAAAGATCACACATTGTGGAAAAGTAACATAAAGGTAGTTTAAAGATAGTCGTGTTGACAAAAGAAACTTAATGCCACAAGTCCAAAACTGACCATGTAATTTCTGTTGGCCCTGGTGCACGGTGTCGGCTTCGGTGAGGTGAAGTGAAGTGACTATTTGCCTGTCAAAGAAGACCCATTATATTCCTTCACTGGAGGTGACGCCTCTTTCTGATCTGACGTCATCTACCTGTGTGTCTCTGCTTCTGCTTCACTCTCACCCTCTCAGTTCTGTCCAGATCTAGTCAAGGTCATTCAGATCAACTCAATTTTACTCACTTCGACACATCTAATGATTGCATTAAGCATAATATTGTCAAATGTATGTCCTCCCTTTATTCTGCTCTCCTTCTTTTATCTATTTGTCTTCCTCTCTCTCCCATCTGTGAAAGAAGGTGGCAGCCATGATGGACTACTATCCCATAAATGATGGACTACTATCCCATAAATGATGGACTACTATCCCATAAGTGATGGACTAGTATCCCATAAATTTTTAAATTGCGATTTCAGTGCCTCTCACAGATCCTAAGAGGTGTCAAATAGCAGTCTGCTGTTTTGAAACTTCACGCTCCGCTAGCCCACATAAGTTCTGCACATTTTTAAGATAATCTTGCCGACACCGTTGGTAAAGCATGTGTGGTAGTAATGATAGCAATAACTCTAGCCACATGTAAACATTTACTGCAGAAAACCAGTTATGTTTGCTTTGATTATTTGTTTGCAAATTCATGTTTATCCACCAGATACAAAATACAGGACCCCATTGACAACATTACTTTTGGCAGTTTTATTCTCCCACCCATTAAAACCTCCTTAGGGTCATAAAACTAGTCTGGATAGGTCTGGACACTTGGTCATGATTAGGAATATATTAAAAATTCTCTCTGGTCATAAATGTTTGTATATATCCTTATATGTTGTAGAGCTTTTAGAGGAATTGTATCTATGATGTGTTAATTTTACAACCCCCACCTAATAAAACCTGTTTTACTCCCAGCCTCTCCACTCCATAACACCTGCACAGCCACTGTGACCCCACCTCCGCCCAACTCCTGGCGCCCTAACATCCCATAACACCTGCACAGCCACTGTGACCCCACCTCCGCCCAACTCCTGGCGTCCTAACATCCCATAACACCTGCACAGCCACTGTGACCCCACCTCCGCCCAACTCCTGGCGTCCTAACATCCCATAACACCTGCACAGCCACTGTGACCCCACCTCCGCCCAACTCCTGGCACCCTAACATCCCATAACACCTGCACAGCCACTGTGACCCCACCTCCGCCCAACTCCTGGCGCCCTAACATCCCATAACACCTGCACAGCCACTGTGACCCCACCTCCGCCCAACTCCTGGCGCCCTAACATCCCATAACACCTGCACAGCCACTGTGACCCCACCTCCGCCCAACTCCTGGCACCCTAACATCCCATAACACCTGCACAGCCACTGTGACCCCACCTCCGCCCAACTCCTGGCGTCCTAACATCCCATAACACCTGCACAGCCACTGTGACCCCACCTCCGCCCAACTCCTGGCGCCCTAACATCCCATAACACCTGCACAGCCACTGTGACCCCACCTCCGCCCAACTCCTGGCGCCCTAACATCCCATAACACCTGCACAGCCACTGTGACCCCACCTCCGCCCAACTCCTGGCGCCCTAACATCCCATAACACCTGCACAGCCACTGTGACCCCACCTCCGCCCAACTCCTGGCGCCCTAACATCCCATAACACCTGCACAGCCACTGTGACCCCACCTCCGCCCAACTCCTGGCGCCCTAACATCCCATAACACCTGCACAGCCACTGTGACCCCACCTCCGCCCAACTCCTGGCGCCCTAACATCCCATAACACCTGCACAGCCACTGTGACCCCACCTCCGCCCAACTCCTGGCGCCCTAACATCCCATAACACCTGCACAGCCACTGTGACCCCACCTCCGCCCAACTCCTGGCGTCCTAACATCCCATAACACCTGCACAGCCACTGTGACCCCACCTCCGCCCAACTCCTGGCGCCCTAACATCCCATAACACCTGCACAGCCACTGTGACCCCACCTCCGCCCAACTCCTGGCGCCCTAACATCCCATAACACCTGCATAGCCACTGTGACCCCACCTCCGCCCAACTCCTGGCGCCCTAACATCCCATAACACCTGCACAGCCACTGTGACCCCACCTCCGCCCAACTCCTGGCACCCTAACATCCCATAACACCTGCACAGCCACTGTGACCCCACCTCCGCCCAACTCCTGGCACCTTAACATCCCATAACACCTGTGCACAGACTTCCACCTCCGCATTCAAGGAGTTTTGTGCACACTAAGTTATTTGTAGGGTGTGTTGTGAAGTTGGTTGATCTCTTTGAAGTAGGCTAAATCCAAACTCCCCCCACTTTTCTTGTACATGTCCAGACATATTGTGGACCTTTCAGGATTATTGTAAATTTGATGTGTTAATTTTATAGCCCCAATAAAACTTCCTAGGTAAACATTTTTTCCAAGCAATACCCTGAGTAATAAATGTGTTTTGAAGTTGGTCTATTTATTTGACATATGTGAAACACCTAGACTCTTTCTTTGATTTGTACAGGTGTCCACATGTTGGTGGAATTGGATTTTTAAAGTGTTCAATTTATATTCTCCCCAATAAAATGTCCTTAGTAAATGCTTCTTTTCTCCAAACACTGTCCTGTTATAAATGTGTTTTGAAGTTGGTCTATTTATTTGACTTAGACTAACTCCAAACTCCACCTTTCTTGAACATGTCATATCATGTTGGGGGGGGGGGGGGGGGGGGGGGATATTTTTAATGTTTTAATTTTATAACAGCTGGTAAACATTTCCTAAATGTTTGTTTTCCCCAGACACATGGTCTGCATGGTAAATTTAAGGGCATTTAAGGGCATGTTAATAAAACCTCCTTAGTAAACATTTGTTTTCCCCGGACACATTGTGTGCATGGTAAATAGACATTTATGGGCATGCTAATAGAACATCCTGTTTAAACATTTGTTTTAACTGGACATGTGTGCATGGTAAATAGACATTTAAGAGTGTGCTAATAAAACCTCCTTAGTAAAACTTAGTTGTCTCCAGACACCATCCTGTTATGAATGTGTTTTGAAGTTCAACTATCTCTTTGCCATAACTCTTCTTTTGCTTGTATAGGTGTCCACACACTTGTGGAAATGTATCTTTGAAGTGTTTACAAATGTGGGTAAAACTTACTGAACATTTGTTTTCTCTAGATACCACTCTGTTATATTTTAGCCTTAATTTTATTAAAGAGGCTTACTAAAAACATATACAAGAATTTATGACCAGAAAGGATTTTTATTGCATACTGTGGTGGAATTTTGAATAAACAGCAAGTCAGACGTGATTAAGAGAGTAATTTAATAAAGAAAATAAGACATACAAAACACAACTGTGTGAGAGCTAATGCTCTGAAGCAAAAGCTCTAAAGGGGTAGACTGACTCTGCTCCTTATATCTAAACTTCACTTCCCCCAGGGAGGGGTGCTCGGTCATCCTATTTACCCATTTCCTGCTCCTTATTGCGATGAACATTCCTGCAGTACCAGTGCACTCACCAGAACAGACACAATTTGCAAGATAAGATAAGCCTAATCCCTCTTTATGACACTTGCAGGTCACTACACAGGCAGGTCATAAAGCAACATTCCAACAGTCGCTTTGTTCACACAATATACAGAGACAGAGTATGCAGACTAAACTATTCATATAGGATTACACAGAGAAAGGATTAACATGATTATATATGAATCACATGATAATACATGATCGAATAATAATTTCCATCACACTTCCCCCTTTTGATTCTTATACAATCATTTGTAATTTCATTCATTGTAGGGTTTAATAATGTTCTTAGTCTATAGAAGTCTTCGTCCTGTGCGTCGGGATCCTTTATACTTGTCTGCGCTGCCAGAGTCATCGCGTCGGTCAATTTGCTCTTCATGGTTACTAGTCGTCTGTAGGGCTCTCAGGTGCTTTTTTGCAGTGGGTATGGTGTACCCAAGTTACTCTTCCGTTGGTTTTGACAGCAGTGTTGTTCGTCAGTAGTCTTTGGAACGGCCTTCTCCACCTGGGTTAACTCCACTGCTTCCTTCTGAAGTCTTTAATCAGCACCCAATCACCTGGCTGATGCATATGGAGGGGAATATCCGTCACCTCAGGTAGGACTGCCTTCACCTGCTTAGACACATGGGAGAGAGATTTCAAGTTTCAAGTTTCAAGTTTGGTTTATTCGTCACATACATAGTCATACACAGTATAACTCGCAGTGAAATGGTGGAGAGTGCTCTGTCCAAATTGAGGAAAAGAAAACAGGGGTGCATAGAGAAAAATAGATATTCTCTATATGTGAAATATATATATGCAAGATAAATATATATATTCTATGTATGTACAAAATATATTAACAATGTATGTACAATATATGTATATTATGATTATATACACAATGTACAATGTATATGGTTGTGTATATATGTACACAATCTACAGAATGTACAGATCCATTTCGTATAATAACATATCTACAGTTGTTGTGTAACAAGGTAATTGAATATAAATATATATATAGAGATATACAGTTATGTTACATGGTGGTGGTGGTCCCCACAGTTTATCAGTTTCCCTGATTCAGGGCCGAATGGCCTGTGGGAAGAAGCTCCTCTTCAGTCTCTCTGTCTTGGTCTTCAGGGAGCGAAAGCGCTTCCCTGACCTCAACAGAGAGAAGAGTGTATTGTTGGGATGGGTGGGGTCCTTCACAATTCTCCTGGCCTTGGTCTGGCACCGCTTGTAGTAGATGGTCTGCAGGTCAGGAAGTTCCGTGTGAGTGATGCGCTCTGCTGAACGCACTACCCTTTAGAGTGCTTGTCTGTCCTGCTTGGTGCTGTTCCCAAACCAGACTGTGATGTTCCCCGTGAGGATGCTCTCGATAGTGCAGGTGTAGAAGTTCCGCAGTACCTTGGAGGGCAGTCTGAAGTCTCTTAGGCGTCTGAGGTGGTAAAGACGCTGACGAGCCTTCTTTGCCAGGGAGTTGGTATGGCGGGACCAGGACAGGTCCTGCGAGATGTGAACACCAAGGTACCTGAAACTATCTACTCTCTCCACCGTGGTTCCACTGATCCTCACAGGTTGGTAGTGCCGCTCCTGCTTCTTGCTGCAATCCACGATCAGCTCCTTTGTCTTACTGACGTTTAGGAGGAGATTATTTTCCTGGCACCAGTTTTCCAGGTGTTTAATCTCCTCCAGGTAGACCCTCTCATCGTTGTCCGAGATCAGACCCACGACAACGGTGTCGTCAGCAAACTTGACAATGATGGTGGAGCTGGAAGTGGCTGTGCAGTCGTAAGTGTGCAGTGAGTAGAGCAGGGGGCTTAGGACACAACCCTGAGGAGCTCCAGTGCTGAGGGTGAGGGTGGATGAGGCACAGTTGCCCACCCGTACTGATTGTGGTCTGTCTGTTAGGAAGTTGGAGATCCAGTCGCACAGGGATGTATGCAGTCCTAGATCCCCCAACTTAGTAGTGAGTAGGGAGGGGATGATAGTGTTAAATGCTGAACCGTAGTCGACAATTTGTGCAGAGACACACAATACTGCAAAAGTGACTCATTGATCAGGTTAGTGTCCCAGTCGGGCGGTTCTATCCCTGTGTTGGGAGGCCGTCCAAACACCATCTCAAAGGCTGATAAGCCTGTACGTGCCTGTGGCCTGGTTCGACATTGCCACAGGACTAGGGGGAGACATTTAACCCAATTCATGCCTGTTTCCTGCATCAATTTAGCTAATCCTCCTTTAATGGTTCCATTTGCCCTTTCTACCGCCCCTCCTCTAGCAGGGTGATAGCTGCAGTGTTTTCTCATATCCACTCCTAGGTATTTAGTCAGAGCTTTTAACCCTTCGTGTATGAAGGGTGTTCCGTTGTCACTGGACACTCGTTGCGGCAACCCCCATCGGGGAATAATTTCTCTCAGTAGCGCTTTTGCTACTGCATCACTATCTTGTTTTCCCGTTGGGAAGGCCTCCACCCACTTAACTAAACATGCACACACACACAAGCATTGATGTGGACAGGCTCGCATCCTTTTATTAAGCCCACATCATTTTTTCCCTGTGCCCATAACCCTGCAGGAACTGTTTTCAGTTCCTCCTCCTCTTCTTCTGAGAGGGTAACAGAGGCTGCCATAATTACTATATTTGGACTTACAAGCTCGACCCCCCTTTTGCAATTTAACCTATACAGGGCTGGCATTTTCCACGCTTTTATGCTCGGACTGTACATAATTTCAGCCCACTTGCAGTCCAATGCTATAGCTGTGATAATCAAACTGTCGCTGCCCCCTGAGTCAAATTTCTGCTCAAAATCAACATCTGGCTCTCTTGGACCTCCATCATACAGTGAATAGAGTAACTTTGTTTAACCGTCAGCTCACCAGGTAGTGTGTTAGTAACTTCAGTCATAAAATGTGTTAGTACTTCCCCAGCAGTGCACTGCAATTCATAAATATACAAAGGGACCCCCACTTCTAAGTGGACTCCCTGTGTGGGTGTTTCCCACATAACAAATAACCCCTCTGGGTTGCTGCTAATTGTGCATCCATGTTTACACATTAGGTCTCTAGCTAACAAATTAATTGGACACAATTCTGACACCAAAAAGCTGTGTTTGAATTGGCTATTTCCTAAACTACATTGGAGAGGCTCAGACATCCTTTCATCGATGGGATGGCCTCCCACTCCAGTTACTGTTATCCCATACCCTGGTCTCATTCTACATTCTATTAAACCTTCTCTCAACACCGAGTGGGTGGCACCACTGTCAACCAAAAACTTAACATTTTTTCCCTCTACATTCACAGCTACTTCGGGGAGGCCTCTTGACCCTTTACTAATCTGCTGTAGTAATTGGTCATTTAAATTTGTTACTTCCCTTTTGTTGTCTTCCTTCAGTGGCCCGTCGCTGTCCTGCCTCTCCTCCGCCCGTCTGTCTTTTTTAACTTCCACAGCCATGCTGTCACTATCTTCCCCTTCTTCTTCAGGACAGTCTCTTGCAAAGTGTCTGAATTTTCCACAATTGAAGCATTCCCTTCCTCCAAACTCTTTTCCTCGACTTCTTCCTCTCCCTCGTCCGCGTCCGCGTCCTCTGCCACGTCCGCGACCTCTTCCTCTGTCTCCTACTGTTTGGAGCATGGTCAGCATCGCCTGGTGGATCAATTCCACAATGATCAGTATGGACGCGTGTCAAACGGACGAGGAAATCAGCCACGGGCTCGTCATCCCTTTGTTTGCATGCTGCTATCACGTCGGTGTTAATAGTTGTCAGGTATGCTGCTTCCACCCTTTCGATGAGTCTTCTTATCATCTCTCTGTATGGGCCATTTAGGTCAAGCTGGCCTTGGGGTGGTGCATTCCACTCAGGCAGATGGAGACGAACATCTCCATCCACCCAGTCTCTGTCAATGCGGTTATACTGCGGTCCGAGTCGAATCATAAGCAATCATCTCAGTTCAGCCTGAGTCGGTCTGCAGGACTGCACAAATGCCATAAGTTCTTGTCCGAAGCGTCGTCCGTCGATATCGCCTGGTTTGCTCAGGCCGTCGGCCGCTTTCATGATGTCTTCTGCAGTCCAGTGGCGGAGGACCATAATTACTCCATCTGGTCCAGACACCTCCACCATCGGGAACTGCGGGGCACAGCCTGCCTCAGGCTCTGCAGATGGCCTTGTAGTGGTGTGACTTCGAGTGCGATGAGCCACTGGTGAGGTTATTGCCTCCAGTTGTCGTCTTGGTTCGTCACATGGAGACGGCTTTGATGTTAGTGATGAAGTCCCTGGCTCAGGATATGGAGGTGGGTTTGCGCTTGTGGCTGTTGAATCAGCCAGGGACTCTCGGCGGGGCGGCATCGAGGTCAGGATCAGCTAAGGAAACACACTGAGACACTTCATTATTACCTTTTCTATGCCCTACCTGCTGCTTCTGTCTTTTTTCAGCCTCCTCTAACCACATTTTTGCCTTTTCCAGCATATCTTCACTGTTTTTACCAAAATATTTCTGGGCTTTCTTATCAGCTTCCCTTGGTTTAACCTTTACTCTTTCAAACAATTTAAGTAAAATATGCAACACTCAAGGTCCCCGATGCATTAAACCCATAGTATTTAAACCAGAACAGGACATGTTTATTTACATGTTCCCCATAGTCTTTACTCATTTGGAAGAACAGGATACTAGAAAACTTGTCTTTGCTAAATTCATATTCCTTACTTTGCCCTTTAGCCATTTTTAATTTTTTTTTTGTAGGTAAGGGTGATTGCACAAATGTGATTGCAATATGACCAAATAATATGAATAATATGGGTACGGGTGACACTCTCCCCTTTTTTTTTCTGTTAATCACATCTCTAACGTTGCTTTAATTTAGTTCCGCTCCAGTAATTCGTGCTGGTTAACAGAGTTTCCTTCTTTCTCTATGCTATTGCAGTCCCAGACTCCTTTCTAATGGGGCGTCCTGTCGGCCTTTGTGTTTTTCCCATTGTGAACTGTGTGTCCACATCTGCTGAAGCTTCATCTGCACAAACATTTGGCCTCTCTTCATTTGCCTCCAGTTGCATTATTTTCCATAGCACATTAAAAGAGACCAAGTATTTAGAAAACTATTTGCACACATACATGAACTGTATGCAAATATACATTGCATTACCTGCACATGCTGGTATAACAGTTCTTTCTATCACTATTCCTCTCAAATGAAACCTTGTAGGGTTGTTTCATGTTCATTTGATATCTCTTATTAAGATGACAGAGTTGACGTTTTGAAAGATATCTTCATCTTCAATAAATGCACTGTGGATCTCTCTTAGCTTGATACCATCACCATACTGCAGATCTTCACCTCTTGGCCAAGAATGAAACCTGCACTTCTGCCACCAATATGAGATACCCATACCCATTCAGTCCTGAAAAGTACATGAAATCCATTGTCATTCAATGAATAGCATTACAGTAAGCAAAGGAATTCTGTACTGCATTTACATTTACGGCGTATGGCACAAGTCTGTATGCAGGCTGACTTACAGAAGATTGAAAACAAGTCATCGAGCTGCATTCTGGATGAGTTGTAGGGTCTGACGGCATTGATGGGAAGGCCTGCCAGGAGTGCCGTAGTTCAGTCTGACAAGGCACTGGACAACAGCGAGTGGCTTCTATGGAGTGAAATGGTCTGATTTTCATGATGTGTCTGAGAAGGAACCTGCATGACACATCATGAGGAGAGAATGATAGTGAAAACTATCACTATCAACCAACTATCATAATAGTTGGTTTCCTCAAGGTTGCATGCCTTTGCAGTTGGATTGATCCAAGAGTTCTTTATTGAGAGTCCAAATTCTTGACTTGGGGAGGCATCTCCAGGGATGTACAGCAGCTCAGTCTTGTTGAGATTTAGTTTCAAGTGATGTGCTGTCATCCATGAAGAGATGTCTGCTAGGCATGCCGACATACAAGCAGAAACTTGAGTCTCAGAGGGTGGAAAGGAGAAAATCATTTGAGTATCGTCAACATACATGTGGTATAAAAAACATGTGAGGATATGATTATCATTCCTAAATGCCCCAATTTGCTGCCTTTAAAGTTAAAATTCCGAATAGGGAATAGAGATACAGACTCAAGAATTAGATGAAGAGAATAGCTGGTCCTGTCCTTTATTGCAAGCTAAGGATAACATGCATTTGAGGCACCCTCCAGAGAATATCTGACAATCACACAAAAAAACTCACATTTTTATCCAGTTTAAATTCAAATATTTGAAGTTAACACAATTATGTCCAAAATATTCATTCAACATTATGTAAATTGTATGATACCATTTGTCACGGAACGCACGGAACGCGAGGCACGTGGTTTGGCCAGCCACGTGCAGTGGGAAGACTTTCATTTGTGGCCACGCCTGCACACACATGTACTTCAGGGTGTGCAGCGCTGTTGGTCATTGTTGATGTAGTGTGTTTGTGTTAGCATGTAAATGTAACATCCGTAGCTATGTTTGTCTAGTTCGTGTTAGTGTTAAAAGTAGTTAGTATTAAGTGTGCCTGTGTTCACTGTTTGTATTTCTCATGTGTCACTTTAGTCTCTGTTATATGTCAATAAATGTTCGTCCCAGTTGTTAGAGTCTGTGCGTCCTGCCCCTCGCCCTGCGGGACTCAGGCCACCTCTCCCAATGAGAGGTTTTCCTTTAAAATAATAAAATAAAATAATAAAAATCTAAATTTTGCCCAGCTACTTTTGATAACATTGTTTCCTGTACCACTTGGTACCTGATGCTAGAATAAACCAGAATAATCTTGCTTGCTCCTGCTCAGTAGCCTTGAAGCTCTCTGCATTGTGTCCTCAGATGCCTGTGGAGACATTAATAAAGATTCTAATTGAATGAATGGATAAATCTTTATGCTTTCAAACACTATTTTGCATCACTCTGCACCAGGTACAGAGACTTTCAAAGGCCACTACAGTGAGATCACAGGTCACTCTATGAAAATACAGGATAATATTTAACTGAATATTATAACTGAACTCTTTTTTTGCCTAAAAACATTTTATTACCTCATGACCTCATTAAGAGAGTGGCTATACAGGGAGAACAGGAGATGAAAATGGACTGAACCTTATGGTATGCCAGTGGAGAGTCTGTATGGAGTAGATGTGGATCCCTCTATGTCACCTCCATGACCGGCCCTCGAGGTATGATGCAAACCATCACCATGCTGTGCCAGTATTTCTGTGAGGATAGACAGGATGGCCTTGTGGTCAACTGTATCAGAGGCTGCTGAGAGATTAATACTATGAGTACTGATGACAACTTGGCTAATCTAACAGCATGCAGATTCTGAAAAGCAGCGACCAGTTCATTGCTTTAAAACCCAGACTGGTTGGGATCCTGCAGTTACTTTTCTGCAAGAAATACAGCTGAATGTAAACAGAATATTCAGTCCTTTTAGAGAGAAAAGGCCTTACAGCAGACAGTTAAGGTGTCGAGTGAGGGATTTCAGGATGGGTGTTACTCTTGATGTTTTTAAGGCCCTCAGTGCTTGACCAGACATGATCTCATTCACGATGGATGTAATGAAGCAGGTCTTGCAAGACAGACTGGAGCAATGTAGAAGGGATGGGATACAGAGGGTGGCGGCAAAGATAAGAGCTTAGATTTCATTTCAATTCAGGCATTTAGCTGACGCTTTTATCCAAAGCAATTCGACTTACAATTATGACTGAATACAACTTAAGCAATTGAGGGTCAAGGGTCTTGCTCAGGGGCCCAATAGTGGTAACTTGAGCCAGCAACCTTCCGATTACAAAGCAAATACCTTAACCACTGAGCATGGACAAAGGTGGGAAGGCTGTTAGACCCTGCGGAATTATTTTTTAAATAGCTAGCTACTTACATTTCTCCTGTCTGCAGTTTTGCCTTGGACAGTTGCGCTGACCCCTCTTTTGGTTAAATGACTTTGTCATTTGTTTCAATGTGGTGTAAATGACCATTCACTCAGTGTACGCTTACACAATTTTGTGGCTGCACCTTTAAGAATGAGAGCAGATGTTTTGCCCAAGCAGCGCGGGGGAATTAGTTATCAGTTATGCAAAGAGCACCACAATCAAAACCACCTCGCGCTGTCTGTGAAGAGGAAATGTATGGTATTGCTACGTGCCCCACTTTCTTAAGAAAGACTTCATTCTTGAAAATTACCTTTGCTTTGGATGTCTAGGGAAGGGACACACCACCAAAGGCTGCAGAAAGCGACACACTTGTAGCACACGTGGCAGATGCCGTCCTTCCTGCCTGCATGAAGAACAGAACAAAAGGCGTGACAAACCAAAGAACCATTCCACTTCCGCAGAAACCCAGTCTAGCCAGAGTGTTGACAGCACCATGTCACATGCGCTGATGCAGCGTGCTTCTACCACCACCAACATTGTCCCAGTAGGGGAGCCCCAAAGAGAACCTATACACTAGAAGTTGTGCAAAAGGGAAGGCCTACATATTCACAAATTTGACTCAAACTAGAAAGAGGTTTTTGACATCTTCAGAAAGGGAAACAACAGCTAAGCCTCTTGATGTCAGTTTGAAACAAATGCCAGCAGGTTGTGCACTGGGTATTCAGTGGTTAATTGAAAGTGTTTTCAGTTTTGATGTTGACCTGAAAGACAAGCCTTCAACACTCCGGGGAATTCCATCAGTCATTGCTTCTCTTTTTGATCCACTATGGTTCGTCGATCCATTCACTCTAAGCGGAAAGTGCATCCTACAAGAATTGTTTCATAGAAGTGCAGCCTGGGATGCTGGTCTTCCAGAAGATCCACAGCCACAGCAGGAGGAATGGACAAATGGCCTTCAAAGCTGAAAGAAGTCATGATACCAAGATGTTATCACCCACAAGACTTTGGCAACATTGTCAGAACAGAACTGCACCACTTGTCAGATGTCAGTGTAGTGAAGATTAAAAATTATTACTCTGATGAAATTCTGACCCGGTCAAAAGGGGGGCTCTCGTCCACCACCAGGCCACAGACCAGACCTTCTACACACAGGTGCCTTGGGGATTAACAACAAAGTTATAAATGGCCCAGCTATCAAGATGGCCTGGCTCCTGACCCTCAACCCCCTCTGCTTAAGGGTCATAAACTGATGGATGGCAAGGTGAAAAGCTCTTACCAGCCTGGGAATAGTAAGGAACTGAGACTATAAATTCCATTGGACTCAAATCCCTACCAGGGCGAGTAACTTTTCTCATCCCACATATTCACAAAGTAACAACTTACCATTCAATCTACTATAATGTCCAATAATCAACTGATAATGTATGGTGATTTAAATACAATCTCCAAATTGTGCTGTTTGCTCCTGTTATTTTATAAGTTCATGTTATCACATTATTCTGTTCATTAATTGTCCCTCATTAATTTGCATGTTGGAAACAAACTGTTACTCACTCCTAGTTGTGGTTACCAGAAATCCTATATGAACCAGACATATGAATTAGACAGCATATTAAAGTTAGTAGTTTGTAATGTCTGGAAACCAGGAAAGTAATTAAATTGATTATCCAGTTGCTCTATGCTCATTCTAAGACCAGAAGGTAGAAATGGATAGGAATGAGATTTTCTTTATCATTTTTTAAATTCCTTTATTGCTTTATTTTCTTTATAATTGATTCATGGTGGATCCTCTGTATTCCTGTATTCCTATATCTCTTAAATTATTTTCCTCCAATCATGAACAGAAAGTATTGAATATGCATGACCTAGGCAGGCCTCATTTCTTCTAAGATATAACTGACAAATTCTACCCCCTAAGTGGAGAAAAGTCTGTCGAGTCGAGCAGTCTAGTCTGTTCTGATCCGAGGTGCAAATAACAAACAAGAAAACACAAGGCTTTTCTTTCTTTCTTTTTTTTTTTACATTTTCTTCTGTGTTATTTATAGCTATCAAAGAACAGAAGAAAGTGGGTGTGGTAGTGCTCAAGCTCATCCAGCAGCAAGCCTTCTCCCAAGGTCAAGTCCAGGAGCTAAAACATCCAGTTAACCGTCCAAAGGATGGCCACATTACCGGACTTGTTCTAACACACTATCATGCCAAGATTTGTCATCAGGGCAGATGGAGCTCAGAGCCTATTGACTTTGGGTGATTGGAGGGAGGAAAACAGTTGCCAAGTTGATATATAACTGCATATTGTGCATGAAACTCAGAAGACCAGCATAGCACCAACGTATGGCTGATCTCCCTAAAAAGTGTGTTGAAGCTTCAGCCCCCTTCATGTACTGTGGTAGATTGTTTGGGGACATTCCTCATTAAGAGGGCTCGCAAAGAGTACAAAAACTATGGTCTGATCTTCGCATGCCTTTCTTCTCAAGTTGTTCACTTTGAAATGCTTGAGGGTCTGTCAACCAATGCCTTTGTTAATGCCTTTAGGTGCTTCATTAGCCTCAGAAGGGCTGTTCACCAACTCCACTGTGATCACGGCACAAACTTTGTGGGTGCCAAAACGAGTTCAGAGAAGCACTGAAGCAGTGTGATACCAAGGCACCCAAAGATTTTCTTGCTGAAAACCAGGGCAAATTTATCTTTAGTGCCCCCTCAGCACCTAGGAACGTCAAATCCGGACCATTCGACATGTGCTGAATTCCTCACTTAGTTTCCAAGCGGACTTGACGATGCTTCCCTCAGAACGCCGTTCTATGAAGCTATGGCCATTGTCAACAGCCGCCCAGTAACTGTGATCCTAAGTCACTGGAATCGTTAACTCCAAACACCCTCGTCTTGATGAAGTCCAAGGTTACTGCCCCACCTCCTGGCAGATTCACGATTGAAGATATGTATGCGACAAAACAATGACACTGAGTGCGGTATCTAATCCAACAGTTCTGTAGTCACTGGGAAAAAGAAAATCGCCTGAACATTGACACAATGTCAAAGTGGATGATATAGTCATTGTCAAGGAAGACCAGTGGCAGCTGGGATGAGTGGTTAAGATTATGGAAGAGCGCGATGGTCTAGTTTGTCGAGTTAGGGTACCACTAGTGTACCATAAGACAACAACGAAACAAATTCTGCTCTTCAAGGGTATTCTTTGCTTTCACATAATGTCGTATTAAGAAAAGGGATAAACAGTAGCCAAAATGAGAAATTTCGCAGAGCTTGGAGAAATACTGCACCCTTGGCACACGGAGCGAGGTATGAAATACTGAACTGATGCTGTAAGAAACATGCTAAGTTGTGTTTGTGTATTTTGTAGCATCAGTGAAGTTTTCAGTTTGTTCATTTATTGTTTTGTCACTAAACCCGCCCATTTTGTAGTGTTTAAACAGTATCTACTGGTATTTAAGTTAAACTCAATAAGTTTATTTGTGTTACATATTTGAACTGGTGAAGCAATAAATATTTTTGTATTTTTTTTTCCCCTTTGTTTCATCATCTTAATAATTCTAATAATTCCTTTAGTCACATATATAAAAGAGCCAAATCCAAACAAAGTTTGTTTTACCCCACATTTTCTGACATAGGCTGTCCACAAGAAACTGATTGAAGTGTCTTATTTAACAGTTTGTGGGTTAGTGGGCACTCAGGATACTGAAATGTATGTGCGCAAGCATTGGTAAAGTGAATAATATGCCCTCTTTAATGGATGGCAAAAGTAAAGTGAAGAAAGCAGTGGTGGGAGGATGGAGCGCTAGAGAGGGTTAGGAGCCATGGTGCAGTAGGGATGTGAGGGTAGCGGAAACTAGTGTGGATGGAGAGATGGAATAGAGGTAGAGGTGGGAATGAGTAGTGGATTATTGGCGGGGACATGCTAATGTCTAGAGCTGGCCGAAGTCTACTGAACACCAGATCCAGGACATTGCCGTCTTTGTGAGTCCAAGTTCGGTTGTTGAAGGTCAAGTTGAGTGAAACTAAGAAACTGAGAATGCACAAGGACCGGAAGTTGTCTGAGGGAAGATTGAAGTCTCCAAAGAGAGTAAGTGGTGTTCCCTCAAGAGGGAAAAGACTAAGAAGGATGACCTTCTGTGATGGTTCCTAGAGCCCAGGTGGGCAGTAGATAATAAAAATATGGAGACCGATGAGAGAGACTATTACAGCCTGACGTTCGAATGATGAAATGATGCTCCACTCTTATGCATAGTTGATAGGGTGCGTTCAGACTTCGTAGCTCTGGTTTGGCTAAAACGGACCCTGGTGAAATCTCCGGTGCACACCGAATAAGCGGGCCAAGACTGCCTGTGCAGGTGGGTCTTGGTTTGTTTGTAAATTAATTTTTGTGTTTCATTTGAAGTATGAACACATTACAAACCAAAAGCATCTAAACGAACCACAGGACACGATGTCACAAGATGCAACAGTAAACATGTCACAACAGAACAGAGTGCATTGAAAACAAAACAAAAAAAGTTTTCATTACAGTTCAGTACAGGCATTGGAAACGTGCATTATCTTCTCTTTGGTATGTGCAGTGGAGGGATTTCTGGTGCCTTTATCCATTTTACCACCTCTTGCTGTTTTCAAATGGTAAAAATACCACCAGGATAAGTGCATTAAGCCCATCGACTGTATCATACATGCCTCGTCTTTTATTAGTATTATTATTATTTAGTTGGATTGTAAATTTGTGAGTGTGAATGCTAAGCAAACCAGGACTGAAATATAATAATGCATAATTTTCTTATTTAGTCCACACCAAGGGAACTGAACTACAAGTATGAGCACACCCTTCATTTTCTTTTGTCTGGCACCGTACATGTGATGAGGACTGATAGCTACTGTAATAAATTGCATATGTAACCCATTCATCAAAGCACAAAGGACTAGAATGTCTGTGCTAGGCCTCAGGGCATACAGCTTTCTCCCCAAACATGGACCATTCTCATCCTACATATTCACCCATTCACTTTTTTTTGTGCTGAGTAGACTGTACATATGCAAGTGAACCTCAGAGCAAACTTCAGAAACATCATATTATAGTCATGGTGAAGTAGGTCCATGTTGTTCATATTACAGTCATGGTGAAGTAGGTCCATGTTGTTCATATTACAGTCATGGTGAAGTAGGTCCATGTTGTTCATATTACAGTCATGGTGAAGTAGGTCCATGCTGTTCATATTACAGTCATGGTGAAGTAGGTCTATGTTGTTCATATTACAGTCATGGTGAAGTAGGTCCATGCTGTTCATATTACAGTCATGGTGAAGTAGGTCTATGTTGTTCATATTACAGTCATGGTGAAGTAGGTCCATGCTGTTCATATTACAGTCATGGTGAAGTAGGTCTATGTTGTTCATATTACAGTCATGGTGAAGTAGGTCCATGCTGTTCATATTACAGTCATGGTGAAGTAGGTCCATGCTGTTCATATTACAGTCATGGTGAAGTAGGTCCGTGTTCTTCATATTACAGTCATGGTGAAATAGGTCCATGCTGTTCATATTACAGTCATGGTGAAGTAGGTCTATGTTGTTCATATTACAGTCATGGTGAAGTAGGTCCATGCTGTTCATATTACAGTCATGGTGAAGTAGGTCTATGTTGTTCATATTACAGTCATGGTGAAGTAGGTCCATGCTGTTCATATTACAGTCATGGTGAAGTAGGTCTATGTTGTTCATATTACAGTCATGGTGAAGTAGGTCCATGCTGTTCATATTACAGTCATGGTGAAGTAGGTCTATGTTCTTCATATTACAGTCATGGTGAAGTAGGTCCATGCTGTTCATATTACAGTCATGGTGAAGTAGGTCTATGTTGTTCATATTACAGTCATGGTGAAGTAGGTCCATGCTGTTCATATTACAGTCATGGTGAAGTAGGTCCATGCTGTTCATATTACAGTCATGGTGAAGTAGGTCTGATATTGTTCACTGTTTCTCTGGAAACTCTGTGTACTTTACTACAATTTTTAATATCACCCTCTGTGTGTGTGTGTGTGTGTGTGTGTGTGTGTGTGTGTGTGTGTGTGTGTGTGTGTGTGTGTGTATGGATGTGTCTGCAGGTCTAAAGGGTGAACAAAATCTTGATGCGAGCTGTTTAGCACTTAGCACTGTCCCAACACTGACTGGATATCGTTAGTCACTATGTGAGGCAAACATTGTCATGTGCTTCTGTTTACATCCCTCTCCTTAATATTTCTAGTTCTGCTTTCTAACACAACAGCACTTTATAAAGCAGAATATGGATTACATTTGTTGTATTGCTTTATTATTCACCAGACACATCTATCTAGTTTTATTTTTGTAATAAAATCTTTCAAATCAAGTTCTGTAAACACTTCATTTCTTGATGCAGTATCACACCAGATCTGTATTTAATTTGAAATTATTAACAGTTCCAAAAAGAAATATATATAAAATTAAAAACAAAAACATCATGGTGGGAGATGCACACATTCCTCCCCCTCTAACATCTGGATGTCCCCATCAGACTTTAACTCCATTTTACAACATTAACACACAAAAATAAACTTCAGCTAACTGCTGGATAGAGTCTAACTAATTTCTAGGAATTGTCACTACTCTCTTAGGCATAACTTGGGCATAACTTAATAGCGATGCCTCTATGCACAACCGCAATCACATATTCGACCATGTTTTTATAAGTAAGCCTCAGAACTGGTTGTAGCTTTTTCTTAGACTGCGTTTGGCGTCCACGCTGAGCTTTAGGACTCTGTTTAGCGCTGGATCTCTGACTATAGGGGTATCAGAATCACTTTCCCTTTCCTCGTCAGACTCAGAGTCTGATTCACGGGTCATAATGAGATGATCCCTATGCTCTCCTTTCACCTGACAGTATTCTCAGGGCTATTAGTGTCATTGTTACACTTCCCTGAGACATTATTTAGGGAATGGTAAGCCAATATCCACTGCAACAGGTGCTCCCTGTAGGCCTGAGTAGGTCTATGTACCCTGGCACACTCTTGGGCTGACGATGAATATACCGACTCTTCAGACCCTCCAATTTGTTCTATGAACCTTTGGCTTTCGCTCTTACTCTGGGAGCATGTCTTTCGCAGTGCCAAACATTCTTCCGTAGCATCAGGACAACACAGCCTTACTGTTTGTTCAACTGGCAAAAGCTGGTCCCTATAGAGAGTTCTCTACCCTTCCTTTCTTTCCTCCCCGATACAGCGGTAGGTTAGGTAGTCTATAGGAGGTACAGGACTCCATCGACTCTGGAGCTTGTGTTTACCCCTCATGCCTAAATTCCGTATCAGCACTTGATCTTGTAAGGAAAAATGCTTAATGCTTGCTTAAAAGAGGAAGTAAGAAATATGTGACCTTTGCCCTTGTCTTGACCAGTCTGCAAGAAAGGTGAATAGAGTAGTGATGGAGTATGTCAGTTATCGCTTAACTGTTGCTGGGCAGGGGTGCAGCAGCAGGGAGTAACAACTTGTTTTTAGCAGGAAAGAATGTTCAAGGAGACTGAGATGCCTGGCACCTGGAGTCACGAGATTAGCACATGAGAGAACAACGGGGAATGGTGGGGGTATATGAACTCATGTGAGAGAGAAGTTTGAGGCTTCTCTCCCTCGTTCCATAAGGGACACAACCAATAAAGCTCGCTCATCTGCACATCTGGGTCGAGTCCTATTGATTTTTCCTCCATAATCTCCTACCTCCAGTGTGTGACTCTTTGCTTGCTTATCATAGACTCTCTTGTTACTCTGATGAATTTTTTTGTCAGTGTCACAGGATGCTTCCCCCCCCACGAGTCACGTGGTACGGCCTGCCGCGTGCAGGGGGGTTCACCCATGTTTGTAGCCACACCCCCGTGAAGGCGCGCACCTGTACGGGGTTACGCGTTAATGTGTTTGTCTATTTAAACCCCCGTCAGTGCGTGCCTCACCATTGGTCATTGTTTGTTCACTGATGTAGGTTAGTACGTATATTGTCATTTGTTAGATGTGATTGTGGTCCGTGTTTAGTTAAATGTATAAGTCATGTCTGTTGTTAGTGTTGTGTGTGAGTGCCATTGTTCTATATGTTTTATGTTAATAAATGTTTCACTTCGAGGGAGTCTGTGCGTCCTGCTCCACGCCCACCAGCACTCGGGCCAGCGACACCATTACAGGCAGCTTTGGTAGGCAGCTAGTGTGCTCGTGGAACATCTTTCTTTAGCTTCTCCACATACAGCACATGGTCTCTCACTGCATAACATCAGGGGAGGTCCCGAAGCAAAGGTCCACAGGAAACCGGGCCTCTCTTCCAAACATTAAAGAGTAAGGAGGATATCCAGTGGCATCACTCCATGTAGGCATGAACCAAAATGCTACAAGCTGACTCTATATATTTCTCTTTTCCTGTCCTAAGGTACCAAGCATGGACAGCAGCTGGTTAAAATACTCTGGCTGTGGTTCTCTCTGGGGGCAGCGTGGAGTTGTGCGGGGCTTACTCACACCCAGCATCTTCAGCAGGTCTCCAATTGGCCTGCTTTCAAAATCCCGCCCCTGAACGGAGTTTTATATCTATAAAAACTCAATGTCAGCCGCCATCCTCGGCCAGTGAAACTGACTTCTCAGGAGGTCGCTGGTTCGTTCAATAGGACTATAGTGTCAGGAGTGTTGCTATAGGATTCTCCCCCCACTGTAAATCAGCTGTAGATTTCAGCATTGGTCTCCATTAGCATGGACTCAGGATGAGGCTGTCCCACTTCCCCTGGTTAGTCACACTGTCGATGATCTGCTAGCAACCTGCCCAAACAATCTCTGAAATGTCCAAACATATTCTTCTAATGAAGGGTGTAGAGCAGTATACAACAGCCTTATGCAAAGTTAGCAAGGGCCTTCCCTATGCCAAATGGATACACTAGAAAATGCAAAAAGAAGGCTAAAATTAGACAGAATGAGATGCGAAAGGAACAGGTTCTGAAGAGTGTGTAGGGGTGTGAAGGACAGACACGCCTTCACACTCGTCCTCCCATCCATCCCTCCATCCTGGATCTCTTCTTTTCCATCCTCTCCCTAGTGAGTAATTCCTGCTAGTATCATATTTCCTGATTATCGTTGTCTGATGGCCCTCCTGGTGATTTGCTGTCTAAGATGGGATCACAGGTCACAGGTGTGTCATGTGTGTGTGTGTGTGTGTGTGTGTGTGTATGCATGCATCACAAACTCTTTAAAAGTCACATTCACATTCACCACTGTGCAAGGTCTTGTTAAGCTGTTGCTGGGTTCTAACCCCTCCCCCTTGTTAATGATCTTGTCTGCTTATCGTTTATGTTCTTGGGCTGTTTTTAACCTTGCTTTTTTCCTGTTTGCCCCGGTGATGTTTGGACACTTCAGCTCTGTAATTTGGATGATCTGGTTTGGCTCTGGCTGCCCCCTGTGAGAGTGCTCCTCCTAACTACACGTCTATTTTTTACATTTGGATTGGATGTTTAAACTTGTCGTTTGCCTGCATATGCTTCCTCTACCTGTCGGAGCCTTTACAAAATCATTTTAGGAGCTATTTGCGCAGAAATAACTAGAGATAACTCCAAAGACTTCACAAACATTTCTCTTCAATTGTTTCTTTTGTTTGCTGAACAGATGTTTAAATTGTCAGATCTTCAGTTAGCATGGTGCTTTTACCTCCAAGTGAACTATCAAGTTAAATTATTTGTGTGTGTGCGTGTTTGTCTCCATGTTTGCTTGTGTTTTGTGCTTTTTGATTTTGTCAGACACACAAGTTAATTCAATCTTTATTTCTATATGATGAGATTGCTTTATTAATCTCCAGCTTCTATGGCCATCTTGTGTTCTTACAACTCTGCAGTAAAGCGATGCCGCTCAGGGCTCACCTTTGTCTCGTCACATGCCAGCGTGCTCGTCTCATTAGGGGCTCACATTTGTCTCATCACACGCCAGAGTGCTCTTCTCATTCGGGGCTCATCTTTGTCTCGTCACATGCCAGCATGTTTCCTCATCCCCTCACCTCGCGTCCTTGACCTAGGGTGCAGGCCCAAAATCACACCCTCATCTCCTTCCCATGTTTCCTTGCCTTGTTATAAGGGTCAGAGTCCACAAAGCAGACGTCGGAGGGAGGGACGGAGAATAGATGGGGTCCTGACAGGAAGTAAACGTGGATTTGACCTCCACTGTGAAGCCCATTATGTGAGGTGTATGTGGTGTAAACATCAAACAAAAATCTGCAGCCATCTTCAAACAATTCAGTATATAATTATAGATCAACACTGGTACATACAACACTGCAGACTTATTTTTATTTTTTATCTTTCATGAGTGATGATAGAGGTTGTATGCAAACGTAACTGACCGCATTAAGCTCAATAAGATCTAGTGTGGTATTATATCTGTGGACTAGGTGAAATACATTGACACAAATGCCGTAGCCTGACATTTTAAATCGAGTGTGAGAGGAACCTGTAAACTAGTATGGCTTTCAGTGCAGTCGTCCAGGGTGGTCGTTTAATGGACACACATATGCCTCCTGCAACATAGCTCATATGAAGATAGAGGTCACCTCTGAGGGCAGTGTTATCATTCCCCACTCATCTTCGTCACTATTACTAAACACAAGTGAATGCGGAAAGGTTTCCAGTTCATGAGAAGACAAGGTGATTAGGAAAGGAAAATGATGATGATGATGATGATGATGATGATGATGATGATGATGACAAACCTGGTCATTGTGAGGGGATGGTGCCATGAAAGTGCTTCACTCTTTATATATATAAGATATATAAAAGATAACACTTTATTTATCCTGAAGGAAATTGCAGCATCTCAGTACTGTGCAAACTGACCAAGAGACAACATATATTGTATCAGAATAAATAGGGCAGGGTTGTAGAAGTGAATTACAGAAGTACAGAAGTGTGGTAGAGATGAAAAATAAACTTTAATATAAGAAGAGTCAGCGGGGTTTATATACATAAATATAAATATAAATGATGTACATGATTTATGCGAGAACAGTCATGGAAGGTGTTCTAAGGACTGCAAACATCAGTACTGCACTAACATTTTAAGTGATACAACATATGATAAAACAAGGGAGAAATGAGTGTGGTGTGTATATGATAGTATTACCGGACGTGTAAGAGTGTGGTGTTTATATATAATAGTATTACTGGACGTGTAAGAGTGTGGTGTTTATATATAATAGTATTACTGGACGTGTAAGAGTGTGGTGTTTATATATAATAGTATTACTGGACGTGTAAGAGTGTGGTGTGTGTATGATAATATTACTGGACGTGTAAGAGTGTGGTGTGTGTATGATAGTATTACTGGACGTGTAAGAGTGTGGTGTGTGTATGATAGTATTACTGGACGTGTAAGAGTGTGGTGTGTGTATGATAATATTACTGGACGTGTAAGAGTGTGGTGTGTATATATAATAGTATTACTGGACGTGTAAGAGTGTGGTGTGTATATGATAATATTACTGGACGTGTAAGAGTGTGGTGTGTGTATGATAGTATTACTGGACGTGTAAGAGTGTGGTGTGTATATATAATAGTATTACTGGACGTGTAAGAGTGTGGTGTGTGTATGATAGTATTACTGGACGTGTAAGAGTGTAGTGTGTATATGATAATATTACTGGACGTGTAAGAGTGTGGTGTGTATATGATAATATTACTGGACGTGTAAGAGTGTGGTGTGTGTATGATAGTATTACTGGACGTGTAAGAGTGTGGTGTGTGTATGATAATATTACTGGACGTGTAAGAGTGTGGTGTGTGTATGATAGTATTACTGGACATGTAAGAGTGTGGTGTGTGTATGATAGTATTACTGGACGTGTAAGAGTGTGGTGTGTGTATGATAGTATTACTGGACGTGTAAGAGTGTGGTGTGTGTATGATAATATTACTGGACGTGTAAGAGTGTGGTGTGTGTATGATAATATTACTGGACGTGTAAGAGTGTGGTGTGTATATGATAATATTACTGGACGTGTAAGAGTGTGGTGTGTGTATGATAGTATTACTGGACATGTAAGAGTGTGGTGTGTGTATGATAATATTACTGGACGTGTAAGAGTGTGGTGTGTGTATGATAATATTACTGGACGTGTAAGAGTGTGGTGTGTATATGATAGTATTACTGGACGTGTAAGAGTGTGGTGTGTGTATGATAGTATTACTGGACGTGTAAGAGTGTGGTGTGTGTATGATAGTATTACTGGACGTGTAAGAGTGTGGTGTGTGTATGATAGTATTACTGGACGTGTAAGAGTGTGGTGTGTATATGATAATATTACTGGACGTGTAAGAGTGTGGTGTGTGTATGATAGTATTACTGGACGTGTAAGAGTGTGGTGTGTGTATGATAATATTACTGGACGTGTAAGAGTGTGGTGTGTGTATGATAATATTACTGGACGTGTAAGAGTGTGGTGTGTATATGATAGTATTACTGGACGTGTAAGAGTGTGGTGTGTGTATGATAGTATTACTGGACGTGTAAGAGTGTGGTGGTATCTCAGCACAGTTCAGGCAGCAGGAGATCAGCAGGTAGTGTCCCTGCACTGAGAACACTCATTGTGAAGGACACTCGTGGTAGAGGACACTCTCATGTATAGGGGTGTGATGCACTGTCCATAATGGTCAGCACCTTATTAAGAGTACATTTTTCTGCCACAACCTCCAGAGTGCCCAGTTTGACTCCTACCTTCCTGATCATTTTACATATATATGTGTAAATATATATAATTGAAAATTTGAAAATACAAGCCCCAAAGTAGAAACTCAATGCAACAATAAGGAATATACCTCAGACCGCACAGGTTAGGAAACTTGAGTACACCTGTGTTTTCCAAATAGCATAATTGCATAAATGACCTTTCCATAGCAGAACCTTCCATAGTTTTGGACCTATGGTTCCACAGGGAACAGAACTGCCTGAGCTGATACATAATTTGATTGTGAATCTTCACAAGGCTAGAAAAGGATAAAGAAGATCTGTTGAAACACAGTCGTAGCAGAAATCAGATGGTCTAGAACAAGCCAAAGTACCACTAACGAAAACTGCAAAGGCCGTACAATGATGCCATAGACAGTGAGCTAGTCCAGCTCTGAAAAACAGAGGGTCAAGGGCTTGCTACAGGGACCGTCAATGAAAATCACTGTTTCTGTGACAGCTCAGTGTGAAGGATGTTGCATAAAGTCTGTCTCTATTAACGACGTCTAAGAAAAAACCCTTGCCCTTGTCTTTTGAGAGAGACATGAACATGGTAAGAAGCCCGATGAATATTTGTTAGCACATTCTTTGGTCAGATGAGACCAAGATGTTCGGCGTAAACATAGCCAGGAGTACCGCAGCGGACGCACAGTCCTGACGGTGACGCACTAAGGGGGGAGTGTGATGTGGGGCTGCATGAGTGTAAGGTGTTGTGGAGATGACATTTATAGGTGGTACCACGAATGCCTGTGGATGTACCACAATACTGGCTGGCCAGATGACTCCAACAGAAGCTTGGCAGAAAAAGAATATTCTAGAAGATAATAATCCAAAACTCGCTGCCAAAGTCACACATGGGTTCCTAAAGAAGATAAAAGTGAAAACTATCACCTGCCCCAGTGTGCTGCCTGACTAGACTCTAATAGAACATCTTTGCTGCATTTTAATATGAAAGGTAGAGGAACACAAGCCCCTCCACCAGCAGGAAAAATGGGCTCTGAAGAACAGCGGAGCGTCTCATCAGAAATGTGGGCCACCCTGGTGTGCTCCATGCTTAAGAGGACTGATTCTGTCATCACAAATACAGATGGACATACAAAGTACTGAAAAAATATATATAGCAATGAAAGGTGTACTGACCTCTGCTGTATTGAGTTCCTACAGTGGGGGCTGGATTTCTAATATAATACATCTAAACTGTTAGTGGTTCATTTTATATAAGAACATATATCCTACTGTTCAATTACTGTAAGATAGTCCAATTTTGATTCAATTGTGACTGACATTTAAATTATGCTGCCTAGGGGTGTTCTCACCTCTGATGCACGCCACGTTTTTATAATGTGTGCAGAAATATATCATTTCATTTAATCGTGTCCTCCTGCATGAGTAGAAGAGAAATAAATAAATATTAAAACGCCTTTGAACAAGAGAAGGGAACGCTTTCCTCGTGAACGTGCTGCAGATTCATGAGCTTATCAGCCTTTCCTCTGGGTTTATGGCATGCACATCCGTGCGCACTCCCCCGGGAGCATCCCGATACTGTTCCTCCTTTCCTGTATGTTTCCTTCCCAATCTCTTTGCAGCGTAGTTCAAAGGTCACAAAGCAGGTGACCTGGGCGAGGGAAGGCAGCGAGTAGTGACCTCCAGGCGTGAGCCCACCTCATCGTGTCTGCGTGGTCTAAGCTCAGCGTGACCGGCGACCAGTCAGAAGCTGCCGGCTGAGCTGAAGCCGATGAGCAAAACGAACGCACACAACATATGATTCCAAACTACAAGAACGGGCAAACTACACGAACTGATGTTTGTAATTTGTACAGCGGAGTCTGGTTCAATAATTAATCAACCAGCCAAGCTTTGGGGTGTGATGTGATGCGCAGCTGACTGTTACCACTCTTGACAAGGATGCACAGTGACAGGAGCGATTCCAGAGCTGCCTATTAGATCCGTTAGAGTGCCCCAAAGCTCCAGGAGACTGTGCTAACTCCATCAAGAATGCCCTTTCCCTACTCCGGACCCTGCACAACCTCCATATGTCATACGTCATGCCTCTTCACTCTGTGTGCGTCTGTGTATATATATCCTCTCTAAGCAGTCAGAGGTCTGGCCTTACCCATAATTCCTGGGGAAGAGTTGTCAACTCTGGTCATTTCTTCTTCACCCACAAACAGCTATAGTCCTACTGTCCTCCTATTTTACTGGCATAAATTATATAAATTATACTGCTACCACAGCAATTAACATAAAACAGTGAAGAGCACCAAAACTTTGTATTTCGTTTTTCTTTAAACCTTTTCTCTTCTCCGCTCACTTGTTCTTTCATTCTCTCTCGCTGCATATTCTTCCTCTTCACCCCGCTGTTGTAAAGACCTGAAGCCACTGGCACGCATTAACTGCTGCGTAATCCTGTTAAGTAGCCAATAAAGTGTCCTGATGGCAAAAAACAAACCTAACAAACCAATGGGACAATTATTCATAATTATAATCTTAATTATTCATGAAACCCCCATTGTTAGGCTTCTTTAATTAAAGCCAATTAAATTAGCGCAAGCAGCGGTGGCTCCCACACTAACGAGCTCTCTGACAAGTTCCGCCGGAGCATCAGGCAGCCTCTACATTATAATCTGTATTATAATCTATACTCTCCCTGAGCTGATGCACGTTCATCCCAAGGATAAACGAAATAGCCAGTGCACGGTAAGAACAAGGAAAAGGCCACCTTATTTATACGGCACAATGTGCAGTTGAAAGATTCCAACAAGACTGCAGTGAGTGCAGCAGGGAGGGGAAAAGGACAAAATGTTTCCCCATGAAGAAAAGATGACAGAAAGGGCAGCGCAGCGCGGCGAAGGCACGGCGTGCGAAAGGCAGGGCAGACGGCGCGGCGCCGACGAGCAGGCTACACTCGGGCCGTGGCGAGTGGCGTGGTACAGGCGAGCACTGGACTCCTGTGGGCTTAAATAGAGGGAGAAACATGATTAGTACTCATGAGATTTTGTGTGTGTGTGTGTGTGTGTGTGTGTGTCTCGGGCTGGGTGCCTGATGCACTATGATAACTGCTTTCCACTGTACTATGAATAAATGGTAACATAACTATATTTATTTACAGCATGTAATATAATATATATCAGGTGTAATATAAGCATGTAGTATCTCTGGTGCTGTATGAACTAAACCAGATCCCCCAGTGGCTGCTAGCAACTCAACAAATTGCTTTACTGGGTCAAAACCAGATGGTGGAGTCAAAAAGATGTAATCTTGCATATGGGAAACTAATGCAGGCTCTGTTTGTTACTGTTTGTGTGGTGCTGGCAACATGCGCACACACACACACACACACACACACACCACACACACACTAATACAGGCTCTGTTTGTGTGGTGACTGGGATTTGTGTGGTGTTGGCAACATATACACACACACACACACACACACACTAATGCAGGCTCTGTTTGTGTGGTGACTGGGATTTGTGTGGTGTTGGCAACATATACACACACACACACACACACACACACACACACACACTAATGCAGGCTCTGTTTGTGTGGTGAGTGGGATTTGTGTGGTGCTGGCAACATTCATACAGGATATTACGTAGTCACACTGATCTAGAGACACATTTGTTCACTCTGCTAATGCCAAAACACTTTGCAGTTTTCAAACTGCAGTTCTTTTTCTTTTTATTTTATTCAACACTTGACTATACAGAAATAAAGCCTTTTCAGATTTTACACACACACACACACGTACACTTTCAACCGCCATTTCAAACCAGTGAGAGGAATGATCTCTATGAAAACAATAAAGACACAGTCAACAAACACTGGGAACCAAACATGCAAGTAGACTTTCCAAGAGATGCTTATGGTATGAGAAGGGTGATTTAGTAACTGTCTCTCTGCATTCATTCCAGAAACAAGATGATTCTAAATGAAAATAAAAGCACAATCTCAATCAACTGCTGCATGTTAATGGGAGTAATTTGTCATAATTCATGCAAATAACTCAAGTTAATAATCAGATGGAAATGAAAAAGATATGGCACAGAGTATGCTCAATGGAAAATTATAATTCTGATAAATGATCATTAGTTTTCAAAAAATGTTGTGGTGTGTGTGTGTGCGTGTGGAGTTATGTTTACAGCAGGCTATTTATAATTGATGACCAGGACACATTTGCATCATCTGTCGCAGGTCTGATTCCAGGTCTGACACACACGCAATACACACATATGAGTGCGGGGTTAGTCCTTAGACACAGCTATCCAGGATGCTGTGCGCAAATTGGCTGCCGCTTCTCATCAGGTGTGTGAGCGTGTAAAACAAATCATTCTTGAGTTTGAGAATGCAACTAATAATGTTAATATATTTAGTATTATTTGTTCTAGTGTAGTGGGTAAAACCACTGCCTCCCCTGTGGTAGACTGAGATTCAGTTCTCCCTCTGGGCAAGTGCACCACACTGTACTAATAAGTGTCCTTGAGCGAGTCCTAACGCTACATTCACCTTCCTATCTATGTAGCACGGCTAAAGCTGGAAGTCCCTCTGGATCAGGGCATCCAAATGTAAATGTACTGAATCCCTGATTTCTTCATTACAAAGCCATGTAATAAGTAGAACATGTATATCACTGTAGGTCTGACACTAAAGACCGAAAGAATGACAGAAGCAAAGAAGAAGAGAAAGACACACACAGTATTTGTGTGTGTGTGTGTGTGTTTGTGTAGTTCATTGTTTGAGTGTGAGTGTTTTCAGTTCACACTGTGTGTATTCATCTATGGAAATAACCCTCCACAAATTAGCTGCTTCTCAGAGTCCGATCAGAGGAACCAAAAGCAAGCGGGAGGGCCAAAGGAAACAGACGGAGATCTTGTGAGGTGAATGACTCTGTCTGCATGCTCTGGTAAACATGTTCTTATTTCTGCAGCAACTATATTTGAAAGAGAGAGAGAGAGAAGAGGGAGAGAAGAGGGAGTGGATGGAATCAAATCAAATCATAAACTGAATGAGAATTCCTTCATTTCATCTATTGGCAAATGTGTTTCCCACAAGTACATTTTATTCTCAGAATACAGAAATATTCCTGCAGAATAAAGGGCGGTTGGACCCATCAACCCTCTCATCCTTCACACTCTTCTCTGCAGACACAAACCTTTAGACACCAAGACCTTAAAGGAATGAATGCCCATGACAGGTGTTCTGTTACTGCTGCCATGTGCTGTTATTGCTGCCATGTGTTATGTTACTACTGCCATGTGTTCTGTTACTGCTGCCATGTGTTCTGTTACTGCTGCCATGTGTTGTTACTACTGCCATGTGTTCTGTTACTGCTGCCATGTGTTCTGTTACTGCTGCCATGTGTTGTTATTGCTGCCATGTGTTCTGTTACTACTGCCATGTGTTCTGTTACTGCTGCCATGTGTTCTGTTACTGCTGCCATGTGTTGTTATTGCTGCCATGTGTTCTGTTACTACTGCCATGTGTTGTTACTGCTGCCATGTGTTCTGTTACTGCTGCCATGTGTTGTTATTGCTGCCATGTGTTCTGTTACTGCTGCCATATGTTCTGTTACTGCTGCCATGTGTTGTTATTGCTGCCATGTGTTCTGTTACTGCTGCCATGTGTTCTGTTACTGCTGCCATGTGTTGTTACTGCTGCCATGTGTTCTGTTACTGCTGCCATGTGTTCTGTTACTGCTGCCATGTGTTCTGTTACTGCTGCCATGTGTTGTTATTGCTGCCATGTGTTCTGTTACTACTGCCATGTGTTCTGTTACTGCTGCCATGTGTTCTGTTACTGCTGCCATGTGTTGTTATTGCTGCCATGTGTTCTGTTACTACTGCCATGTGTTGTTACTGCTGCCATGTGTTCTGTTACTGCTGCCATGTGTTGTTATTGCTGCCATGTGTTCTGTTACTGCTGCCATATGTTCTGTTACTGCTGCCATGTGTTGTTATTGCTGCCATGTGTTCTGTTACTGCTGCCATGTGTTCTGTTACTGCTGCCATGTGTTGTTACTGCTGCCATGTGTTCTGTTACTGCTGCCATGTGTTCTGTTACTGCTTCCCTCATAGAACTTAATGATGGCTGTTATTTGCTTTCCTTTTTTATAAGCAGAAACATGACTATAAATCCTGCATCATGATATTTATATACTTTTATTTTGTTACCTGTCATTTCATCACCTACCTGTGGTTCTCTCTCTCTCTCACAAACACACACACACACAGCATGAATGTTAAAGGTCTCTCTAGTTTAGGGTGCAGTAAGTTTGCTTAATGACTTCACGCTAATTTTTCAACTCAGTTGAACACTTGTTGATCACCTACTCAAACCCATGATTGTATGGGTGTGCACGTGCGTGTGCCAGAGTGCGTAACAGACCTCGTGCACGTGCACGTATGAGCTTGTGACTGAGTTTGTATATATTAATGGTGCGATTTGGCTGTGTGGTTCTGCAGCCAGAGGTGGACAGATGCCAGCGCCTCTGATTGGTCACTGATAAAGAAAAAACCTGGATGGACTTGCTCCTCTCCTCTCCCCTGCTCATTCTTCATTTCCTTCTCTTTCTCTCTCTCTCTCTTCTCCTCGTGCACCTGTCTGATCTTAATCAGAAAAAAAAAACAGGTCTGAATCTTCTTACAAGTGTTTCAATGTCAGGAAATGCAAAGACTTACACAGAGAGAGAGAGAGATACAAGTTTTCCACTTTTGAAATAAAATTCTTACAAACTTACTATTGTGGTTAAAATGTTACTCCTCTGATCTCTCTCTGTCTAACCTTCACACACAGGCTTATAATACCAACACACACCCTCACACACAGAATGTGCTCCTGTTTTACTCAATATAAGACACAAATCCCAATGTCCCCCAAGGCCCCATTCACTTTCTTTTCACAGCATCTGGAGGCAATTACCTAAACTGTGTGTGTGTGTGTGTGTGTGTGTGTGTGTGTGTGTGTGTGTGTGTGTGTGTGTGTGTGTGTGTGTGTGTGTTGCAGCTCTACACCAAATCACTATTCCCAACAGAAACATTCTGAGGTTATTCTGCAAATATCAAAGCACCTGTGCCCATTCAGCTGATAGGATATCATCGCCATGAGGCTAAAAGAAACACATTGGAACCGCAGCCGCCCCAACCAGGTGTATTCCCCAACGCAGGTTGTGTGTATCCTGCCATCTAGTGGTCAGAAGGAGTATGTTCCCGCACTCGCTCCCATGGCTCAGGCCAGCGTAAGGGACCAGCAGAACTGTGAGCGGCTGAGGGCATGCCTCAACCTGCCAGACCTGGTCAGGTCGAATCAGTGAAGACTCAGATCCAGCAGTGCAACAGCCACGTCGAGGTAGGATCCGGTTATGTTTGTACTGACGATGACACCTATGTGTGGAAGTCCCCATAAACACGGGATTTTTAAACATGCACTTTACCATCAGTGCACCTTTTCCGATCTTCTTTTCGAAATGCTGTATACAACTACTCATTTAATTTCATCCAGTAATTCGTGCGTTTAGTTATCGCCTTAGCCCTTTGCTGCCCCCCAGTGGTGAATTATAGATAGCGCATTGGTCAATGACACATGAAAATCGTTTTCAGTAGGTATACTATGAAGATGATGTGCAAAGCAGCAACTCTTTTAGACTCAGCGCAGGATATCTTTGGGTGATTCCACAAAGCGAATTTATAAAAGCAGTGCTCATCTGAAACATGCCCAATTAAATTAGCCAACCATTAAACCGCAGTCTCACTGGGCTCCACTAACAAAATCCTGGTGCGAACCCACTATTTCAAGATATACTTCTGTAATCGAAGATTACGCACCTGTAGGCAATATTTAAACAGCCTCGACAGGCTATTTCAGATAGAGCATAAAAAACGGCTGCAGAATCAAAACAACGAGCAGTATTTTTTCTCCTGCCGAGTAGGAGCCTTACTCTTACGGCTATATGGAGAATATTAAGACGTTATTACGAGGAAATATTATTAAAGCCAGCTAGGCAGCCAGACCGACAATTGCCTACAGACTAACTGTATAAACGTTATAAATGTTATTAATAACATCCATGAGCATTTTAAAATTGTTATTCGAAATAGTAATATGTAACACAGCTAAAACACTGGCAATCAGCCACTGGCAAAGTAGCGCAAAGTGCTACCGATCGTTCGGGATTCAGTAAGGAATTGACTGCGCCGCCTGGTGTTTGCTGTAGGGCCCCCTATGCATCAGAAAGGCTTGGAGCGGGCGGCTCTGGGTTGCCAGATCTCACTGTGCGCCTCCTGAAGATGTCGTAGGCGTAATTCGACTAAACACCATACAACCAGCGTGCCTACTTGGCAACCCCAATGAAGAGCATGCGATGGTCTCCAAGGTGATTTGTCCTTTGTTAGCTAGGCCCTTATGTAGCCCCTAATGCCTTGGCACATGTGAGGAACATCTTAACGTGTGTAATTGTACTGCGTCTTGGGAATCTGCTGCCTTCAGTCGTCCGGAAAACCAAATGGAAGCTTCCTCATCCACAGGATTGCATATAAATGTGCATGCTATGGTCTGTCATGCAGTAGCCTTCACTGAAAGCTGCTGTTTTTGTAGACTACATTTAAGCTAATTTGTATCACCTGTCATTTTTGTTTCTGCAGTTGGTTATATTGTACCAACTTGTAGTACCATTGACGAATGCTGTGTGTGTGTGTGTGTGTGTGTGTGTGTGTGTGTGTGTGTTTATATATATATGTAACAGAGCAGATCTGTCTGGTTTGTTCACCTACAGTAACGTCAAAAACAGTAAAACAGAAACAAATGTTGTGAAGTCCTTTTGACTGGCCCTCAAACGTTGACAAGACTTTATTTTATAGAACAGTACAATTTGAAAAAACGAAAAGTAGAATAGCGTAAGGTCAGTTTGAGGGTTAATTTTTCACAAGCGCTGTAAAACATGATATATGCAGTGTGTGTGAGACATGTGGAGGAACGGTACACGTGTGCGTGCTTGTGTGTGTGTGTGTGGGGGGGGGGGATTCACAAAGAACCAAAACCAGTGACAGAGGGAAAGAGAGGCGTGTGTGTGTGTGTGTACAGGTGCCTGTTTGGTTGTGTGTGTGTGTGTGTGGGGGGGGGGGGGGGGATTCACAAAGAACCAAAACCAGTGACAGAGGGAAAGAGAGGCGTGTGTGTGTGTGTGTGTGTGTGTGTGTACAGGTGCCTGTTTGGTTGTGTGTGTGTGTGTGTGGGGGGGGGGGGATTCACAAAGAACCAAAACCAGTGACAGAGGGAAAGAGAGGCGTGTGTGTGTGTGTGTGTGTGTGTGTGTGTGTGGGGTGGGGGGGGGGGGTGGGGGTGGGGGGATTCACAAAGAACCAAAACCAGTGACAGAGGGAAAGAGAGGCGTGTGTGTGTGTGTGTGTGTGTGTGTGTGTACAGGTGCCTGTTTGGTTGTGTGTGTGTGTGTGTGTGTGTGTACAGGTGCCTGTTTGGTTGTGTGTGTGTGTGTGTGTGTGTGTGTGTGTACAGGTGCCTGTTTGGTTGCGTGTGTGTGTGTGTGTGTGTGTGTGTGTACAGGTGCCTGTTTGGTTGTGTGTGTGTGTGTCTGTGTGTACAGGTGCCTGTTTGGTTGCGTGTGTGTGTGTGTGTGTACAGGTGCCTGTTTGGTTGCGTGTGTGTGTGTGTGTACAGGTGCCTGTTTGGTTGCGTGTGTGTCAGTATCCAGACAGGGTAAGCATGGTGGGGTAGCGTGTGCGGTGTTTCATGCATTTCTGGCGGTCGATGAGCAGTGAGTGGGTTTTGCAGCTGATGTCTTTCTCCAGCAGAAGTCTGCTCTGCTCCAGCTGAGCCAGAGAGTCCCACGCCTGCGCCAGCTGAACCTGTAGCTCCTGAACGCTACGTGAGATCTCGTCCACCTCTCCTAGCAGACTACGCACACACACACACAAGCATATGACATGCACACACATACACACATATACACACATACAAGCATATGACATGCACATGCACACACACACACACACACACACAGGTGGAGATTTTACAAGGATTTTACAACCACTTCCAACTAGGCTCAGCCAATCCAATTTTAGGAATCATCTGTTTTATAAATAAATAAACAAATAAACACACATGTATGTACATATATACAACATGCACACATATACTAACATAACACACAGTATATAAGCACACATACGCACACATACACACATATGGGAATGTGTGTGTGTGTGTACCTGATCTGTGGCTGGTCCCTGCAGAGCTCCATGTTTGGTCTCTGTGCTCTGTAGTGTAGTCTGGACTGAGCCACACGGAGAGGAGCTTCTTTGTCATACACAGCCTGCTGCAGAGAACTGATGTTGCGCTCCTGAGCCCCAATCTGTTCCAGCACCTGACACACACACACAAAATTCAATAACATATATATGTCTTGTACACTTCAGTCACAGGTAAATGTGCATATTGGAGGGTTTAGAGGCCAGGTGTTTATGGAGTGGTGTGGACTTGTTTTGGTTTTGTTTCCTTTTTGCTGATCCTCATGACTTACATTCTTTTATACCGACACATAAATATGTATAAGATAATGTGTGCATGTCATTGTTCCATTTTTTAGTGTTGTGGTTTCCATGGCACCCACACCATGGTTTATGTTTGTGATGTCTTAGGTAGTGTTTGTTATTAGTATTCTATTCTCTGCCTTGTCCTATCCTTGTTTTTGACTCTGTGTGATCACCTGTGCGTTTGACTCTATGATCACTTTTTGTGGATATGGGAATGTGTGTGTGCGTGTGTGAATGAGTAAATACAAATGTGCATGAGTGTGTGTGTGTGTGTGTGTGTGTGTGTGTGTGTGTGTGTGTGTGTGTCTGTGTGTGTGTGTGTGTGTGTGAGTGAATGAGGAAATTTAAATGTGCATTAATGTGTGTGTACGTGGGATTGTGAATGTGTGTGTGTATGTATGGGTGTGTTTGGGTTATGTGAGTATATGTGTGGACATCAGAATGTTTGTGTGTGTGTGTGTGTGTGTGTGTGTGTACATGTTTGTAGGAATGTGAATGTGTGTGTGTGTGTGTGTACATGTTTGTAGGAATGTTTGTGTGTGTGTGTGCTTGTGTGTGTGTGTGTTTGTGTGTGTGTGTGTGTGTGTGTGTACATGTTTGTAGGAATGTGAATGTGTGTGTGTGTGTGTGTGTACATGTTTGTAGGAAAGTTTGTGTGTGTGTGTGTGTGCTTGTGTGTGTGTGTGCGTGTGTGTGTGTGTGTGTGTGTGTGTACATGTTTGTAGGAAAGTTTGTGTTTGTGTGCTTGTGTGTGTGTGTGTGTGTGTGTGTGCGTGCGTGCGTGCGTGTGTGTGAGCACCTGCGTCAGCTGCAGCTCCAGCTGACTCTTGGCCTGTGTGAGCTCCTGGCAGCGCAGGCTGAAGGCCTGCTCCACGCTGGCACACTGCGCACGCAGTTCCTCCGCCGTCTCCAGCAGCACCCGCTCACACAGCTGCCGCAGCGCGCTGCTTGCCGCCTGCTCCCGCTCCGCCAGGCCCAGGTTAGTGTGGGTGAAGCCCAGCCACGCCTCCCTGTCACACAGCCTGCAGGGCCAGGATGCATGTGGGCATGTAAAAAGGTGACCATGTATCATGTGTGTGTGTGTGTGAGAGAGAGAGAGAGAGAGAGAGAGAGAGAGAGAGAGAGAGAGAAAAAAAGAGTGTGTTTATGTGTGTGTGTGAGAGAGAGAGAGAGAAAAAGAGTGTGTTTATGTGTGTGTGTGTGAGAGAGAGAGAGAGAGAAAAAGAGTGTTTATGTGTGTGTGTGAGAGAGAGAGAGAGAGAGAGAGAAAAAGTGTGTTTATGTGTGTGTGTGTGTGTGTGTGTGTGTGTGTGTGTGCGCACATGAGAGAAGGAGTGTGTAAGGGATCGTGCGTGACAGAATGACATGAAGAGGTACGCACTGATCATGAACTTTAGCTGAGCTCGGATAGTGTTGAGTGTCCCTGCTCCTGTTACTATAACGACCACACTGATCATCCAGGTTGTAGGCCTGATGTTTATCAGACCAATCCAGTTCCAGAGTCTGCTTGGCCTCCCTGTTTAGCCTGTGAGCACAGAAAGGGGGCGCCACTGTGGACTCAGTTCTCTATCTGCTCCCTTTTACGCCAGAGCAGCAGGCCTTCAACAGAGGTAAGAGTTTAATCTGTTTCATATGTGCATCTGCTCATGCAGAACCACTGTCTCCCGTTTGCACCAGTAATCTGCAGCTTCAAATTCAAATGTTTGCTAATGGCTGCAGTTCTGCAGTGTTCAAATGCAAAGGGCTAGCTGGGTAGAGATCTGTACCTGATTTGATTGACAGCTTGATCCAGAGTTTTTTTCAGCAGAGCCTGGATGCTTCTAATCAGTTCAACTTCCTGTTATGAATAATTTAGCATGCAATAAATTCAGCTACTACTGTTACAGCAAATGAGATATCATGTGTTTGCTTCATAAGTGGTTATTGAAAATCAGCTTTCGTTTGGTTTTCAGGTGACGCTCATTAATAACCAAGGTTTACCTTAAGAAGTTCTTCTTCGACTTGGTCTTGCACCAGGTCTGGCCCGAAGCGTCTCTCACGGCACGTTAAATTGTCCGTGGCGATGGCGAAGGGTATCTCCGTGGCGTCCAGGGCTTTCTCTAGTCTCCGCTTCTGCGCCAAAAGCAGCTCCGTTTCGGCTAGCAGGCGTTCAATATGCCGCCCCAACTCCGCCTTCCAGAAGTAGATATCCTGCAGCCGTTCGCCCAAGTGCGTGGTCGCCTCGGCTTGCGTGCGCAAAGCCGCACTCCCCGTCTCCGTGGACAGTCTTTTGGACTCGTGCTGAATCCTTTGGGCGTTACTCCCCTCCGTGGCGGCCTGCTTCAGCGTAGCGTAGTTGTTAGCGAACCATTCCTGCGGCGTGTATTTGGCGCACCTGTATCCCGCGGTGGCCAGGCCCGCGGACGTGCCAGCGTAAAGGTTTTCTTTGACCGCGCTCTCTGCGTCCGGTGGCCTTAGCCGCTCTGCGGCCCTCGTGTCCAGATGCGGTCGCGGCACTAAAACTTGAGACAGCATTTGAGTGAATCTGGGATTAATACAGGATCGGGAGACTTACTCTGCACCTTCGCTAACGGGTATTCATCACTTGCGGACTGTTTGCGTTCGTTTCGTTGCCTCGTAACCGCGCGTATCCAAGGACGCGTTCCATTCTGACACTCGCGTGAATAGCGCGCGGTGTTGGCAGTCGTCTCACATCGCAGCTGAAATAAAATCCTGAAATGGAAACCTGCTTAAAACATTAACTTAATGACTGAACAGCGCGCGGTAACATTACGCTACACAATAAAAAAAAATGTAATAAAAAAGAGAAAAATTCCTATTATTGCTAATGACCATATCACATAATTTCCCAGCGGCACATTCATGGGAATCCAATTAAACCTGGACATTTGCAGTCAGGCCCTTCTCACCTCGCAGAGAATCCAGGACTCTCTGGATCAGAATGCTAGGACCATGATGTAACTCAAAACACGGGAATACAATGTCTGTGTATTCACACAAGAATGGTGGGGCGGGTGCTATGGTACATTCAGTCAAAGCTACAAGCTACAGACAAGGAAGGTGTCCACACAGACACGGCCTGGCCCCAGAACAGGGGCGCCTGCCCAGGTCACCTACTGCTTTGTCTGAATGTATCTATGTTGTACCAACAGGACACAATCTACAGTTTTGTCCACGTTTGTGTTACAGTATAATGTAGTGCACTGACACTTACTTGCACATGACTATTTTAGGTCTTTGACTCAAACGCTGTTTCCGTCAAATGGTGAGATGGTGTTTGCGCAAGATGCGGGTGCGAGTGTCAATATTCCGTAATGGTTGACGTAATGGAATGCTGTGGGATCTGCGAATGACTTGTTCTTGAAGCTGGTGAAGCTCCTGTTCATGGGTGAAAAGACTCTGCCCTCCACCCTGAGAAAGATGTCTGACAGTTCTGTATAAAAAGCAAGAATATGATTTCATTGGCTTGGCTTTTTTCCTACATGCTGTGCTGTCATACAGTACACAGTACGGCTACTGTAACAAGTACTGTGCCGTAACAACTTTATTCCACGTGCTTTACAGCTCTACATCTGTTTTGTTGCATTCAGCGATGACCTCATTGTACAGTGATGCAGGATAATGTGCCGTGATTTCGCAGGTACAGTCTCGTGCAGCACACTGAAGACGCACTGAAGACTCTGCCCAGCCTCCTTCATCATCAGGACATGATGTATGGCATCACCGTAGTGGCCCTAATGTTATGAGAAATGTATCAACGTCTGTTGCCTGGTCCCCTTCTTTGTTTTCTCCATGTCCTCATTTTTGTCTTCTTCTTCCTCTTCCTCTTCCTCTTCCTCTGTATAACACATCTGTCCATGTGTGGCATTTCTAGAAAAAATAAAATACATCTATAAATACATTTTACGTTCTTAAGCACATCTATCTTTGCATCATATTCTTTCTGGGGAAAAAACATTTTGAGTTCATTTGTCTAATCACCGAGAACTGGTGTGTGTCCTGCTGGGGGCAGATCCCTTCACTATTTCCCAAATTCCTTGTATTTCTGCCTTAATCTTGATCCAATGAGTGCCAGTCCCGTTACCATCTCACATCCACCTGTATCCCAGCCCCATAGCAACGGTTTTCCTTACCACACCCATTTCCTTCCCACGCTGATGATCAGCTGATTACTAGGAAAGGTTTGTCATGTGTGTCATACAGAAAAATGTACATTTGTTTGAGTCCAGTGAAAGCCAGCTTGATGTGAGTGCGTCAGAAATAAGATTTAATAGCATAGCAGGCAGATAAATGAAGGGATAAAGCTGGACGTGTCCTCAACATAAGAAGACCGCTCACATTCGAAGACGTGTTAACGGGGAGAGAGGACTTTTGTGCGGAAGTCAGAGGTGGTGTCACTGCAGTGTTACTTGAGTGATGTGCACCAGACAGGGCGTTCAGAGAGTCTGCATCAGTCCCTACGCTAGATCACGGGGAGAGACTTTTCCCTTCCAGACAGCAAGCAGCTGATGTGAGATACGATACAAGCAGGAGAGCAGGTGGCATTTCGCCTTGCAGGGTGTCAAAGGAAGCGACGGGGTCTAAATACAGCAACGTTGTGCTGGGAGTTTAAGGGGCTGGTTGCAGTAGGGACAGTAACAGACGAAAAGACAGTAGTCACGAAGGAAGAGGAGCCAGCAGAGCCCGTACAAGGCTGTGGTACACAGCAAGGACAGAGATCAGAGACAGCTAAAACTGTCTTACTTTCTGTCTTTACTTTCTCAAACACATCTGTCTGTCTTCATGTTCTACATGACAAATGACATTTTTAATTTGGTTTAATGACCTAGCAGTGATTCAGAGAGAAACGCTCTGTAGCGTTTGCACCTGGAAGCAAGAGGAGAGGTTTTGCACTTTTGTTCATGCTGATACCCTCACACACAAACAAGCATGTATGTATGTAAGAGAGGCAGTCACTTAACACTAAGGATCAGCGTTGCTGGTCAGGACAGTAGAGGTGGACCTGAACTGAACCGTTTGCTCTGCCATAGAGGGACATCACGTGCCATTGATAAGAACAACAGGTCTGAACTCTGCCAAGCTCCACTCACATGCTGCTTCAGTCATATTGCCTTGCGTTGGTCTTTGAGATGGTCTTAGGGTTTGTCTTTAAGTAGGTCTTTGGTCCGGTCTTTGGGCTGGTCTTAGGGTTGATCTTTGAGTTGGTCTTTGGGCTGGTCTGTGAGTTGGTCTTTGGGCCAGTCTTATGGTTGGTCTTTGACTTGGTCTTTGGGCTGTTCTTTTGGCTGGTCTTTGAGTTGGTCTTTGGGCTGGTCTTTGAGTTGGTCTATGGGCTGGTCTATTCCAGCCCACAGTTCAGATGGCAAATCCTGTAATCCAGGCTCTTCCTCCTCCTGTAACCAGAAGCCAAAGGGCAAGTAAGACAGGTAAGTATATTAGTGCATCATGGTAACCACACGTCACTGAGCTGCTCACCTGTTCATCAGTCCTTTTGTTTCTTAGTGAGACACCTTATCTGCATTACCCCAAAAACACATACACATACAGACAAGTGTTCTTCTCATGTATAGATGCATATGAAATAGCAACAGTGTTCACATGTAAAGATGCATATGAAATAGCAACAGTGTTCACATGTAAAGATGCATATGAAATAGCAACAGTGTTCATATAGATGCATATGAAATAGCAACAGTGTTCACATGTATAGATGCATATGAAATAGCAACAGTGTTTACATGTATAGATGCATATGAAATAGCAACAGTGTTCACATGTATAGATGCATATGAAATAGCAACAGTGTTCACATGTATAGATGCATATGAAATAGCAACAGTGTTTACATGTATAGATGCATATGAAATAGCAACAGTGTTCACATGTATAGATGCATATGAAATAGCAACAGTGTTCACATGTATAGATGCATATGAAATAGCAACAGTGTTCACATGTATAGATGCATATGAAATAGCAACAGTGTTCATATAGATGCATATGAAATAGCAACAGTGTTCACATGTATAGATGCATACGAAATAGCAACAGTGTTCACATGTATAGATGCATATGAAATAGCAACAGTGTTCACATGTATAGATGCATATGAAATAGCAACAGTGTTCACATGTATAGATGCATATGAAATAGCAACAGTGTTCATATAGATGCATATGAAATAGCAACAGTGTTCACATGTATAGATGCATACGAAATAGCAACAGTGTTCACATGTATAGATGCATATGAAATAGCAACAGTGTTCACATGTATAGATGCATATGAAATAGCTCCACTCAAGAGACCTTGAACGCTCCAGAGTCCTTCATGAACTATGAACGATGGGCTCTTATTCATACAATAGTGCATCTTGCTGCCTGTTCTTTAAATTAGGTATTTATTTCTGTTCCCTACCGTCTTCAGACATGAATGAGACTCTTCAAACTCTGAACTATAGAATTCAACAAGTTTCACTAGATTTTGCTTCAAAGAAATGAAGTTTCATAGGTAATAAATGAAATTACGTAAGCCTAATCCTCCAAAACTGAGTGTTTTCACTCTTGAACCTTTAAAAGATTAACTGCCTGTCTTGGACTCTGGTGATTACACCATATAGCTGTCGGAACACAGCATGAGTATTTCAGAAGACCTTAAATCAACACAGGTTTGGAATGCTTGCTTTGTTTCACGGGTCAAGTTCGTGCTATAAATCTTATATTATACCATCAAACGACTCAAATTACAATCATTTCCATTTCCATTTCCATTTTCAGCATTTAGCACACACTCCTATACAAAAGTGTTTTTGTCATAGAATGTATTCTAGCCAGTACAGCAGGTTAGAGTCCAAGACACTGTTGAGTTCAAACACTGCTGAAATACAGAAATTAATGCTGAAGTGCAAAATAAACATAAACTCTCAGACAACGATGAGTGCAAGAACAAACAATACCAGACAATAAGTGTTAAAGTTTCAATAACTTAATACTAGGATCAATGGTCATTTAAATATTCCACAAATAGATGAGCCTGTGTTTGAAGACTCAAGGGACTCTGCTGACAGGACACCCAGTGCAAGTTCATTCCACCATGTGGGAACTAGGCCAGGGAGTAGTCTTGGTGCTTTTCTTTCATGAGACATGAAGATAGTCGTACTTGATCATTATCATCATATAGTCATGCGAGTACATGTCATCATATAGCTATGTGTGCACACATAATCATGTCATCATGTGAGTACATGTCATCCTGTTACAAACATGGATGAGACTTGATCAAAAGTCAAAACTCAGACTGGTGTTTGATACTGGGGTAATCTTTTTTCAGAAAAATGTTTGTAATTGAATTGCTGCCCTTTATAAGCACATCCCCGTAAGAATGTAGGTTTGGATTATCCAGCTAAAACAGGAGCTGCTGGGAGCACCACCGCAACAGACACGGATCGTTCGGATCGTTCGGCCGGTTTGAAGGCCACGCTTACTCTGCTTTCTCACATGCTGCACTAGCCAGAATCTAGTTCAGCACACAGCAACTCCTTAAGGGGCCAGCAGGTAATGTTGCCCACAGCCACACATACATCATGTCATTATCTACTGTCAGACATGCTCCAACTGTTAGCTGACATCTGCAGAGAGAGAGAGAGAGAGAGAGAGAGAGAGAGAGAGAGAGAGAGATGGAAAAATTGTTCAGCCTACCGGAAATCAACATGCCCTTCACACAAATTGCCATAGTGGTGAGTCTGCCTGACAGGGGCCTGGCAGGTTGTCTGATTAATTTTACCACACCACCAGATCCCCTGAGGTATTTGCACCCTGAGGTATTTACACCCTGAGGTATTTGCACCCTGAGGTATTTGCACCCTGAGGTATTTGCACCCTGAGGTATTTACACCCTGAGGTATTTGCACCCTGAGGTATTTGCACCCTGAGGTATTTGCACCCTGAGGTATTTACACCCTGAGGTATTTGCACCCTGAGGTATTTGCACCCTGAGGTATTTGCACCCTGAGGTATTTACACTCAAAAAAGACAAGTCCTCCTTTTTTGTTAGGTCTTTTGTTAGGCTACTAAATATTTTTTCCGGAAATAATTTTAGCTTTGATGCCATCTCAACAGTGTACATAGTGTTGTCTAACTGCCAGAACATGTTAATAATTGGAGGGTAAATGTAATTAATTTGACCTAAATGATGTCTGCTGTAGTTACGTGTTTTCTTGGTAAGGTGAGAGAAATGGTCAGCATGTAAAAGTATAAACTGGAGCTGGTGTTTCTAAATTTCTGTCCTGAATTTCTAGGCATTCCTTTCTGGACACAGAAAGCATATCACCGTTGTAACGAATTAAACTCGGACACAGACGAGGGATCCATATACAGGGAACTTTATGAACAAACAAACCAAGGGCCAGAGGCAGGAATGTCAGGTTAGGCGTGTGAGGGTCAGAGAAAACAAGGATCAGAGACAGGCACCAGTACAAAAGGGTTAGACACGAATCCAAAATCCACAA
>NC_137514.1:5235000-5282500 GCF_041902795.1 Electrophorus electricus | reverse complement strand
CGTGTACTAGTACAGAAAACTAAGTGGCAAAAATCCTAAAGACAGATATTCTGTGCATCACTGTTACTCACACATATCTGCGTAGACACATGACACTACAAAGATCTCCCCAGACTTGCTGGGCAGCATGTTTAAGATACAGTCTTACCTCCATATCTGACAGAAAGCGAGTCAGAGAACAAGTGAGAGAGAGAGAGATGGGGTAGATGAGTAAATCAAATCCGCACACATCTCACCCGGCCTGTTTCCTGGGCCTATTTCCTGACCTTCCTGTCTCATAGGTCTCATTCATGGAAAAGATTCCTCCTCCACCGTACCCTGTTGCTGAGTTAGGATACTCAGATTTCACAGTATTCGACTCCGCTGAGGCGTACGCCTATACCAATCCAGCAGGTGCGCATGTCTGATAACGTCCGATAATTAGAGCCTAGCCCTGTCGTGACTGAAGTTGCTGGGAAGGGACCTTCCTGTGAGAACTGTTCATTTTGGTCTGCAATATGAGGAGTGAAGAGGTCTGGACTCTGAAAATGACCACGAAATGACCCACATGTACCAACTCACTCGGGGCCCAATCCCACCATCAGATATTACGACTCATACAGTCCTTTTTTGTTGCTGTTATGTGCTTTTGAAAATGGCTCTGTGTGTGCATGCATGCGTGATGGGTATACGGTCCTTCCTCTTCCACAGTGTCACTTGCTGAACCCATGTACCAGCCGGAGATAAGCGTGGTCCAGCAGGGTCCTGTCTTCATGCAGCCTGCGTTCCAGCCTGCCTCAGTGATGATGCAGCCCATGCAGCCAGAAGTAACGGTGGTGCAGCCTGCACCTGCTCCGGTGGTCATGCAGTCCATGCAGCCAGAAGTAACGGTGGTGCAGCCTGCACCTGCTCCGGTGATCATGCAGTCCATGCAGCCAGAAGTAACGGTGGTGCAGCCTGCACCTGCTCCGGTGATCATGCAGTCCATGCAGCCAGAAGTAACGGTGGTGCAGCCTGCACCTGCTCCGGTGATCATGCAGTCCATGCAGCCAGAAGTAACGGTGGTGCAGCCTGCACCTGCTCCGGTGATCATGCAGCCCATGCAGCCAGAAGTAACGGTGGTGCAGCCTGCACCTGCTCCGGTGATCATGCAGCCCATGCAGCAGCCGGTAACAGTGGTGAAGCCCGTAGGTGAGTTGGTTAACAGCCTCAACGTACCGAACAGCTCGTACAGGTTTCATAATCAGCAACGACAAACCATAATATGTCAATTTCCATCATAACCCCCCTTGTTAATTAGTCTGCTCAGCACGGAATTAACCACGAAAAGGTGAAGCGCAGGTGGAGTGGGTCCGTGCATTAAATGAGGATGAGCTGGTCATACTGTGGTCATACTGCACACATACTGTGAAGTTTTATCATTACTCAAGTTCAGTTTTAGTTGTTGCACAAGATGTGTAGGACGTTCACTTTACTCACTTGCTGTCTTCTGCTAACACAACCCTTTATTCTCAATATTAAAAGCGTGTGTGTCTGTGTGTGTGTGTGTGTGTGTGTGTGTGTGTGCATGCAGTGGTTGTGACACCACGTGATGTACCTGTACAGATGCAGTGTACTTACTGCCAGCAGCACATCCTCACGGTAACAAAGCCGGTCCCTGGACTCCTCACCTGGATTATATTTGCTTCTCTCTTCGTGTTCTTGTGAGCTACCACACACACACACACACACACACACACACACACACACACACACACACACACACACACACACACACACACACACACACACACACACACACACACACACACACACACTTTATATATTAAATGCAGGGGTTGGTATAGTATAATGGATAAGGGTGGTGCTTCATCTGTGGGAGGAGCAGGGTTCAGTCCCATGTCTGAATGAGTGCTACCCATGCTAAACCACATGGGGCAGGACTCCTGACACTACCTGTGCAGCATGACTGAAATTGTGAATAGATTGTTTATTATATTTTGGTACGTCTTGTCCCTCCCCAGAATATGGCCGTTCTGTCTGATTCCTTTCTGTGTGCATTCCTGCAACGACGTGGAGCATCGGTGTCCTCTGTGCAGACAAGTTCTGCACATTCACAAACGCATGTGACACGCTCCACACCTGCGAAACCAGGAGCGCCACAAGAATACCGAGCCATCGAGGCTGTTTCAAAGAGATCAACAGTTATATCAGAAATATAGTTATAGCTATAAAACATTCATTTTCAAAGCTAGGCATTCTCTCTGTTCAGTATAGCTAGATATCTTTTTTGTTGTTGCTTTATTTGGAAAAGCTTGTCTTGACACATTGATATTGATGTGCATGTATGCTGGAAGATTACTTACCAAACCTGTAAAATGACTTTAGGAATGTACAGTATTCCAGAACTCTTTCCGGAAACATGTCTTGATCTTTTCAAAGAACACCAGCTTAGAATGCAAGCTTTAGTAACGAGCATACCTGTGCCTCTCTCCTGTCCTTTGAGCAGAACACACATGTTTATCAACGTAAATGGTGTGTAAATAAAGCAGTAATCCAACTGGCCTTGCTCTCCTGTGTTTTTCTAAAGGAGATGGTATAACTGTATTTGAGGTAAAAGAATAACATCATCTAGTTGAAGGCAAACTAAGCCAGTGATTAAGCCAGATCTGATATCTTCATATCAGGTATATCACATGGTCCTTGTGAAATATCTCGTGAATTGTCAGCATTCAATACTTTTGTGAACAATGGAACATTGAGGAGCAAAGAGACAGCGGAACACTGATTAATGTTCTCATATCGGACTATATTTAGAGTTTAAAGTTTAACTAAATACGTATTGATGTTATTATCTTTGTTAACTTTTTTGAATTAACTTGCTACTAATAAGAATAAAAAGAGGGAGAAGAAGACGTATTTTAAGAATGTAGTTTGTTGCGTAAGAATACAGGCGAGGAAGGGAACGCGTTTCACTGTAACTCCACTCTGTTTGAACACCTAGTACTGAGAGCAACAACAGGCACAAAATCCATGTCTCTTCTCTCGCTCCTCTTCGCTCTCCTCTTCCTGTTACGTTTGCAGATTTCTTATTCTCTTTCTTTCTCTCTCACACTTTTCTCTGTCTCTTTCTTTTTGACATAAGTAAGTGTGAGGGGGTTCATTTACAGTCTGTGTGGTAGCACCTAGAGGAAGAAGTGCAAGATCTCTTCATCGTCTCACCGCGTGCGTGCTTGTGTGTGTGTGTGTGGGGGGGGGTTATCTAATGCTGTTCACTGCTTTGACAAAGTACTTTGACTGCAGTATTTTAATGAATTGAACTGAAAAATAAAAACTTTTTTCAGGTGTGATTACTGGATTACTAATAAATTATTAATCAAATTAGAATTTGAGATGCTTATTGCAGTTGGATACTTTTTCATTATCCTGCTTTTTTAATGTTCTCTGATTCTCAGCTCGTCATTCACATATCGAAGTAGAAAGATTGTAAGGTGATAGACGAAAAAGCACCATGAAACCATGATTTTCAGAAAAGCACATACCAGCACAATTCAAATACATTTTCAACTCATATTCCTGTGAATAAGACAACTGGTCAAGCACAGACACCGACAAGGGTGTCCTCTTTTCTGCCCTTCAGTAGGCTGACCACGGAGAGAACGCTGCTCCACGAGGCCTGGGTCCCCTCCTGAGTTCCACTCACGCACCCTCTTTTCACAATATCAGTACAGCGTGTGTGTGTGTGTGTGTGTGTGTGTGTGTGTGTGTGTGTGTGGCTGGTCTTTTGAACATAGTGAAAACTGACCACAGTCCTTAGACCATAGCGAAAATACCTGCTGCTCCTTATCCTGCACCTCCTCTGGACACTCATCCATCCATCCATCCATCCATCCATCCATCCATCCATCCATCCATCCATCCATCCATCACTGCACACCAACCAGGCTACACCCACCAGTAAGGCCACTACACCCAGCATGATAATGTTGAAGTAAAGCCCACCGACGGGATTTGGCAGCGAAGGACTTTTATTTTAACGGGGTGTTTTGTCCTCAGTTCAGGGTTCTTGTGGTATGCATTTCCTTGTCTAAACGCACTTGGAAACCTGTCCTGGAATGCTGTTCAGAAAATTCTGTTTGCCTTTGACACATTTCATATGATATTTCCTGTGTTCACTTACAGTCTCTTGGTAGCTGTGAGAAGAGAAGTACTGCTATCCCCACATACACCACTCAAATCGCAAAGCTCAGGTAAGTGTGTGTGTGTTTTATGTGTTTATTCTGCCACTGTTAACACTTTTCTACCTTGTAAATGGAATGAACTCTGATTATTCTTGAAATTATTCAAGATATTTTAGATATGACTGTTGATAAATTCTAAATCCAATCATCACAGCTATTGAAATAAAATGCTTTGTTGACTGGCTTGTTTAAGGTTTTTTAATTAGTATTAATATTCTCGCTCTCCCTGCCTCTGAGAGAGTTGTATCATAATTGAAACTAACAAATAATTTACAGTTTTTGTCAGCTGCTTTGGTTCATTTTTCAAATCGTTAACCTTTATAAAATAAAAAGTGTATTTCTCAGAACAAACAGCACCACAAAATCCCATAACACTCTCAGAATCCTTAGTTTGTGTCTCAAAAGTAAATATTTTTCTCAATGAACATGTCAATGCTAGCAGAACGACCTTGTGTTATTGTTGTTGAACAAGACATTCAAAATGTCTACAATGTTGTCAGGGCACTCTGTAAGTAGTTTCTGATGGGTAAGGTTTTGTTGACTGATTGAAATGCACGAGGCTGCACTATTTCTGTGGGACATGCAAACTTCACCAGTACGGTTACACAGTAGTGTGCGTAGGAGACTGGTTGAAAGAGGCTAGGCAGGATTTCCATTTATGTTTTGACTGTTTGGGCTGTAATTTGTTGAAAGACTACGTCATTGTGATACAGAAATGAAAGACAAAGCTGTTGTACAGCATTGCCCTTCACACGCATTCTCCATCACACACGCAATCTCCTTCACATACATTCTTCAGTACACATTTTTCTTCACAGGTCAATGTTAAGAATGTTAAGATCCACATTCTCCTTCACAGGTGAATGTTAAGATTCACCTGAGAGCAGTTCTTCAGCTCAGGATACATTTACCAAAATACTCTTATAGAAATGTATAATATATGCTTGACAGATAATGACAACTGGTTGATCACGTTTAAATATAATGATTTATGCCTAGTTTTTGTTTAATAGCAAGCTGTCTCTCTGCTCTAGTGGTGCTATACAACAGTGTTATCCCACCACTAATGTCTGCAGTCTGGAAACCACAGACAGAAATGAATAAAATAAAGAAGAAACAAAGAAAGAAAATGAAAGAATCATCTGTGTTTTGTCTTCTGCAGTTTGGAGAGTGCCCCCGCTACTGCTCGGCCGGCCACGATCGCACCTTCAGCCACTGAGCTCCACAGCGGACGTCACAGCAGGTGCTCACACCAGCCACCAGAACACAAAGCCGTCCGTAGTCCACTGTAGAGCAACGAGGGGAAAACGCACAATATTCCATACTAATGCTTGAAATATGAACGTATGTGGTATATATGAGAGGGAGAGCAGAAACACGAGTAGATTTACTGCTACATTTTGAGTCTAAAACTTGTCGAGTCTAAAACCAGCATGTACAACTAAATGCGCTTACCACCAAGGCTTTCAGTGTTGACCTTTTTATTTTTGTCCACACAGGTGTATCCAAGGCAATGTACAACCCATACTACACAGTGACCCAGCCTGCGGTCACAGTAACCCAGCCTGGGGCTACGATAGTCCAACACAGGCCCCAGCCTACCATAATCCAACACTCAGCCACGCCTACCGTAATCCAGACACCAAATGCAACGGTGGTGCAGGCAAAACCACCGCCCACAATAATCCAAACTACGTCTCAGAGCAGAGTAATCGTCCAGCCACAGGCCATGCCTACTGTAATCCAGCCCGCGGTACAGCCCGCTGTTACGGTGGTCCAGCCACAGGTCATGCCCACTGTAATCCAGCCCATGGTACAGCCCGGAATCACTATGTACCAAGCCCCGGCTGCGAACACTGTGGGTGAGTACTATTCCAGTTGTTTGTTTGAGTGTTGAGTGTTGTGTCACAGACCACAGGCCAGTGTCCAGTAGTATAATCTCAGCGCTTTCAGGAACTTGTACTACCAATTTAGAACTTTAGTATACAGTACTATCAATCCAGAACTTCCTAGTAGTATCAGTTTATTATTTAATTCACCTGGTCAGGTTGTTCTTTAGAAATGTTCTTGATTTCAGATTGCTGCCATGTTTGGGTGGGAAATTACATTTTGAAGATCTCTAATACACACCATATGCCTATGCACCCCCCCCCCCCACACACACACACACACACACACACTGACTCTGCTTTTACTATGATGTCTCTTTGCAGTATACCAGCGATATTTCTGATTCTGTTCTGGGTGAGGAATTGCGGGAGAACCTGAAGAACCCAAAGAGCCTGCATGACTCCAGCTGTGATTACAAGCATGCAGAATTGCACTAAACAATTGAGGTGTAGGGGTCTTGTAATAACCTATGAAAATGAGCAGTTAATAAAAGTGTAGTTAAGCGTGGAATATGTATCAGAGCGCAACACACTATATTATATCTAGTCTGAACAGAAGGTGTCTTTATGTACTCAACCGGGAATAGCTCCCATTCTCATCATATTCAAGAAACGGCATCAAATTCTATATACATTTATTTAGTAATGTCTATGATTATGAGTGGAATTAAATTTTTATGTTTGTGCAGTCAGAATTACGAGTGGTGTCAGTTTCAAAATAAACATACATAAATAAACACATAACTTTTGTTAATTTCAAATTTAATGATATTAGACATCAAAAGACTACAATAACCAGCCTATCAAACTGCCGGAAAATATTTAGGATTTTTTAGTATAAATTTTCTGACATTATATTTTATATAGTTTTATTCTGGTTAATAAATCATTGGTTAATCCATCAAAATGTTTTGATCATTCAGTAAATTCAGTAAATCATTCAGCAAATTGTAACTATCTAATATTACAGATAATATGCACAACAAAGACTTCATGAATGAATTAGGATTAACTGCTGAACTACACTGGACCTGGGGGGAGGGTGTAACACTCACATGATGTTCTAGATTATTCTATTTTGAATCAAATACTTGAAAGTGTAATATTTACTGTAATAAAGAGGCTTCCCCATCTCCACTGAATATTGAACATTTTTGGAGCTTTTTTCTGCCTTCTCTATAGGGATTTATACTCCCTATACCATTCAGTCATTGAAAAACTGAAATTGTGTGTGTGTGTGTGTGTGTGTGTGTGTGTGTGTGTGTGTGTGTGTGTGTGTGTGTGTGTGTGTGTGTGTGTCAGAGGGAGAGAGATTAAAATTTGTGAGGTTCAGAAGCCTCTTCAATGGGGTATGTGTGAAGAAATGTTGATATGAACATAGAACTTGAACTCATGAGAAAAACTACACACACACACACACACACACACACACACACACACGCATGCTAAACTGTTCATCTACCAACCAGCAGCATAAAGCATCCACCCTGTTAGAACCTCCCAGCTGCTACATCTCTTCTAGGTGCCTTCATAGGTGAGTCACTCCCAGTATATATATCTGCACTGTCTGTCACAACATGACCACTCCTCGCCAGATACTTGAGCCAGTGTAGCATTTCCCTCCGTCATGCTAGTGGTGTAGCTGACGGAGCGGGTGTGCCAACGTCTCGACGTCTGCTTTGGCCTTCAGCTTCTGTCTGCGCCTTCATCTTCACAAGACACCTCCACCATAACTGTGCTGCTGCACCTCCATCTTAAAGTACAGACTCAATAACAGACAGGACAGGCAGGCAGATTTCACAGCTGTTCTCCAGATTACATCTCATTACTAAATGAAGACGAAAACCTGGAGCAGGACAAATAACAAATGTCCTCATTATTTCTTATGTCTATACAGGCAACAGGGCCTGTGATGTCCACCCCGGTATCCACCCCAATGTCTAGTTTATCAGACATTTTGGGATTTACATACGTCGTCAAATCAAGCTGAAAATTTTGCTTTTGCTAGAAACTGAACATAAAAAGGTGAGTGGAATGCAGAAAGGTAAAAACCAGATAGTTTGGTATGCTCCAGTGACAAACATCCTTACACGCTGCTGTGTTAAAGACGCCTTGACATTGTGTTACAGTGGGCCTCTTGTGACCTTTTTTTTAGGTTCATGCCAACATGCTTTTGCTCGGAAATCTGTTTCACAGCAGAAGAAGGAACCGGGGACGAGGAACAAAACTTAGCCTTAACTATAGACGAAACTCTAGCCTAGCAAATGGCAGCTAGAAATAAGATGTTGTTTCTGACACGCGTGGGTAAGCAGTTTTATATAGTTTGTCATCTACTTAGTCCATGTTTTGTGTATCTTGCTTCAGCTTTCATTTGTGAACCACATTTCCTAGCAGGCCACACTGATTTAATACATTTTGTTATCTGATTAAATGCTAAATGGAAAACAACTAATGGTAAATTCCAAACTATGCCCTACACTAGACTCAAGATATAGCCTAAAAGATTAAACCGGCCGTGACCTAAGTCAGCACATTGGTATGCTAAAATCTTAAGAGTTAATCGTTCAGATTCCTAAGCGAGGCCAGCAGTAACTCGGGTTTATTGTAAATACGTTATATTTCCTACGAAAACCGTCAGATATCAGTTATGATTGAGCGCCATCTAGTGATCTAAAAAAATATATACCATGAATCAAAACTGGTTAACTGCACTGTGGCGATTGTCTGATTAAACGACACATTGTTTCCGTTTTAATGGATTTTAGTGGAAAACGATTGGCAGCATTTGACTCTAACCATCTACGTCCTGGTAACTGTCATTTTTTTTCCCAAATTCACACCTTATTGATGGCCAATAATAATAAATGCGATTTCTTGTTTCCGGCCAATAACCGGTGAGGGTTGTTGAAGGGTTTACTGTGGTTTCTGTCGCAAGTCTAGCTCCACGTGTGAAGACTTCTCTGTGCCCAGAGTCACTGTCAGTGCGGCCACATTACAACCAAGCTTCTTTCTCAACAGGACAATAGTGGCAGCCTTGTGCGGGACTATGAGTCAGGCCCGGGGAACGGGACGGGACTGCAGAAGCGCCCTGCAGGGGGCGACACGACAAGGCGCTTTCACGACTGCAACGGAGACGTGGTGCGAGTGAGATCTAAAGCACAACTTTGCAACAGACAGTTATAGTTTTCTCGCCTTGCGCCACTTCTGCTTTTGTACTGTTCCATCTCAACCGTCGCCGCTGTCTAACTGTCGCGTACACGTGTCTTCTTGCACAATCGCACATATGCACGTCTATGTCTGGACATACAGTAATTATTTTATTAATTCAAGCATTAGTCCTATTCCATTCTGCGCATTATTCTCTATTAGTATACGCTTAGCATTCATTTAGTTTATGCAACCCCGCAATAATCACCTTATGTTTATAGTTGTGAGAAGCCGTGTAACTTTGAGATCAAAGAAGCAGTTGTTCACGGGCGTAGTTTTAAGTTTTCAGATATTGTTTAATCGGGAATGTGGATATTCTTTTTCACAAAGAAAGGAATGAGGAGAACTGTTATTTTGGTACTGATCCACCAGGGGGCAGTATACATGCTACGCTGATGAGCCTGGTAAGAGTAGTGCTGAGAGTAGAGCCGTGGTCAAGCCTAGTGATGTTGAGATGTTGTGACATTCAAAGCTGTGACCTTACCAATGCCATGTGTGCCCACAAAACAGATATAGGCTACTGTCCAGAGTACTCCACAGCAGTGATTCTGTCCCACGAACAATCTCACTCGATCGGGCGAAGACAAAAGTTCAGCGTCAGTGAGTCTGTGTGTCGCATTAAAACCTTAAAATGCTTCCTTCTGTGCAGGCTGTCGAAAACTGCACAACATTGTGACATGCCTGTTAGGTGACCTTTTATTAGGTTAAAAACACGGACAACGTCTAGGAATGTACGAACACCAACTGTCCAGAAAAGTGAAAAACTGTCAAAACAGTTGAAAACTCAAAATGGGTTCAACAGTTTTTGAATTCGCCGAGGACGCGTGATGTTACCTTCAAGTCTGGACGAGACAAGGCACGCAGACGCCCTCCGGACAGGACAGCTTTATCGCAGAAGCGCGCAGGTGCTACCCAGACAGCTGCCTCGGAGCAGAAGCGGGCTCGGCCACCAGGCGGCGCTCCGGACAAGGACACTGCCTTGCTGCCACGACACGCTCGTGGAGACCCTAATTAGCTGCGCCACGTGGGGCCTGTGCAGAGGTCAGGGCACTGACGCTGCTGACCAGGCTTCTCTGTAAGCTGGGAACGACGTGGAGGTGTTTTATTACACACGGGCAGTCAAATATCAGTTACTGTGCATCACATCCGGGTTTTTTTTTTTATACTACAACCATAAAATCTCAGGTTTATGACACGGGTCCTGCCACATCTCTCTCACACACACACACACACAAAAGCAACCACATACTTTGTATTAATTTTTAGCCATTTCTCTATTAGTATCGAAAGTGAGGTCTGAAGGTAAACGAGGATAGCAAATAAATAAGCATGTAGAGTGTCTTCTGAGTGTCCTTCGCCCTTACACACACACACACACACACACACACACACACAAAGTATGTAAAAAAATATATCTATGGACATGGAGGGAGCCTCGCGGCTGCCGCTCCTGCTCCCGGAGAGCACGTGCGTCCGCTCCCACGTGCAGGTGGAGAGACGAGTGCGCAGTGCGGGACTGGCGGAGGACGCTGTCGTACTTCAGGAGCGGCACAGAGTTCTTCGCACAGCAAGCGCAGGTAATCTTCTTACGAGCAGGAAAATCCAAGCAGGGTGAGCGGGCGCTAAACGGAGTTTTTAACAGCTGTGCTGGGATCAGCGTAACTGGTCAGCACCTAATCTGCACTGACGTGCGTGATGCGAATCACTGACTGTGGATTGTTCCCTCTGCACTAAAACTGAAGCCTAACTGACATACAGGCTACGAGACGCACCGATACAATAAATCGCAAGAGTGGTGCGGGGCAAAGTATTATAACTTGTTAAAGAATAGGTAACGGCTCTCTGGGTCACATGACCCGAGGAGAGAAGCGAGAGGAGAGAGCGAAAGAATGAGGTTATTAGTTTCAGGCTACTTAAAAGAATAAATCTACATACACATTCTTTGCTAAAATTACATAATCCACTCTAAGACATCCCACGTGGATACACACCTGCAGGTATGTTATTTTGTGTGTGTGTGTGTGTGTGTGTGTGTGTGTGTGTGTGTGGAATTAGGGTCGCAATGTGGTCTCTAAGGGTCTCTAAGGGCGTAAGACCACCGAATGACTGATAGAATCTGAAACGGAAGTTCATCAGCAAGTCATCCGTCTCCAGTCTCGTTATTCTTACCTCTCGATAGTAACTGTAACGGAGACATACCGGACAATGGGCAGCGCTCTGGTGCGTGCGTGTGTGCTACGCAGCGACCACTGACGGTTTCAGAGACAGATATTTATGGTTTTGAAGGTGTGGAGAGAGAGAGAAAGAGAGAGAGAGAGAGAGAGAGAGAGAGAGAGAGAGAGCGAGAGAAGCAGCATCGCTGCAGCCCTTTCTGGATGGAATGTCGAGCGTAGATGATAAAAATCTACCTTCCGCACGTCAAGAAGCGACGTCGATACCGTTACATTGCCTCTCACTTCCAAACAGCGAGGTGATTGTTTGGCGAAGACTTTCTTCGAGGGAAAGACGGTCGATAACGTCCTTCCAGCGCGTGCACGCTGGGCACCGAGCGCACAGTTTCAGGAGCTAAATGACAAGCGGCGTTCGCAGATCTGAACCAACTGTTCGGGTGCTTATTGGGAGGCGTCTCTAACTTTGCGCGCTAGATATGTGCGGATAACACACGCGACAAAGCGTTTTTTCAACGAGAAAGGAATTTGGGTACGTTTCAGTGCGTGTACAGGTAATTTCTACATTACAAGGTGAGACATTTCGCTCTAGGTTTTCTCGATCTCTTGACCATCCATACTTAAATACCGAATAAAGACTGCAGTATCTTGGTAGAGAAATGACGCAAACCATTTCACAAGTGCTATAAACTGTTAATTCCAGAAGCATGAGTACTGCTATGCTGGCTGATTATTCACTGAGTGCGCATTTGTGCGTGTGTGTGTGAGTGTGTGTGTGTGTGTGTGTGTGTGTGTGTGTGTGTGTGTGTGTGTGTGTGTGTGTGTGTGTGTGTGTGTGTGTGAGTGTGTGTGTGTGTGTGCGCGCGCGATCGCGCGCGTGTGTGCGTGCGTGTCTTTGTGTGTGTGTGTGTGTGTGTGTGTGTGTGTGTGTGTGTGTGTCTGTGTGTGTGTGTGTGTGTGTGTGTGTGCGTGCGTGTCAGCTGGTTGTCACAGTGATCGCTCCTTATATAAACTCAACTCACTTCCATGCAGGCCATCCCACGCGTGTCTCTGGTTGCTATAGGAACTGATTTGGCCTGGTATGGCTGGGAAGCTTCACAATGCGAGAGACAAAACAAAAGCATGACATCATCAGTCCACTCGGCGCTCAAGAGGGGAGGATAGGGCACATACACCTTGAGAAGGCATTGTGTACACAGTTAAAGGTTAAACCAGCAGGATTATTACTAAATGTCAAACAGCAATCCGATAAAACATCAGACACCTTTAATTGTCTAGAAATTTAAGGGCTGTTTCTTGCTCTTTTTTACATTCCCAGTTTTCATCGCCTGCAGCCATGGTGGTAAGACCTGCCCTCCACCTTCTCCTGCTCCTCTCTTTGACTGTCTCCAGCTCTTCTGAGGGCATAACTCACGAGGAAGTCCCACCCCCTCCTCGAGGGTGTGGCTCTGGCGTGGCCCGCCCCTACTGGGTGCTGTGCGACCTGGAGTCAGCGTGGGGCGTGGTCCTCGAGGCCCTCGCGTGTGGCGGTGCTGTGTCATCCTTGGGGCTGGCCGCGGTGCTCCTCGCCAGGCTGAAGATGGTGACGGAGGCAGGGGGCCGCAGCGGCGTGGGACCCCTGCTCCTGCTGCTGCTGGGCACGGCCAGCCTGTTCGGCCTGTCCCTGGCCTTCGTGGTGGGGCGCGGGGAGGCGTTGTGCGTGGCACGCCGTGCCCTCTGGGGGGCACTGTTTGCGCTGTGCTTCTCCTGCCTGCTGGTGCAGGCCGTGCGCCTGCGCAGGCTGGTGGCAGGCGGCCGCGGCCCCGCCGGGAGCTCGCTTTCTGGGCTGGCGCTCGCCCTCACGCTGGTGCAGGGTGTGATCAACGCCGAGTGGCTGCTGCTGACAGTGGCCCGCGAGGGTCACGCCGCCTGTGATTACCCCCCGCTGGACTTCGCGCTAGCCAGCGGCTATGCCCTGAGCCTGCTGCTGGTTGCCACGGCGACCTCGCTGGGGGTGGTGCTGTGTGTCGGGCGTGGCCGGGATGAGGCCAGTAGCAGCGCCGGCAGCAAGAGGCGCAGGTGGAGGTGCAACGCTGTCTGGCTTTTCCTCTGCTGCCTCACCTCCCTTCTCATCTGGGCTGGCTGGCTCGGGTTCTATCTCTACGGTGATGCCGCCGTGGCGACTGCTGTGACAGGCTGGGATGAGCCAGCGCTGGCGGTCGCCCTGGTGACGGAGGGATGGATGCTGCTGTTGTTCCATGCTATACCGGAAGCCCACCTGTGCCTGCGGCAAGCCAATCAGAGGAGCGAGGAGGCGGGGCAGGATTACTACGATGCCCGGAAACCTCTGACATCACAGGGTTACCATGACGACGAGGCACCAACCAATACCAGAGCAGCCTACTCAGAAAGGCAGGCTTTTTCCATAGAGGAACATAGCACAGGTACAGATATGGGTGTGTTTACTGTGTCTGGCTATTTGTAGAGATGTACACTTGATATTATTGTGGCAACTGAGCATGTCAATGGCATTTACTTTTGACTGCATTGAAGACATTTGAATGTACATTCATAGCACATTGTGTGTGTGTGTGTGTGTGTGTGTGTGTGTATAGCTGTACAGGCTGGGGGCTACCATACTGGAGTAATACGGCCCACACTTCCATTCAGAAGCCATGTGTACCAGCCCACTGAGATGGCCCTGCTGATGAACGGGGGCACGGTGAGTGTGCGCGACGCACACATACAGCTGCACACGCAAACTAAATGCACACAAACCTTACCGTGCTTTGTCTTTCTCACTGTCTTACAGATCCCTACGGCTCCCCCGAACTATACCAGAAGAAATTTGTGGTGAAAACCACAACCGCAGCAACACAGCCCAGTTGTCATTTGGTCAAAATGCCTTTAGATGATGTCACAGGGTCGAAGGGCACACAGCATGGGTCCAGTGTCCATGGCGAGCGAACAAACATACACCAGTACTCGTGAAGCTGTGTCCAAGTTTTATTGTGATATTTTAATAATTTATAGACTAAAAACTAAACCTGAGATATGGTGGGGGTCACACACTGATTTTGCACTAGTTGTTCAAAGTCACTTTTAATCACCTATAGTGACAAGATAACTCTGAAACAGGTACTGTATTATTATTATTATCAACTAGCCAGTCATTAGTAACTAGCCTGTCTTCTCTTTCCTACAAAGCACTGCAATACTTTAATAATAAGTATTCAGTAATACTTAAATAATAATTTATATTGACAGGAAGAAAAATTTTTTTTTTTTTGTATTTTGTAATGGCTTATTGCTTAGGCTATATGGTGAGTTGACTGAGTAGTTAAAAATAGTTATTAACAAAGATGAAAACAAAATTGTGATGAACTTTTTTAGAACCCTTGAGTCTTTTGCTTTTAGCCTTTTATTTTATATAATTTATATTATTATTATTATGCCCACAAGATTGCTTTTGTAAATGTTAAACATTCATAGTTTTGATATGGATTCCCCCCGCCGCTATTTATTTATTTATATGTTATTTTTAACCCGTTTTTGCTATTCAGGGACGTGTTTATGTGCACTTTAAGACGAAATGCTGTACTGTCTACACACGGTTATATTATTTTAAACATTGCGCTTGAATAGCATAATTTCCGTTCAAATTGAATTTTCTATTTCGCTGAAAGCAAAATGATTTTTTTTAAGCGTTTGGTAGCTATTTCGTGATTAGAGTTTTGAGTAGCCTTTATCGTGTTTTAGTATGTAAGGTATTTTAGGAGAAACTTAATGTAGGTAGCACTTTAAATTGCAGAAGAGACGTTTAAGTTTATTATCTGTGCTGGTGTTGACACTAATTTGAAACCATAATGGGTCGTGTGGTTTTTGGACGTGTTACCAATACCACCAGCTGTTCTGATTTTCCTCGCCGACACCCCGTTTGCTCCCTAACTGTTGCCCATTTCTCGGGAGGAGTTGTGCTTGCGTATGGCGAACATTTATTACTTTACTTACGAGACATTGCCTCTGCTGTTGTACACGTAACACACATGCTTATGAGAAATACGATCGTGTTGAATAAACTGTGAAGTTTATTTGTTTTCAAAGTGTCTCTTTTTACTGTCTGAAAATCGGCGCTGCACCTGCAATGACGGGTACTCTCGTACACAGGCATAACTATTTTTCTAGAGCAAATGCTTGGGTGAAACTAATAAATGTTCTATAAGATTTAGCAAACAAATGTAAATCTCCGTAACTGTTGTTTCAGCAAAACATTCAAAAGCCTGAACTGATGCGCGGTCTCGCTAAGGACACGTGCTTGTGTTACCAAGGAAGGCTGTTGCAGGCACTTCCGGGTCACTCCAGCTTGTTCTGCAGATGTGAGCCTTGTAACACACGTGTAATTCTCAGTAAGTTCATTCTTTCGTTATTTCATCGTCTAAATAAAGCACCAAAGGGCATTTACCTTGCTGCATATGGATTTATTTCGGAATTCACCTTTGAAACGTTTGCCAACTGGTAGTTTGTGACCACAACACTAAGTTAGTTGTAGTAATCTGACAGAGCTGCAGCCATCAGTCTGGTTTATTGAGCATCTCAACTTTAACATGCTCCGCCTATAAACAGCGACTGGCTATCTGTAAACAATCCGTTTATTTGGTACGAACGGGGTGGGTGTTGTTTAATCAAACAAGCATAAAGCTGTTAGCTTAGGCAGGCAACATTAAGTGGTTTGGCTAGCTAAGATAACTAGGTTAGCTCACACATTAGGGTGAATAGCGATCATCTTTTCTTAACCAGCTGATCTAAAAAACTTCACTGGTGCTCAACAAAAGCTGTAGTGTAAACTCGGTACCCGTGGAGCTTGGCTTCTAATGTCAGCCTGTGAAGATTTTAAAAAGTGAACTGGTTTCGTGATAACCCAGTGTATAACCGACAAGTATCAGTTCAGTGTGCTTAAGAGCCACCGTGTAAAAACCAAAATACCTTGACATTTCCCGCGTAATTTAAAAAAAATTAAAATGCCTTGTTTTAAATTGTGGAAGCGAGCTAGAAACTCTTCAGGAAATTCCGTTATGAGAGGGCTGACCAAAAACAAAGAAACTGCGGAGTCAAACAGGAATAATATACTCCGTGTAACCTAGTAGCCTATATGTCACTTAAAAACGTGTCCTTCGAAACCAGTGTCATGTGATTATTAACCAGGTCGTAAAAATACTCTTTATGGAGGGATGTGTGCAAAAGAGGTCTGAATGCACAGTGGTAATGGATAAGCCGACCCTGTCTGTCTGCCAGACTGCGTTTAACTGCATCTTGTAATTCCTGTTATTTCAGATGGTGCATCAACAGGCTGTCAGTGTGAACACGCATAAGGAAGGAGGAGACACACCAGAGTAACAGAACCCTAAGGACAAAACACGGAAAAAAGGCGCAAGAAGATTAAAACGAAACAGCAAAAGTGGAATCGTGTCATTTCAATGCTGCAGACGTACCTGAGAAGGGCTAAGATGATGTCAAAGTTGAGGCAGGAAGATGCCGCTTGCCCACCGCAGGAAAACGTGGCAGCTAAGCAGGCCGCCCCCAGACACAAGAGGAAAGCAAAGGTATACTTGAAAGATGCTGGAAGGCAGCAGGGAGCAACCAGTGAAGAGAAGCAGCAGCAGGGTTCCTTGGATAATGAAAGCACATTGCCGAGCAAGACGAGCCCCAGCTGTAGTGGAGAGACGGGCAGAAAGGACCCAGCGTCCATGGGGCAGAAGAAGACGAAGCAGCTAAACCCGCCTGGTTCTAACAAGATGGGCGTGAACGATGAAAATGGGTCCAGAAATGAAGGCGAGCGGGGACAGAATGGGCCTGGCAAAAGGAAGAAGACGATGATGAGGTGGAAAGAGAGCGCCGTGGCGACAGAAGAGGACAAGGATGCTGGGTGGCGGAGGCTGCCAGTGAAGGAGAGCAGCGACGAGACGGAGGAGGAGCAGGAGGTCACAGTTGAAGACAAAGGGATGGAGGCCATTAGGGGCGGAGGTGTGGAAACGAGGGGTGTGGGTGTTCCTGCGAAGAAGAAAAAGATAAAGGAGGAGGTTAAAGAAGAAAGAGTGGAGGTGGTGGTTGGTAAGGGAGGTGTGGAAACGAGGGATGCAGGTGTTCCAGAAAAAGAGGTCAAGAAAAAGAAGATAAAGGAGGAGGTTAAAGAAGAAAGAGTGGAGGTGGTGGTTGGTAAGGGAGGTGTGGAAACGAGGGATGCAGGTGTTCCAGAAAAAGAGGTCAAGAAAAAGAAGATAAAGGAGGAGGTTAAAGAAGAAAGAGTGGAGGTGGTGGTTGGTAAGGGAGGTGTGGAAACGAGGGATGCGTGTGTTCCAGAAAAAGAGGTCAAGAAAAAGAAGATAAAGAAGGGGGCAAAAGAAAAAGGGGTTGAGATGAAGAGGTGTGTGAAAGGCGTAGAAACGAGGGACATGGGTGACCCTGAAAAGGAGGTGAAGAAAAAGAAGGGGAAGGAGGAGGCGACTGAAGGAAGGGTGGAGGAGAACAAAGGAGAAAAGAGGAAAAAGAAGGGGGAGGAGGAGGCGACTGAAGGAAGGGTGGAGGAGAACAAAGGAGAAAAGAGGAAAAAGAAGGGGGAGGAGGAGGCGACTGAAGGAAGGGTGGAGGAGAACAAAGGAGAAAAGAGGAAAAAGAAGGGGGAGGAGGAGGCGACTGAAGGAAGGGTGGAGGAGAACAAAGGAGAAAAGAAGGGGGAGGAGGAGGCGACTGAAGGAAGGGTGGAGGAGAACAAAGGAGAAAAGAGGAAAAAGAAGGGGGAGGAGGAGGCGACTGAAGGAAGGGTGGAGGAGAACAAAGGAGAAAAGAGGGAAAAGAAGGGGGAGGAGGAGGCCAGAGATGCCCCGCCAGCGGAGGCGAGGAGGAAGAGGAGGAGGAATGAAACGTCGGCCCAAGTCCTGGAGAGAGAAAAGGGAGAAGTGCCTGGAGAAACGAGAGGCCGGAAGGAGAAAGGGAAGAGCAAGGTGGAGCGAGCGAGCGCGGGCGAGCACGTCGGCGGCGCTCCGCAAGGCAGCACAAAAACGAGGGTGAAGCTGGGCGGGGGAGATGAGAGAGCCCGTGTCGCTCCAGAAGAAATTAGGGAGACGAAGAGATCCGAGGGTGGCCGCAAGGAGAGCTGTCCGGGTGGATCCGTGGAGGGCAGAGGAGAAGGGGAGGAGGAACTGGAACTGAGCAGAGAGCTGCACAGCAAGAAGAAGAAAAAGAAGAGGGAAGAGCTTGATGGAGAACCAGAGCATGGAGGGATCAAGAAGAAGAAGAAGAAGAGGAAGAGAAATGCTGTGGAGGAGAGACTTGGGGAGTCCGTGCTTGAAGGGGGTGAAGGGAAGAAGAGCGCAGAAGAGGAGCGCAGCGTGGGGTCTGCTGGACTTAGTGAAGAGGAGGGAGATGTGAGGAGGAGGAGGAAGAAGAAAGAGAAGGCAGAGCTAAAGAGGACCGCGAGGGAGAGTCCGACCGAGCGGACAGGAGGGCAGGAGCCGGAAAAGAAACAGAAGAGGAAGAAGGAAAACTTCCCAGCAGAGAACAAGGGAGGCTGTGGCAGAAACCCGTCTGTGGAAGGAGCGAAAGAGCATGCTGATGACACGCCGACGATGAGGAAGATGAAGGTGAAGCAGGAGGAAGAAACCGAAGAAGGCCAAGCAGCTGATAAGAGAGTAAGTGCACTGAAAGGTCTCTAGGTCACTCGAAGTGAGAAACAAGGCACAGAGGTTTTGTTATGCTCGTTAGTTTTATTAAAAGTGTAATAAAGATAATGTTGGCTGAATGTTAACTGTAGAATGCTGTGATGTCAGTGAGATCACAGAGTTTGTGATTGTTGAGGAATTACATTAATGGGTCAGTTCTAGGTGCTAAACCCAGAGTTACCACCACATAGATTAATGACAACACTGGGTTAAATCACACTGGTTTAATCCCACTGGGTTTAATGACACTGGATTAAATCACAACACTTGGTTGAATGACTGGGTTTATTCACACTGGTTTAATCCCACTGGGTTTAATGACACTGGATTAAATCACAACACTTGGTTGAATGACTGGGTTTATTCACACTGGTTTAATCCCACTGGGTTTAATGACACTGGATTAAATCACAACACTTGGTTGAATGACTGGGTTTATTCACACTGGTTTAATCCCACTGGGTTTAATGACACTGGATTAAATCACAACACTTGGTTGAATGACTGGGTTTAATCCCAGTGGGTTTAATGACACTGGTATAATGGCACTGGTTTAATCCAGGGAAGTAGTAGCTCAGTGGTTAAGGTACTAGATTTGTAATCAGAAGGTTGCCACTGTTGGGCCCCTGAGCAAGGCCTTTAACCCTCAATTGTTCAAGTTGTACTCAGTCATATTTGCAAGTCGCTTTGGAAAAGCATTAGCTAAATGCTGTAAAATGTTAATGTAATCCTACAGGGTTTAATAACAACACTAGGTTTAATGACACTGGATTTAATAACAACACTGGGTTTAATCCCACTGGGATTAATGATACTGTTGTCTGCTTCTGCAGCCTAATGACATCATATTCCTGTCTGCAAGGCCAGGAAATCAAGACGAGGTTTCCATCGATCAGGTAAAGTGCCAAATGATGATGCAAATGACTGACCACCTGACGCACAAACCTCAATCTAATGTACCGCATTGTTTTCAGGCGCGAAGGTTAGCCTTGCAAAGAGAGATTGATGAGGAATCTCAACCCAAGGCAGTGAGTATCAACCCAAACAGCTCCTTCAGACACACAGGAGAGTGCAAAAGTCAAACACTTCCAGGAACACACTACCATGAACCATTAAATGGGGTACTGGAGTGTGTGTGTGGGGGGGGGGGGTCTCGGGAGACTCAACAATTTGGTCTCAGACTGCTTCAATACATGGTTTTAACATTGTTCCAAAACCCTTCTTGGATGTTATAGCTAGTGTTAGTGACAGTAATGCATAGAGGACCATACTGGTTGGTCTTTAAGAGTCCATCAATTATTACTGTGTAAGAATGCCATTTAATGAAATGTATGACAACTATTCTAAAAACTAATAATGAAACCAGTGGTATATGAACAGGATATTCAGGTGTACCTTATGAGCATATTCTCATTATTTTAAATAATGTATTCTTGAATAATATCTAAGGAGTGTTTGATTTCCTTGCTCCTAAAGAGTAGGGGGAAATTATGCCTCATACGTCCAAACTACACTGATTCAGGACGAAGGATGTTTGACTTTTTTTTGTTTGTTTCCTTGCAGAACTTTGGTCAGTGGGACACGGCTCATTTTGACAACTCTGAGAAACAGATTAAGTTCCTGCGGTTGATGGGCGGATTTAAGAAGGGCAGCCAGCCAATCAGACAAAAGAGTGAGCGGTTCAACATGGCTCTGGGGAAGGAGAGCCAACAGACTTTACAGCAAGGCCTCCTGGGAGAATTTGAGCGTGCTCAGAACCGTCGCATGGACTTTCAGAACAAAGGGGCAGGACTGGGGTTTTCAGCGCCATCCAATAAGAAATTTGCTATTGATGCCAATGCTCGGAACTCAATACGATTTGATGACTGAGGCAGAAAAGAACATGGCATATATGGACAGCCATAAAAGAATGTATTTTTACATGACTTGTTCGAATGATCGCATCTTCGTCCTGTGAGGAGAATCTGGGATACTTATTCTATCACACACATATCTTACATTTTTACAAAGTTTTTTGATCATCAAAGACTGAAGAAAGACAGTTGTAGATTAATTTTTGCTCTTTTTAAAAAATTTTGCCCTTAAATTGCTGCTCGTTCCAGCCTAGGATTCCGGGGTGCAGAACGGAGTGACCCCGTATTTAATAGGCTGGTGGAACCCATGACTGCAGTACTATCCCTCCTCTGGATTAACTCTGGCAAACCTCGAAGCCTTTCATTTTAAGCAGGAGACACCATTAACCCTGGACTGGAGTCTCTGCCCTACTTTTCATATGATGAAGTGTGACACCAGACAAAAGTCAAGATTCCTCACATCAAATGGTGTAGCAATGATTCAGACATCTACTGTTGTAATATGCACACTGAACACATTGCACACCATGTATAGGATTCGAAACATCATGGTTTCTGACTTTTATAGAAAGTTTGTTTTAGGCTTCAGTCTGTATAATTTGGAAATTTTCTGTTTACATTTTTTCATTTAAAAAACCCCCCAAAAAAACACTGATGTCAAACTAAAATATGAAGATAAAGTGGCACGATCCAGAAGAAGCATTTTATTTTGTCTCTTGTAAATACATGACCTCTGTACAGAAAAGAGAAGTATAAAAATCAGAAATTCAGAATAAAACAGAAAAAAAAAAAGTATCTGATCCTTTTCCAAGTGGTTCATGCGTTTTACAGCCCTGAAAACACAGCTGGAAATGAGTTACTTCAAAGTCCTGTGACGAAACCCAGCTTCCTCATGCAGATGTCATCAGGGACCTGGTAAAGCCCACCCATTCTGGAGAGTAGTTCTAGAGTGCCTGGAGGTCTGGAACTGTTGGCTCATATCTGCCAGTTTACCTCTGAGAGCATACAAGGTCTAGCCCACACCTTCAGACTCGTGTGATGCTAGCCTTGGCTAAATGTCACTGTCTACATTTAAAATTCTAGGCAAATTAGACATGGAGAGCAGGGAAATATCTGTCCCCAAATCCAGGAATAGGACAGGAGAGTCTACATCATGCCTAGTCTCATTTTGGGCCCCATGGCCTGTGTGTGTGTGAGAGAGAGAGCGAGAAGCTGTGTGTTCCGGGAGTAAGGTATGGAAGGGTAAGCTGCGTCCGGTTCAGGCCTGCAGGTACTGCGGCTGTACCCGTGCCACCTTGCGGAACTCTTTGCTGTGTGTGCTGGGGCACTGCATCTCACACCAGCTGATGGGCACCATCTGTACCCCTGGGGTGGGATGAGGTTGAAGGAGACAAAAACAAAAGTGTGCCAAACAAGCCATGCTCCCCCACTAAACATTTACAATCAAGTATGATTTTGTGTATAACAATTCTGCAACATTTATATCTGCTCGCTTTCAACAGTTTATAATATTATATATAATATTAGTTTTCTGCAAAATGACGTGCGTAAAATGTGAATTCGTAAGCATAAACACAAAAAGACCCGTCCAAGCCAGAGGCTGATTTGGACTGGTCTTGAATTCCAACACTGACCCAAAATGTTTAGTGTTTATTACTGATTTTTACTGATCCAAACCAAATGCTTTTATTAATTTGTGAGTAAACATATGTAAACAATATACAGTTCACCAACCCACCCTCATCTTTCTCTTCGGTGCAGTCTGAGGCGAACACGTCAGTGTTCGCCTCAGTTGTGTGATGACCCTGCGTTTAGATTGGCGGGTAGCTGCATGTGGCACCTGAGTGGGTGTGTCCACTCACCTGCTTCACTGTGAGCCACGACCACGCCCAGTTCATTCTCTGCGGTGGTCAGCAGGTAGTTCGACTGCACATCACCCAACGAGATCTAGACACTGGGGTCAAGGTTAAACAGCAAGGCATTCTGGGGACAGAACTTGTGCCCCATAACGATTCTGTGGGCATCACGCAACAGTGTACTACATTTAGATATTTCAGGGGGTGGAGAAGGCCAATGCCTCCATTTTTAGCAACTATATACTATAGACATATTAGAGGATACCACCTTGGCAAGAACAATGTCACCAGGTCTAAAACTTTTATACGTTTCCACCTGCAGAAAAGCACATGCACAAGCCTTTTAACTTTAAAGGAGAAGCAAGTCATTTTAAAGCCGTTTCTTGACTTTATGAAAGCCATTATACTGACACCTAGTGGCCTGGATGTTTCAGAGATTCTGTACTAAATCTACTTCAAAACATGGCCACCTCCATGTGGGAGACCCACATAAACTAGATCATTTGAGGACTACAAATTCGTGGAAGTGTTTTACTCTACAGTGTTTTAGATGTAGAGGCCTTCTTTACTCCTGCGAGTGTTTGTAGATGAGCTGTTTGTGGAAGTGTTTTACTCTACAGTGTTTTAGATGTAGAGGCCTTCTTTACTCCTGCGAGTGTTTGTAGATGAGCTCTGTTTGTGGAAGTGTTTTACATGTAGAGGCCTTCTTTACTCCTGCGAGTGTTTGTAGATGAGCTCTGTTTGTGGAAGTGTTTTACATGTAGAGGCCTTCTTTACTCCTGCGAGTGTTTGTAGATGAGCTCTGTTTGTGGAAGTGTTCTACTCTACAGTGTTTTAGATGTAGAGGCCTTCTTTACTCCTGCGAGTGTTTGTAGATGAGCTCTGTTTGTGGAAGTGTTCTACTCTACAGTGTTTTAGATGTAGAGGCCTTCTTTACTCCTGCGAGTGTTTGTAGATGAGCTCTGTTTGTGGAAGTGTTCTACTCTACAGTGTTTTAGATGTAGAGGCCTTCTTTACTCCTGCGAGTGTTTGTAGATGAGCTCTGTTTGTGGAAGTGTTTTAGATGTAGAGGCCTTCTTTACTCCTGCGAGTGTTTGTAGATGAGCTCTGTTTGTGGAAGTGTTTTAGATGTAGAGGCCTTCTTTACTCCTGCGAGTGTTTGTAGATGGCGAGCGCCGCTTTACTCACCTTGTCTTTCTCTGTCGCTCTCACATCTTCTTTCCTGTTTGCACCAAAGTATGAGAGCACATCGATGAAGCCACGTAACAGCGCTATGGTGGCATCTATCAATCAGTTTAAGCAGCTTTACAAGCACTGTGATCAAATCAGACATGAACTGGGGGGGTTATTACTTTCTTCCCTCACATCCATTCAGGCCAAGCTTTTGCCAGACATGTGTTCTAAGCTTCTGGATGCGAGTACCAGAAGGTGTTTCTTCCAGCCCTATCCTGCCGTATTGTGACTGAGCTCCAGCAGCAGGCCTGAGGTCCCCAGCACAACAGCTGGCCCAGCTTTGTTCACACATGTAACAGCATAAGCTAGATTCCATGCATAACAGTTGAGCAGGTGAAGCTTGGAGCACAACTTTAAAGGGCCTTTGAGCAAGTGTGTGCATGTGTGTGCACGTGCCCATGCATGTACCTGATTGTGCCTCTGAAATGGTCTTTGAGAGGCGTGGAGCCCACATAGATTATGTGCACCTTGGCATAGCGAGGGTTAATACTCGTCACCTGGGTGTGGAAGGTTCACACAGCAGAATCAATGATTGTGAAAAGGGCATAGTGATCGAAACAGATCCACAAACTCCCTGAAACCGCATCACCCACGCTCTGTTCATCATAAGCGGTGTAGTCTAATACGACCTTGCAGACGTCCAGTGCAACGATTCAAAGAAAGCGAGCAGATCTGACGCTCACCTTGCACGTGACAATGGCGCCAACATCAGGCAAAAGTTGCGCCTCTGTCTCCTTGACGACCGAAATTACTGGAAGCTGCAAAGCCAAGCGGAATGAAAAGCAAAATCAGACCAGCCTTGAGTCTTCTTCCCGTATGGCCATTAGACATTATAGCGAGGTCACAGTTACGTGCTTAGTCACGATTTGGCATGTTCTTTAAACGTTGTTGCGCCTTGATTGCGCAACACCATTGCTGTGCAAGCCTCGCGCACGAGCTCTCGGGTACTCGCCTCCTCGCCTTCGTTCCTCCTCAGCACGTAGCCCGCGAGCGAGGCGAAAACGTAGCCGTGCCGCAGATAGGTGCCCGCGCCGGGGATGCAGTCCTCCGTACTGCAAAGCCTTTCGCCTTCAAACAGACAATAAACACGCACAGGAAACTGCAGATTTTGAACTGTTCTATAACACAGTAATTCCACGTTTACAATGTCCACCGGATTCATGCCATGCAACGCATTTTACCACTGCGAACAGGTGTCGCACAAGTTTCGGTCGTGTTAAGACACATCTAGTTCTGATTAAACCAGAGTCCACAGTCACACTCGTAACGATTTACGTGAAAGCGAATCAAAACATTTTAAAATGGAACGCTGAAAACTAACCGAGCGCTCTCGCGCCGCGGGCGGTGGGCAAGGCTCACCAAACTAGTTGACTGACCCGTAAAGTAAAAGTCAGCCAACAGCACGTTACTGAAATGTCAGCTGAATAAATAACATATCGGTCGTTCGGTACACTGTTACTGAAGTCGGACATTTATGCATTTAAAACGAACAAAACCGTAACACTGACCTAGCTAGGCTAGCTAGCGCGTGCTGATGATTCAGCCCAAAGAAATGTACGCGAGGGCTTTTCATTCGTTTTAGCCTCTTCATCCACACCAACGAACACGAAGCGCAAATAAAACTATTCCCCAAGGCCCTGGTTAGTAAATTAACTATGCGCCGTAGTAAAATATGTCTACAGTATTCACATACCTGGAACACACAGCTTCATAGGCGACATGTTTTCAAGAAGACACTAAGAAGACCCGATTGGCTGGTACTAACACTATTAGGCTTCGCTGATTGGTCAAGCAGATTGAAACAATATGGTACACTTGAAACGCCATCTTTGTTGTTGCAAACGTCAACACGTGTTTCTCTTTTGACTCACTGGTCAGACTATTCAGCCTTTTAAAAACAAGTCAAATCATCTTTCTGCTTAGCCAACGTTTAATGATTGCACACAGACACTAGGGTAGGGTCAAGAATGACAGTGCCATTTCATTCAGTTGAGCAAAACTATAATATGAAGTGTGCCATTAATATTCTTAGGAATATCACACTTACAACAATATAATATATATGGACTTTCAACATTAATTGTGTGTGTGTGTGTGTGTGTGTATATGCGCATATTATTATATATATATATATATATATATATATATATATATATATATATATATATATATATATAATACACAATCATAAGACATTTAAATACTTATGTTGCGAACGACACTATATTATTTTCAACACGCAATGAGTTCAGTAGTAGACAGGGAAGAACAAAACTTTGTAACAGTTGCCTCTGAAGTCTGAAATGGCCAGGTAAGTTAGGAATATTCCTAAACAACAACTCAAGTAGAGCACATTTAAAGGAAGGCTCCTCTGAAATATGGCGCACGTTGGCTGTGGCTTTTAGGTGGATTAATTTCCATGTCTGGTAGAGACCACCCATGTGTGTAGGCTGTCTCTGAGTCATGCTGCAGTGTAGAAATTAGATCATTTGGATTCTCTGCTAGAAAGGACACACGGAATTCATTGACGACAGGGCAGCAGAACACTGTTGCCTGGATACCGTTGCCATAGATCTAACACAACAGAGCAAAGCCACGTACCTTCTTTTGAGATGTGCAATTTATAACTGCCTGTGCCTAGACTGCTCAAGGTTGCAATAATTGTTTAAACTGAGATTACAGTATTGCTTGAACTGCTTTGGGGAAAACATCTTAGGTAGCTTTGTGTGTGCAAAGAACATGAATATGTGGAATATATGTTTTCTAAGAGCCCCAGATTTGTTTATGTGGTCCCTTCTGAGTGTTGAGCTGGATGTAGCTGAATGAATTATTGATCATAAGTTATTTATTATTGGGCCCATTGTAAACCACTGGATTGTGTTCTTTATGAATTTCAGTCAACAAGAAACCATCATGTACAACACTACACGTGTTTATGTGAAACTGATTTCCTCTCTCCCTCTACCTCTCTCTCACCCCCCCCCCTCTACCTCTCTCTCCCTCTACCTCTCTCTCTCTCCCTCCCTCTCTCCCTCCCTCTACTTCTTGGCTTTGCCCTGAGCGGCCACGGCCTCCATGGCCTTGCGGACGGTCTCTTCGTCCCCGAGGAACTGCATGGGCTTCAGGGGCTTCAGGTTCTTGTCCAGCTCGTACAGGATGGGTATGCCTGTGGGAAGGTTCAGCTCCATGATGGCCTCCTCCGTCATACCTGAACATACGCAAAGTAATAAAGGCGGGCGTGGGTCAGGTTCTACGTGTAGTAGCTCATTTAAATCAGGTGGTGGTGGAGGCATCGGCACAAACATAGCATTTCCCAGTAACTACTTGCCATGTGAGAATTTCTAGGGTCATTAACCGCAACCTCTTCGCAATACTGAATACTGAGATACTGAATGCTGCAATGCAAATTAGCACTGAAAAACACCCAGAGCAGTGGCTGCGTTTCCAGAGGAGTGTGACGGAGTTTTGAAGACTCACAGCTCTGACACATTCCAACAGACGGAAATCATTTTGGACAAATTAAAGCAGGTCAGTTTTTTAGAACAGCTGACAGCAGCAGTGTAGGGGTCACTGAGGTGTCTCAACATATAGGAAGCTGTACTGCACATGAAATATGTATTCATTTAATTGCAAAACAGAATTTTAGTAGTATAATAAGATATTGATGTTTATTCATCATGCCACCCTAAAGCGAATTACTTTTTCAGGATGGAATATTTATCCATTTAACTTGATAAATACGGTACATCGTGGCTCTCTGTGTGTTTATTTGTTGGTCATTTTTTTCTGCTCATTCTAATTTTGTGTATGTTTATGTTTATCTCTGTCCTTAACTGTCTTCCATCTTTACTTTGCGCTTTTAATATTTTCGTATAATGGTTGTACATGGTTTTCTGAAAGGCCGAGGTGCTCACCCTCCAGGTGCTTGACGATGCCACGGAGACTATTGCCGTGAGCAGCAATGAGCACCCTCTTGCCCTCTTTGATCTGCGGAACGATCTCCTCGTTCCAGAAGGGCAGAGCACGAGCGATGGTGTCCTTCAGACTCTCACATGAAGGCAGCTGGTCTTCCGTCAGGTCGGCATAGCGACGGTCCTGCAGGAAAGTGGGGGATTAGTGTGGCAGTGGCAGGACTTTTAACGGAGACTTCACTTTAGCGTTTCAAAAGGTCATTACAAAGCCGCTTTTCTCCGAGACTGAAATTCTTACATTTCAAGCAAATATAGACAAAGAAGTAGGTTTTGGTTTCTGCATGGTATGCTAGACTGAACTTAGGTTAAAGCTCTACTCTAGTAATGCTGACCAGAAATGCAGCATTAAAATAAATGCATCAAACTTAAGAGCATATACTTGAATATAGGTCTTTAACCGGGTCACGTCTAATTCTATGACCAAAATGATCCTAGACTAGGATTAAGACTGGGATTAAGACTGGGATTAAGACTGGGATTAAGACTGGGATTAAGACTGGGATTAAGACTGGGATTAAGACTGGGATTCCCTCCCACCATATGCATCACACATCCAGATCCTGACAGCTAAACCCACACACGCCACCGTTAAAGCTAACCCTAGAACAGAGTCACGGACACGAATCTGGAACACCCAGGGGTAAATAATTATTCCTCCAGTAGCCTCGTCCCCAAGCCTCCTCAGGGAGGTAGCCCCACCTGGCTGATGGTGGAGTAGTAGCTGTGGTCCGATTCCATGGGCGGAGGTGGGACGTCATAGGAGCGCCTCCAGATCTTCACCTGCTCCTCGCCGTGCTTGGCCGCCGTCTCGGCCTTATTGAGGCCCGTCAGAGCACCGTAGTGGCGCTCGTTGAGACGCCACGTGCGGTGCACGGGAAGCCACATCTGGTCCACATTCTCCAGAACCAGCCACAGGGTCCGGATGGCCCGCTTCAGAACTGACGTGTAGCACACGTCGAACTCGTAGCCCTCCTCTGTCCAGAGGAGGGAGGACAACACAGCAAAAGATGAAAACATGCAAGAAAAAGGGCCAATTTTTTAAACATTTCAACTAAAATATTTGACTACAGTGTAACGGTTTTTTAGAAAATGTGGCTGGTAGCATCTCCGCAGGAGTACTTTAGAAAATGACTCGCTATTGAATAAACTCGTACAATGTTACAGCACACAACACTGATTCTGCGACGCAGCATCCCTCCACAAACCCCAACGTCTGTCCAAGAGCAGTTTTGCAGCCATGCAAAATTCAGAACAGCCGGTGAGCAGTATGTACATCACCACACTTGACAAGACAGTGTCTTTTACACTATATAAAAAAAATCATGTAGTCCATCCAATTTTTTTACATTTTAATCAGAAACAGACAAAAGAGACAGTCACTGGTTCTTTGAATGAAATCGTAAAAGAATTCACCCTCGTTTCCTCATTTGGCTCCTTCTTTTTAAATGACTAGGTCATTTCTGCTGCCGTCGCATAAAATGGTCGAAGTCGGCTACAAATACAGACCGGTAGGCCTGTACCAACATCAGTTCATTACAGCGAATTCGGCTTAAACTAAACCAACGTCCTGCCGCAGTGACCGAGCCAGCTAAGGATACCTGCTCCATCTCTACGGACAAACCCCGCACATCTCGTACCGACCGGCCGGAACCGTAATCCAGGGCCGAGGGGAGCCGTGAGGCTCGTTACCTTTGAGCGCCTTGCCACCCCTCTTCGCCTCCAGTATTCCGTTTTCGCTCAGATCGGCGTCGAACCAACCGCAGAAGCGATTCTCCAGGTTCCAGCAGCTTTCTCCGTGGCGGATCAGCACCAGCCTGTAGGCGGCCATCTCGTTGAACCTCGACGGGAAATTACGGCACCGAATAACGGGGGACACAACCTTGAGGCCTCCGAGACGTGAGGAAGGGATGCGGACAGGATCACGTTCTCACACGGTGACTCGGCGGTCGACGTTTCCGATGCGGAGGGACCAGGGAAGTTAAGAGCGCTTCCGGTGTTTCCCGACCAATCAGAAGGCCCGTAGCGACCGACGGAGGAAGACAGCGCAGGTTTCACCACCCCCGCAGCGACGTGACCTTGACTGTCATTTAAAACCAAGGCCTACTAATTCTGCCTGAGCCTTTTCTTTTGGTATAGCATGCCAAAAGGACAACCCTTGAGTGCTTTTGAACCGGATATCTCTAGGTTAAATATAAGCTCATTTATATATACACATTTTTATATGTTTCAAAAATAGCCGCAGGCTACACAAACATTGAAACAACTACCCATTTACACATATGTACTAGATTTTTAATTGAGTTACACACAAGACAAAGAAAATTAATGTCTGGCTTTATTACTGAGGTGGGTCAACAGCGATACAGTGCACAACAGCTGTACAGCCCATAGCCTATAGAATAGTTTGTAATATGATGACTAAGGAGGCCAGCTCTTTATCCAGGTTAAAAGCGTGCTGTCCTCTGCTGCGTCCTGATTGGTCGTCGGCGGTGGTGAGGATGCCTCTTCCTGCTGAATCGACGAAGCTGCTCTCTGAACTCCCCGTGATGCATGTGGACGTAGCCACGAGGCACACACAGCTCCTGATGGAGAGAGAGAGAGAGAGAGAGAGAGAGAAGGTGGAGCCACAGAAATGGCGTGAGAGAGATGGACGCAATAATGAGCAACAGAGAGAGAGAGAGACAGTGACGAGCAACGCTGTGTGAGTGAGAGTAAGAGACAAACCACGAGGAGCGGAAAAAATGGAACAACAGAGTGACAGAAAAAGAAAAAGATGAGGTGTGTGATGACGTTGGTGCTACGGTATACAGTGTGTGCAGTACCGGGCACTGAGTATAGAAGCTGTTGTATCCGCCCTGTAGCAGGTACACCTCAGGGTAGAGCAGGACAGGGTAGAGCAGAGCGTTCAGCGCACGGTCCAGCCCCCGCAGATAATGAGCACTACAGAACACACACACAGAGCAACACTGAGACACTGAGCCCTGCGCCCACTGCGCAGATGTTCCATAAGACAATAAAAGTAAAAGCCTAATCAGAATTGAATGTTTTGTGTGTGTGTGTGTGTGTGTGTGTGAGAGAGAGAGAGAGAGAGAGAGAGAGAGAGAGAGAGAGAGAGAGAGAGCGAGAGAGAGACTTTATGCAGAGTGAGTGTGTGTGTGGGGGGGGGGGTCTTTTCTCACAGCCGTGGTCCTCTCTCAGACGAAAACTCGCAGTGAAACACTAACAGTTTCCGCAGTGATTGTGATGATGACGATGAAGATGACGGTGAAGATGACGGTGATGATGCCTCCTCATTAATCTGTACCTGCCCTGCTGAGGCCTGGAGGAAGGCCTGCTGGATCTGAGACTCAGTGTACAGATTCACGGCTCCCTATATGAATGATGTTAGGTACCTGTACATTACTGAAGTACTAAACGAACGAACATCATTAGGCACCTGTACATTAATGAAGTACTGAACTGGCAATTTTCAGTACCTTGATGTGGCCCCCATTGTATTCGTACGGATAACGGCAGTCTATTATCAGGAAGTCTTCTACTACATCGCTGAACTGACCCCTGATCAGAGCTGCCACCTACAGGCCAACATAGGAAATGCACCTTTCATTCCGCACGAAAGATGAGGTAGGAAAAACTTAAAAAAAAATAAAAAAACATTTAATGGGAGTTAAAAAAACATCTGATTCCTTATTTCATACATTACTACGTCCCTGTATTCAACATGAGCCTGTTTGGGCAATAAATGATTTTTTTTTTAAATTTAATTAATGTTATTAAGAATCACAACTGACATGTACATGGAATTTATATTGCACTGGGTTTTATGTGTGTGTGTGTGTGTGTGTGTGTGTGTGTGTGTGTGTGTGTGTGTACAAAAGATTAATTACAAAAGACAGCACAACAAGGTTCAGTTATAAGGAAAGTAGATTACATTAAGGAGAATAAATATTATCTATACGATATACAATTTAAGTAATATACAGTTGATTGTACTTATTTATTTATTTTGTAATAAACAGTATAAACACACAATAAAAGTTGGTCTAGACAGTGTAGACATAAATAAATGCACTAGTATACTTACAGTCTCAGACGAAACACAGTGAAGGTCCCGGTGTTCCACCCTCTCAACAGGAAGCACATGTTGCTAGAGAGACGCAACAGATCATCTGTTGAGCATTATATGCTGTTCACTGACAGCCAACCCATGTAACTCTACTATAACACAGAATTACATTACCTTTACTGTTTTATTGAAATGCATATTAACACATATTAACATCATAATAATATCACAACATATTGCTTGGAATTACTTCTGATTGTCTTCTTTCTAAGAGTCTTGAACCGCGAAGTTGAAAGCACAAACAGAGGGAGCGCCTACTGCTGGGCCGTATGGGTACTGCGTCCTACCTTACTGAAGTCTCCGATGAGATGCTGGTCCATGACGGCAATGTCAGGGATGGGCGTGTACAGAGACCTTCCTCTGGACCGCAGTCTCCGGAATAGCATCAATGTCTGGAAAGCAAGCGGGAACAAGAGGTGAGGTCTGAAGTCTGCACTGAAGGGTGCTTCACATCTGTCTCTGCTGTCCTGCATGTCCATATGGTTCGGTTCATACTTGTTTCGTTAAACACAAACCTTTTCACTGGTGTGTTCTTTTATTACAGCAGGTTGTGGAGGTCAGCTAGATGCACAGAAAAACTGAGACTGAAAAGGAAGTCTGGTTTGTGAAGCTTCATAGTTTTTTTTTGTGTTGTTTTTTTTTACTTTGACGCATTACTGTACCGCTGTATCAAGTGTCTCCAGATCACCATGGTAACTGGCACCCTCTTCTGGAGAGCCATGATGTCTCTTACTGCTACTGACAGCCTCATCCTCATCGTCAGGACTGGATTTGCTGAACAGCCTCACCCGCACGCGTTTCTGTGACACAGAAATACTACATTACCCAGAGTTCCAGATGATCCAAACCTACATCTCCTATGAATAACCTTTAAGATGTAATAAAAACCTTTTTAATGCCAAACATTAGCACAAAAACACTCTTACGTGTCATTGCACTTTTGACAAAAGGAAACGATTACCAATAACGGTTGTTGTATACATCCTGAGGAACACATTAAGGGGGTGTGACAGTGATGTTGCAGAACGACCCTACACGCAGGAGTTGCCTTATCACGTATATCCTCCCACCTTATCAATCACAGACTCCCTGTGAAAGCTCTTTCTCTTTTCACACTTCTAAGATCTGCTGTGTTTCCTTTCTATGCCACCAGAGACATCATGGTTTAACCTTCTGGACAAGATGTTTGTTTCCTGAAAACTACAGCAGGATGAACATTGTGGTTACTTTGCACAGTCGGATTAGATACAAGTGCTGACCCGTGCACTTAAATTTTCCTTGTCATCCAGAGATTCTTCTGCGTCTCCTGGTCTGTGACACTGCCGACAGACGGCCATGGAGATTATCCATACAGTCGTCAGAAAAATGTAAAACGCTGAGTTTTGAGATCAGGATGTTAAAGACATATCCTACCATTTTCGGGGAGGACGATGCAGGTGATGAGATTTTGCTGAGAGAGAAATATCAATTATATGGTGTGTCAATGTTGTTAGATACAGAAGAACCTTACAGGTAAAGTGTAGAAACACTTACCTTTGATTCCACCTGTTTACTGCAAATACAAGAAAACATATCACATGTTTTTTTTTTTTTTTAAATGACTGAACTACTGTTATGTAGGATTATTATGTTGAGGAAAATATGCAAAAATAATAGGTAGGTCACAGTAGTGTGTGTGTGTGTGTGTGTGTGTGTGTGTGTGTGTGTGTGTGTGTGTGTGTGTGTGTGTGTGTGTGTGTGTGTGTGTGTGTGAGTAATAATATGAGTTTAATAATCTCTCTGAGGTCTTGCCTGGACCTGTTGGCGTCTCGTGCTCTGGGGGATGGCCTCTCTCCGGAGTCAGCGCAAGACGTCTTTTGGGGGTCGAACTATTTTCATAAAGGTTAAAACGTCCAGTGATCTCGTCATTCACTAACATTTATTTAAAACATAAAATGTATTACGCATCTACTTTAAAGTACCCTAATATACGATTCGCAGTTTGCGATGTGCATTACGAGTGGGGACTTCTTTCCAATATATATTCTGACTAGAGTCAACGCTTCACATGCCTGTCTTGTCGCAGAAGTCTCCACAGGCAGCTGGAAAGCTCAGAGACAGGCGAGCAGTCGGAGTTTGGCGATAAACTCCACGTAGCTTCGTTCCGATATGACCTCTCCATTCATGCAAATTCTGTTCATACGAGGTAGATGAAACAAATAAACACCATGTACGATACATCTCTGCTGGCGCACAACCAGCTACATAATACTGAATGGTACTTACGGCGCAGGGCCATTTTGGTAGTGGTCTAACTATTCAGTACAAAGATTTTACTACCTTGGTCTAATATTTCATGGTTAATGATTCATTAACCATGAAATATTATAAACCTATGAATCATTAACCAGGAAATATTAGACCAAGGTAGTAAAATAGTAGTCTATACGCTACAAGCTGTCCTTCTGAATTAGAAGCGCAAATGGTTTGTTAAGAACCATAAAGGCTACATAGACGGGATTTCCATCGTTATCGTGCTACTCACACAAAAGAAGACTAAATGTGACACAGTTTGAGTTTCGTTCGCTAAATGAGCTATTGTACCAAATCACACTGCAGACTGACAGACGTTGCGGTACCATAATCATGTAGCCTATTACACAGACTAGCCTACCAGAATTTCTGCAAGTTCATAATAAAACGTAAAGATAAGCATTCATAAAATAACCATATGCATTAATTCATTTGTCGAGAAAGGTAAATATGCATGCATCAACTCTGAGAGAGAGAGAGAGAGAGAGAAAAAACTCGAACAACAAAAATAATCAAATAAAATGTTAACCGATTAGGGTCGATCTACTCCTACCTGAGAACAGATGATGAATCCTGTCAAGGTGAAGCACGCGTCCATATGAGGGACCTTTAACTCCCTCCCCTTAGCAACCGTTGCTACAACAAGCGAGCTTGTGCTCCCTACTGCGCGTCTCCGCTCCCGGGGGCTGCTGTCAGCTCTGTCACCAACCAAACCACCGCGTCGGGTCCCATGGCATCCGCTCCGACAAATACATGCCTTGTGACACGTCTTTGTTGGTATGGAAAGATGCTTTCGGAGGAGTTAAGGAAGTTATTACCAATGATGTCTTGTGATTGGTGTTGCTAATACCACAAGCTCTGTGTGTGTGTGTGTGTGTGTGTGTATTATATATATATATATATATATATATATATATATATATAAATCGATTTGTCTGTATATATATGTATATATATATATCTCGATTTGTCTGTATGTATGTATATATATATATATATATATATATATATATATATATATATATATATATATATATATATATATATATATATGTATATATAGATATATATATATATATATATATCTATATATAAATCTGAACAAAACATCATTCATAGCAAAGGCTAATATGATGTTTTGTCACGTGTTTGTTGTGGATGCATAATGGACGCCAATGGCGCGGCACTTCCCGAATCAGCTGGTTGTAATCATGCACCCTTTGGCTTAGCAGCATGTCAATCGTTCGTTAGCCCCGCCTTTTCCGGAAGCTTATTGTCAGGTGACTTGTTTGTTGAGTGTCTACTTTACGAAGCACCATCACTTAATTAGAGCAACAACCGGAGCCTTGTGCCGTGTCTCTCCCGTCCCCTCCGCCTCTCTCCCTTCTCTGCCATGGACGAGACGAGCCCGTTGGTTTCCCCTCTCCGCGACTCCAACGAGTTTAACTACTGTCCCACCGAGCCAACCAGTCCCCGGAGCGGATTTGGCGGAACGCCGGGTACCGTCGTTCGCATCCCGGCGGGGAGCCCGGGACGGAGCCGCGAGCGACAGCCCCTGCTTGACCGAGACCGAGGCGGCTCTCCCAGGGACCCGCACCGCAACGAGTTCCCCGAGGATCCCGAGTTCCGAGAAATCATTCGTAAAGCGGAGCGAGCCATCGAGGAGGGCATCTACCCGGAAAGAATATATCAGGGCTCCAGCGGGAGCTACTTCGTTAAAGACTCTCAGGGGGTAAGACAGACGTGTAATGTCCATGTTCAAACCCGTCCGGATCAACGACCCCTTCTGCGGGCCGTTTGTCTTTAGTCGAGGTCGCATTTGTTATCGTTTAAGTTACTGCGTTGCAGTATACCACCCATCTAGCCCGTAGTGATGTAAAGTCCAGGCCTCGCATGTACCTCCGCCAACATAAATATATTACAATATATAGATTTTAAAACTCCCCTTTACACTTTAATGTATGTTGCGTTGTTGTAGAAAACCACGGACGCTGTGTTTACCACTTTGCCTTCTTTAAGTTTATTTTCGACTTCTGTTTGGTGCAGCGCCACACCGAACCGCTGTGTCATTGCAGCTACACTGCTGCTTACCTGCCTTCAGACAACCCCGGCGGACTCCTCAATAAACCGATGCCTGGCCACCTCCCACCCTCCGGTGGTCTGGACGCTTAGGCGTGTTTCGGACAGCAAAACTATACTCCCAATGACGCATTTAAGTCACGGGGAGCTTAGTAAAACTATTGTTTTAAACTTCATCTGACCGCTATGCTTGATAAATGTTGGTGAAGTTTAATAGTGATCTTGGGGTTTTTTCCGTACGTTACCACACGTTTCACTATTGGAGGGGAAGTTTATCGTTAAATAACTATTATTACTCGCTTCTCCTTACCGTGAGGTTATGCAGAGCTTTTGTTCTGGACTTATTGTAGCTCTAGATCAGATCAGATCAGAGCAGGTCATGTTTTCTGACCGTGTTGAAGGCCTTAAACTCTGTCATGTGTAGCAGTTCCATGGTCATAGTTCAGACATCTTGCCTGAATGCAGCACTGGTTGTCCAAAATGTGGGGGATCAGCTGAGTTTACCCCTGTGTGGTCTGAAAAATTTGTTGCATGACTTTTTCATGGCTGATTGAGATGTCACTCAGTCAGCTGTGGCCTTGTACATGGCAAACAACCAACTAATCCTGCATTCTATTTCACCACTCACTATCCTAAGTGTAACATTAGCCATTATTGACCCGGACTAGTGGCTAGTGGACGTTTTCACTTCTCCCTTCCACTCTCCTGTTCTAGAATCAATTTTATACAGGCGCTGGAGCCAGGCGGCTGTGTTGGGTTCTAGAACTCAGGCCCCGGAGCCCCAGGCGGCTGTGTTGGGTTCTAGAACTCAGGCCCCGGAGCCCCAGGCGGCTGTGTTGGGTTCTAGAACTCAGGCCCCGGAGCCCCAGGCGGCTGTGTTGGGTTCTAGAACTCAGGCCCCGGAGCCCCAGGCGGCTGTGTTGGGTTCTAGAACTCAGGCCCCGGAGCCCCAGGCGGCTGTGTTGGGTTCTAGAACTCAGGCCCCGGAGCCCCAGGCGGCTGTGTTGGGTTCTAGAACTCGAGCCTTAAGTCTAGAATGTGGAATCGCAGTGTTTTTTTGGCTGTCTGTGAGAGTGATCTCTAATTGAACACCTTTTCACAACTTTATCATCTTTTTGGGGTAATTTGAATTATGGTGCTTCTCTTATTTTAATCTTAGTCAGGTCTTTACTTTAAAACCTATTTTTGTTATGTGCTGTTATGGCACAGGATATGCTGTTTTGTGGCAGCTTTTTTTGTGGCAGGGAGCTCCGTGTGTGTGTGTGTGTGTGTGTGTGTGTGTGTGTGTGTGTGTGTGTGTGTGTGTGTGTGTGTGTGTGTGTGTGTGTGTGTGTGTGTGTGTGTGTATGTGTGTGTGTGTTTCTCAGTCATAGGATCTGGACTGGTACAATTTAGGCAAAGTTAGCTAATCCCCTTCTCTCACACTGCCCTGTTTCCTGTCCTTTCCCTGAGCCCGGAGCGGGCGTGGGGGGCGATGCATGATGCATGCCACTGCTTGGTCATGTGCTGCCTAGTTAAATATCAAGTGAAGCTGATGTCTGGGTCTGAAAAGCAGAATGTGTGTGTGTGTGTACATTCCTGAGTTTGGCAATAGAGAAACTGTAAGAAACTGAACAAACACCTCCAGATCACAATGCGTGCATCAGATGGGCGGAGCAACACGCTCACAGATGGACGGAGAGATGGAGAGACTCTTGGCAGCTCTGTGCTGTATTTCACAGTGGACACTACTGCAGAAATGTGCCGTCTCCCCCATCCACCCCACACAGAACTGGAGGCATTCATTGCTGCGATGCGGAGAACGACCTAAACGTTAAAGAATCTTGCTTCAAATGTAGCCGTTAAGCATCTGATAATCTGGTTCTGGAAAATATCCCCCAAGAGTTAGAAAATATTGGAAAGTTGCAGAAATCTGGCATCTAGTTTGGTTTCCCCCATCTTCCCCTCTCTCTTCATTATTGACTCACCCTGAAATCAGAGAGGTCTAAAATTCCTGAGAAATCATATCACTTGATCTGTGGGCCTAAACCCTGGCTAGACCTTTACACTTTGGCAACGGAGCCCGCCAGCAGTTTCTGCTCAGGGTGTTGAGGCTGCGCATGGTCTCTGATATCATAGGACTTAAATCATTATTGAGTCAGTACTGAATGTAATATCAAACAAGTCATTTTAATCTTATCTAGAGCGTAGAGTTCTTGAAACCAAGGGTCGTACTGCTTTGACCAATCAAAGTCTGTTTACACATAGCAGCAGTACATGCTGCACTCTTTGGACAGTAGCTAAGAGTTTATCAGTCCTGCTCTGTCATACAAAGACTCTTGATGTGTAAGTGGATTTGCTACGGATTTGCACTCAGAGTTCACCACAAGTGGTAAAACCTTTTCTCGATGTCACGTTGTTTCACTTCCCAGTTCCGTAACTGTATGGCGTGTTTTTCAGGAAAATCAGTTCGAGAGCTCAGCTAATACATGTGGAGGCTAGTGTGTCGGTTTTGTTTTGTCGTCCTTTGGCCTGCGCCTGTTCATCTTGGGTCCAATAACAAATGAAGGCTAATGGATTCGTGTGGCCTTAAAGCCCCCATTCACACTGATACCCAACCTTTTAACCCCTGCGGTCTCATGGACACGGCTGCGAGTGTAAACAGTGCTAGGGGACTTCAGCCTGGTTCGTTTCCATGGTTTCCACTGAATTACACGGTAGACAAGTCGCACATGGCTATCCCTGTAGCTCTTGTTTACGCTGTTGTGCGTTTAATACCCGCCGCTGGCTCACAGAGATGGTGGGATTTATTAATCAGGCTTTGGCCCTCCACCATCAGCATGCAGAGTATCTTAATATGGATTACATCATTCTCGAAGATCAGCAGTTAAAATAACATTTAAATGAGTTGCAATTCAATACAGCCATCTCATTTGTAATGTATGCAAATTAAACGTACATAAACATCAGTGATAAAATCATTACTCTTTCATGTTGTCCTGTCTGTGTTCGGGTGATTTCACAAGCACAAGTTAGGTTAACGGCAGAATTGACGGCAAAGACTGTAAGGCCCCGAAAGACCAAACTTGGCAACAAGGAGCAGCAGGTGTGAGAGAGACCTTCATTGGCCTGATGGTGGCAATATAGCACAGCCTTTTATGTTTTTTAGATTTTCCCCCACATCATGGGGTGTAGAGAACAAATTCCACTTCCAGTGCATTCCTTGGCTTCAACCAAACAAAAAAGGTCCAGTGGGACATAACCCCTGCATATTTTCACTTATGAACATACAATTGACCCCCATATGGTTCTTTGCAATGGTCTTAGGAATGCACAGGTTTTTTGCATTCTTGCATTGTTAAAAATTTGCATTCTTGCATTGTTAAAAACTTTTCACATTTTTCAAACTAGTCTTAGGAATTTGGCCCAATCGTGTCAGAACTGGCATTGCAGGAATCATTTGACTCTTTAGGTAAATAATTATCCAAAAAAATGTTAGAATACTTTACTCTCCATGGTAATCACATATACTGATCAATCATTGCACGCCTTGTCCTATGACCTACCTTGCTATAGCTCATAAAGTAAGTGATCATCTCCATGTCCATCTCTTCATACATTTGAGGTTTGTAAAGTTTGGTCCAAATTGACCTTTAGGCTGCACTATAGCACACAAAGGCATGTCATCCTTAAAACTCATATTAATATTTTATGCACACTACAGATAAGTAATGAGTGACATGATTCAGATCTATGAGCTGAGAACTTTGCCATTACAAATTGTCAAAATTTGGACTATGTGGCCAGTATGTAGGCTTCATAGTAACAGTTATTCATTATAATGGTTATAAAAATACTATTATAATAGCATTTCTTCATATTAATAGTGCTTCATATTAATGTTGGTATAAGTGGAGCTTTGGAGTCATCTACTGGACAAACACTGAAACTGGAATTAAATGCCCCACCAAACTGGGCTAAAACGCAATATAACTGAGACTGAAATGTTACTCTGCTTTCCAACATTTAAAAGCTTTTATTTATTTATTTTTTTACATTTTGTTTAAAGGTCATGCTGCTTTTATTATTTGCAATGTGGGTACCAGTAAGTGATAAATGTACCAAGCAGATTTGCAAATATGTCATGGAAAAACTGTATTGCTTTCGAAATATCATTTGTTTAAAATACGTGACTGACTCTTCGTATAACAAATGGTTAATATGTGAAAAAGTAGTTACACGTTACTATTGTCGGCCAGAGGAGGATGCCGCGCTTGGTTCCTCTCAAGGTTTCTTCCTCCTGCTCTAGGGAGATTTTCCCCGATGCTGGCGCCCTTGGTTTGCTCACCAGGGGCTTGGACTCAGACGCCTGTAAAACGGCTTTGTGACAACAGCTGTTGTAATAAAGCGCTATATAAATCGTTCAAGACTTTTCATCAAATTACAGTACATTTGGAAAACTTTCATGAACTTTCACCACACAGGGACAAATGTACACGTGTAAATACCTCGTAGGTTTGGGGATTAAAAGACGATGCAACTGGCATGTCACTAAAAACAAAGATTTAATCTTATGTTCTTCAACAGCAGTTACACACTAATGCTCTGTCCATTCAAATTAAGCTTTACAGGCTTGTACAATTATGGCAAGCCAGCATATGTGGTATAATGATGCTAAATCCAGTTTCTCTATAAACACTTGTCTCAGCCTTTACCAGTCCTGGTAATATCAGAGAACCAGGGAACTGTTAATGTTAAACATGATGTGATAAAGTTCTGGATTGATTCATAGGCCTTGTGAGCTTGTGCCTCATGGGGCCCAAAGGCATAGACGTGTATGCTTTGTTTTGCAAGGTAGCTAGTTGGTGGGATTCTAGCTGCCCCAGTCTGAACCACGGCCCAGAATGATGCCGTGTTTGAGTTTCGGGAGGTCCTTCAGTATTGGCTGATTTGGCGTTTGCAGCATAAATGCCATGTGCATCCCTGACACCCTGAATGTAGTTGGTGACTGGATCTCAGTGCAGCTCTGAATGGATTTACACTTACCCTGTTTACACTTGTGCTTCTCGCTGACCAGTCGTGATCCGATCACTGGAGATGCAGGTTATTTCTAGGTAAGCTGGTCATCACTAACTCCCCTTTGTTATGTAACTACGTTAAGTGTATTAGATGAGGTATTCTGTGCTAAATGTCTACACTAGTACAGCAGTGTTATCACATAGTGAATCTGTTTTGTGTTAATGGGTTTTATTGATAGTTTGTGAGCACTACAGTGATTAAAATGTGTGTCATGTTTCAGCAACACAAAGTGTAAGTGAACTTCCTTACCAGAAATGTGGTATCTGCAAATCAGCCTGGTTTTAGATTTAATTTTAAGTTTGTTGTCAGGTTTGTTCAGTGCTGTGAGAGTGAACAGGTGGTCTCTGAAGTTGTGTTCTCCCTTATCTGCAGAAGATCATCGGCGTGTTCAAGCCAAAAAACGAGGAGCCGTATGGACAGCTGAACCCCAAATGGACCAAATGGCTGCAGAAACTCTGCTGTCCTTGCTGCTTTGGCCGAGACTGTCTGGTGCTGAACCAGGGCTACCTGTCTGAGGCAGGGGCCAGCCTAGTGGACCAGAAACTAGAGCTCAACATAGTACCACGCACCAAGGTACACACACACACACACACACACACACACACACACACACACACACACACACACACACACACACACACACACACGTTTTCCTGTCTGCGTAGCACTCAGCATCTCACTATGGTGAGACAGAGACTACGTACTCTCTTCATCTGTTTCTCGTCCTCTTTCTCCATCACACATGCATATGTACGTAGCAGATTTGCCTGTTTGAATCTCGACCATGATCAGCACTTTCATTTCCTGTTGACTTCATACGTAAGCCAGTAGCCTGTGTCTGGTACACACACCGTCCCCACCACACGTGCTCAAAGCATGCACTCGTACTTTATACGCACCTTGTACTCGCACATGTGAAACCGTGCTTGCGTCACTCAGCAACAGCCAAACAATACCACAACCCTGCACACAATAACATGATGTACTGCCAGAACAAGCAGATAAACGTGTGGGTGTGTGGGTGTGTGGGTGTGTGTGTGGGTGTGTGTGTGGGTGTGTGTGTGGGTGTGTGTGTGGGTGTGTGTGTGGGTGTGTGTGTGGGTGTGTGTGTGGGTGTGTGTGTGGGTGGGTGTGTGGGTGTGTGTGTGGGTGGGTGTGTGGGTGGGTGTGTGGGTGGGTGTGTGGGTGGGTGTGTGGGTGGGTGTGTGTGGGTGTGTGGGTGTGGGTGGGTGTGTGTCTCTCTCTCTCTTAGGTGGTGTACCTGGCGAGTGAGACCTTTAACTACAGTGCCATAGACAGGGTGAAGTCTCGAGGGAAGAGGCTTGCTCTAGAGAAAGTTCCTAAGGTCGGCCAGCGCTTTCACAGAATCGGCCTACCGCCAAAGGTGAGCGCCTCGGGGCCACAGCATCTCCTAGTGACCGGGAAGACTTAAAAAAATTTTTTTAAATTAATTAATTTTAATTGTCCCACATAATTTTAATATATTTTATATAGTTTTATCTGTAGTTGTGTGGCTTTCTTTCAAGCTGTTGCATTCATACAATGTAGCATGACCTGTAGATGTTGGACGAGGCCTTTTAGGTGTAGGAGAACGTGAATGATAATTGGGAAGTCGTGGCTCTTTTTTTGCCAATGTGCACCTCCTGCCCCAGGTTGGCTCCTTCCAGCTTTTTGTGGACGGATACAAGGATGCCGATTTCTGGCTGCGGCGCTTCGAGGCAGAGCCGTTACCGGAGAACACCAACCGGCAGCTCCAGCTGCACTTCGAGAGGCTGGTGGTGCTGGATTACATCATCCGGAACACAGGTAAACCACGTCCGCTGCTCAGGTTACACCACTGCATGTGCTCGAACCAAGAAGTGAACAGATTCCAGAATCTGAAAGCCATTAGAAGACCACAGAACAGTGCGACAGGCTCAGCTTTGTTTTGATGGTCTGCGGAGCACTACAAAGACAAACGAGTACCCCGTAAACACTGGCTAGCTCTCATCTGAACCTGAACAGCCTGGAAATTTACTCATCTTACTTGTTTTATGAGGATGATGAAAAGCATGGTGTAATAGTTGTATGACCTCTGACCCTACAGACCGAGGGAATGACAACTGGCTGGTAAAATATGACTGTCCCATGGACAACAGGGTAAGGTTGACTTTGTGGTTTTTATTTCTTTAAAATGATCATTTTAAGCTGCCACATACTAGTTGTGTGAGTATAAAAGTGTGTCTGTGTGTGTGTCTGTGTGTATGTTAGGATGCTGACTGGGTAATGGTCAAGGATCCCATTATTAAACTAGCAGCCATTGATAATGGCCTGGCCTTCCCGCTCAAGCACCCAGACTCCTGGAGAGCCTGTAAGCCAATCACCACCTTTAACCTTACACATGCCTCATGTGCCAGCAACCAATCGCAGACACCCTTGGGCTGGCTTTACACAGTGAAAACATAATGTACAGCATTCTGCAACTCGACCAAACTTTCCTCCATAAAACAAGTTTCATGAAGCAGCCAATCTGTGAGCATTACAGGACTCAGGAAGCACTGTACCCTACATGCCAGACTTCACCCCAGTACAGTAGTATAGCAGTACAGTACCCTACACTCCAGACTGAAGGCTAGTGTTGGACCCTAGACATGTCCGTCACTATGAGATCAGCTCCTGCCCTCTGCTAGGCGCTGTACAGTCCCCGAGTGCAATCTCGACCACTTTGAGAACTCTTGAGTTTGCCTGTCCACCCAGGCCTGAAAGTGAGCCAGAGGTAAACACCCATAATGCTGCTTCTGAATGCGGATCAGGTGCTTTGACTTTAAGTACGGTATCATATATGATCTCAATATTGTCCGCCAATTTTTCACAGAGCAGATGCTTTTACAAAGCGTGAAGGTTCCTCCTGGTGGGGAGCCGTACGCCCGTGGTTCCTCCTGGAGGGGAGCCGTACTCCTACTCATCACTGAACTTGGAAGGCCTCTAGCTTCCAGTGTAGAAGGCGCCAAGACACACGAACACAAGGCAGAACACTCAAAGAACAAAGCAGACAGGACCAAGAGCAGCATTGACAGCTGGAACCCTGCAGACTCACAGCATGAATGCAGCAGACATAAAGAACACCTTGTGGATGGCTTTGTATGAGGAGAGTGACGCAGTGTATAGAAATGAAGAGACGCTAACATGGCTAGTGGAGTAATCAAATGTACACGTGAAAGTTTGGCTGGTTTTGAGGTGCTTCGTTTAACTTTCTAGTTGCTTGGAGTGCTCTTGCATGTAACTCATAACATGCAGTTAGTTTCATGAGAGCATCACTGTGTAATGCCAGGTTTAGGGCTGTGATAGTCAATGGAGAGTCCATTCCATTACATGTTCAAAACGACTAAATAAACCTCCATTTTTAGAATTATTTTTAGAATTTGTCATTTTTATAATAATGACTGGACTCTTAATCTTTGAATCTGTTTTCTTTTGTTAATTGTTGTTGATAGTTGGGCTTGATCGGCACTTGTAAACCTTTCTTGTAAACCTTTACTCACCAAGTTATTTTTAGCGTGACTTTAATTCTTTAAGCATCGTTGCTGACTGTAACTGTAAATCTTTCACTGGACTTGCTACATGTTCTCGCCCCCCCCCCCGGTAGATCCGTTCTACTGGGCGTGGCTGGCACAGGCCAAGGTGCCGTTCTCCCAGGAGATCCGGGAGCTGGTGCTGCCCAAACTGGCGGACCCCAACTTCGTCAAGGACCTGGAGGAGGACCTCTACGAGCTCTTTAAGGTAGGAGGCGGCACACGCTCCGCTCGTGCAGCGCCGGGCTAGCAGGCTCCAGTGCCTCTGTAGCAACGACAGTCCGGTTACTAACCAGAAAAGAGAGCCGCTGCTGTTCGTCCTTTGTGTGGTCCTTGTAGGCAAGTCGGTCTGCTCGGTGCCATCATACAAGACCAGGCGCCTGTATCTCCGAATGGGGAGAGACCTGTATACTCGAAACTGGTAGAAGGAATATTCAAATGCATATTTCAACTCTGACACAAAATAGATTTTTCAGGTTGTACCGGCGTTTCCGCATGCGCATATCACCACACTGAGAGAGACCAAAGATTTGACAACACCCAACCTGGAATATGATAGGCCTAGCTTTTTCACAATCACTGCTTTACCGATAAAGCGATTGGTTGTATTTATTGAAGGCGGGACTTGCCGTGATGTAGCTGCCAGGTTGAGTGACACGAGCTTTCTCATTCACATTGAATCAGTGATTGAATCAGTGATTGGTCACCTCGCATAGAACGTCTCTGTGGTGTAGCTGTGCAGAGAAATGGAGACGTGCCATTTTTGCAGAAGAACACACCCTGGAAGTCTCTGTGTTTGTGTTGCAGAAAGATCCAGGTTTTGACAGAGGGCAGTTCCAGAAGCAAATCTCAGTAATGAGGGGGCAGGTCAGTCCCTTATACACAGTCATTCTCTCTCACATAATAACCCATTATTGCGTGTGTACTGCTTGGTTAACACTGGGCAATGCCTCCAGAACCAGTTCTGAACCATCCCGACTGGCTTTTCATATCAAGCTGTTTCTTAAAGATGCCCTCTGAAAAATATTACAGTTTCCGCTCTAATCTGGCCAGCTTTCATCTCTCCCTGTGCGTGTCTCCAGATCCTGAACTTGGTCCAGGCACTAAAGGAAAACAAGACACCCCTGCAGCTGGTTCAGATGCCCCCAGTTGCTGTGGAGTCAGCACGAGCCCCCCAGCGCGCCAACACCGAGTCCTATACGCAGAGTTTCCAGAGCCGGCGACCGTTCTTCACCAGGTGGTGAAGTGGGTGGGGCCTCTGTCTTCTGCTCACAGTGGCCCACTGGACCGGAAGGAAAGTGTTCCAGGAGAAAGCGCACTGGAATAATGGAGAGGCCACGGAAGATGGGTGATTGCATCTGAACAGACAGTTGGGCAGAGGAAATGTTTTTGTTTTAGCTTCTTTTCTTCTGAATCAAGTGATTCCTCCTCTTCAAGGACTAACCCCTTGATAAAGGTTCTATGAACTGCCATTTGCACACGCACACAGCAGCGACCTGTTTAGAGAGTCGCTCTACTGTACTCAGACCTGTGATGGACATGCATGCGATTTCCATGCAGCACTGCTTGCTCCTCCCCAGGCACTGCGTCGCCCTCTAGGTGCGCTGAGTAGGAAGTGCAAGTCTCCAGAGGTAAACCACTGCATGTCTGTGATTTGTCCCATCTGTCTCTGTTCAGATACACTAAGGCTGCGACTGCAGGAGTGGCCGGCTCACGGTCACGGGCATCTGCAGGGCCCCTCTTGCACTCTCTCTCTCTCTGGCCATTAAAACTGGGCTCCTCCTTCCCCCTCCTCTGTTCACTTGTCCTATGAATTCTCAGTCTCATGTTTTTGTTTTATTTTGTCACCCCTCCCCCCCCATTTATTGAATGCACATTTAACTGCTGTCTCGGTTCAGAGTCAGTTGCTAAACTACACTGAGCATGTGCAGAAACACTGGAATGGGATGTGATGGGAATTTTAATCCAGTCATTACCCACCTTGCTGCGTTGGAACATCTGTTTTGTCATTGTTTATTTTTGGAAATTAATTTTTTTTTTTTTTTTTTAAACAATGTATTTACAGGTGTCAACAAAACTGACTAACATGTCTTGTGGCAATGCACTCTGTAATTTCTATGTAATGTATTTACAGATAAAAAGCTATAATAGCAACATATTCAATTCAAACAGATGCCTTTGTTTTTCACTAATTCTTTAATCAGAAACTTTGGCAGTTACAACACAAGACAAATCATGTGTTTCATGTACATGTAGAAACACCCTTTTCTCACAAAAGAAACATCAACTGGTATTCTAAGGCA
>NC_137514.1:5207500-5225000 GCF_041902795.1 Electrophorus electricus | reverse complement strand
CACATACATACATACAGACAGACACGTGTGGCATCATGGAATTAGTGTCAATTCTCTGAAAACACTACTTGCAGTCCTCGAATAATTCACATCTAAAATTGGCACTGATTAAACATTTGTCATTTCCTGTTTTTAAGAACTCTTTGTGATTGATCAGATCAGATTTTGTATGTTTATTGTGAACTTTGCCTTAGGTGTGTTTTATGCTCATGTGTAGGTTAGAATGGTGTTGAATACTGTGGAAGGCAATACCAAAAATGAAGCTTCAGCCTTTGTGGACAACAAACAAATAGCTATCGCACAGTTGAGAGACCTCAGATTTTCATCTCTTTCTAGGTTTCCTCTGAATGCGCTGGTGTTGGCCAAGTTTCTGCAGTTGCTTTAAGGCTGAATGGCATCAGATCCACACCGGATTTGCATCGAAAGCTACAGTATATGCTCTCTCTCCTACACGACCAAGCAATCTTCATTTACTTGGGTTTCCAAAACCACAAGGACACAGAAAATTTTAACTGTCAAATGTAAACCTCTCAGTCAGTAGCTATAGATTCATAAATTGATTCTACTAAGAAAAAATGTCTCTCTTTTTCACACACTCTCTCTTCACATATGTCAGCACTGGTTGTGTTTAGAGAACTGTTAAGCTGTATCCTCAAGACTGTGGAGCCACACCTGAATCATATTTACCTCTCCTGGTCCTAGACTAAAAATCATCTGCTTGCCCCTGTATGTTCTGTACTAGCAGGCTAGCCGATGGTGAATGTTTATGAAGTAGGCGCCGGGATGTTCTGGAACTGAGTTGTGGCCATGCTGTTATGCCATCATTTTCCACAGGAACTATAGGTTGCCAGGTAACAGGCAATTAAATGGTTTGGAGTTCTGGACAGAAGTCTTTCCTGTCATTGAAAAAAGCAACCTCAGTTTCAGATTAGTTGGAAGTGAGTGGAAGGCTGGACTCTCCTCAGAGTCGGGGAGTGACATGCTGAACTAAACCATATCTCAGCCATAATCATTATCTCTTTGACGTCATCATCATTTCATTTAACGACACTGTGACTGACATTATTTCATTGGCATTATTTCATTTCAAATCCAATACGCCGAGACAAAAGGAAAGACACCAAATATTCTATTAGGATCTGGCCGTTTATTGGATTGTTTGACGCAGTAGGCTACTAAATCGAGGAGACATGACCATGACATTCCCTATCTGTCCCTGCATGTTTCTGTTTGTCACATGGAACAAACTGTTTTTTTATGTTTGTTTATTTGTTTTGCTTCCTAAACTTGACATTCTGGTTTGTGGGGCTATGGCATATGTGTCAGGACATTTACTATAGTGAGCTCTAAGTTTTCCATCTAAGTTTTAACCTGAAAACAAACGCTGTTGCCAATATGCTTATAAAGGCTTTCGTCTTCTCCCATATCAACCTTTGTAACTCCCGTTTGAATGGCCTTCCAGCTAACCTGAAAACACAACCGTTTAAATTTTGGATTGGATTTTGTCTCGAGGATCATCCTGTTAAGTCATAGTAGGTATTACTGGTGTCATCAGATGACTCTTCAAACAGATCTATATCAGCTCTGCACCTCGCCCCTTCCCATCAATATCAGATCATATCAGCTCTATATGGTTCCATCTCAGTCTCTAAGATCATGTCTTCCTGATTTAAAAGATTGGCTTGATAGCAACTATCTGAAAGTCAACACTAATAAAACAGAGGTCACGTGAACAGGCCATAAGTCACTGGTTTCTGCATCCTCCACTTTCCCTGTAAATGATGACAGTATTCCTATCACACCAGAGACAGTAAAAGCCTTGGCATCATTTTATACTCATCACTTAATTAGACTTCTTTTCATCATTTGCACCACATAATGTGCCTCCATCATCTGCCCAGTAACGCCGTCGTCAATATGCTGATAAATGCTTTCATCTTCTCCCATATCGACCCTTTTGTAAGTCCTTCTTGAATGGCCTTCCTGCCATATCGCTAAACTGGCTTCAGTATACTCTGCTGCCAGGGCTCTCACTTTTAGAAGGCTTCCTGCGCACATCACCCTCGGGCTTCATCAGCTACACCGGCTACCTGTAGCTTCATAGTCTCGCTCCCTCACCCTTCCCTAGATCTTATGCCACTGGTACACAAGTGCCACTGCTCCAATGCTAGGGAATTTTCTTTCACCCACTTTGCGACTGTTCTTCTCGTTCTTCGGCACATTTTCCTCTTCCTACGTTTTTTTTAAGCTTTGTTTTGTTTTGTTTTTCTAAACTGTAAAGCGTCTTTGGGTTTGTGAAGGGTACTATATAAGTTTAATTTATTGTAATCATTGTTGTTAAACTATGCTAACAGAATGTTACCCGTCTTATTCCGCTGACTAAACCCAGATGCTTCGTAACCCAAAAGTCACCCTCAAATTGTAGAGCTGGTAGGGCGATACACTGAATATTCATTCTGATCATAGTAATACGATGCTGATCAGAACCGGCGCACAGGTGTGTTTATGCCTTACCGAAGAGCAGAGACCGCTTGAGAAACCTACTTGGTTTATACTCTAGCGACACCTAGTGTTGAATTGTGCCATGAACATCCGCGGAGACTCGACTAAGCCACGCCGTGTGCTAGCACAGCCTGACTAAAGAACAGTTTCTACCCCGGTACTGTAACACACTGGGTACACATTTACTCACTCCCCGCTTTTAAAATAGCACCACGGCTGTAACTGTGCTGGAGCTCAGCCACACTACCACATCTAGACGACTACATATGCTGACCTATGAGCAATGCACACCTAACGGCACTGATTGTATTATACTGAATATGGTTTCCCACCCCCTCTCACATCTGTTTACTTGTCCAATCATTTAATTGAGTGCAATCATTTAATTTACTTATTATATACCATCCCTTCGAGTGCAATAAACGGTACTATGCAACAACCCTCCAATTTGCTCCCCAGCCGTGCACTCTATTCTTTCATTTTATGTATATATTTACTTTATTTTTTCTTTACTTACATTCTATAGTCTACACGTGTTTTATAGCTTTACCACGGGCTTGTACTCGAACAGTGACAATAAAGGTATCTCATCTCACGTAGTCTGAATTTTTTAATCATTAACGTCACATATTGTCAGAAAACTTTTAACGTTCAAAAACAATGAACAATGTGGCAGAAACGGAGCCGAGACTAAAACGACTCCATCGGCACTCTTCTCTAAAGCCTGGCAATGCCCCAATGTTCTCTGTGCTCGGCACCGTGGTCTGTGTATAGCGGAAGAAGATTAAAAGTAGTTAGACAGCGTCCAAATTTTATCGGAGAGTTTGGGAATTTTTATTTAGGAATATCGAGTGGATTTGTTTCACTATTAACGCCCCTCATCCACCTCGGGGGGCCTCACATGGGGGATGATTTGATAGCCTCTCAGACTGTGTGAAAAGTAAAAGAAAATAATAAAATACGAAGAAAGGTAAGTGGACCTCGCTAGCTAGCTATGTTCGCTAAAGTCGCTATCACTAATGTCACGAAATGTCAAGTGAACAAACACCGGTGCGTGTGTTTCTTCTTCATGCAGCGTGTCATGTCTGCGGGGACTGTCCGTCCCTCGGTTGTGTGTGTTTTCGTGGCTGTTTGCTAGCTGACCGACGTTGTTGTGCTTTTCAGTGGCTCAGAAGATGCAGCACTTCGTCCTCACGACGCTTTGACTTCCCCCCAGTCTGTGATTAAATTCGCATGTCGTACTTTGTTAGTCTACAACCTGCCACTCCACCGCATGACTAAATAACGCTACACTGTAAATACGGTTAATCGACTTGTGTTGTCATTGCACAGGCAATGTTATTTATTAATGACGATGCAGTGTTTAAGAACCTGGCTAGCCAGCCATTTTAAGATCTTTTTAATCCAACAGTGAAGCTCCTTATCAGTTAATGTCAAAGCGAGCTACATCTATAGTATCTGATTAGTTAAACCACACCGTGTAGCTCTCCGTTGGCCTCCAGGCTAAACGGACCGTAATCATCCTTATTCTTAACGGCGTCTTGTAACTTAAGATGCAGCCTGCGGCGGCCGCGGACAGCCAGGAGTCTCCGCAGGGCAGTGGGGACCGAGCAGAGATCACCCAGTTATCGGCACAAGATCCGTCGTCCTCGGACACCAGCTCCGAGCAAGCTAGCCCCCGACCGTTGACGTTAGATCTCCTTAACATGGTGGTCTCCTACAAGCGGATGGCCGTCTTTCTGGAGCCAGTCACTGATGCGGTCGAGCTACTGCGCTGCCTGCTTGGGTGAGTGGATTAAATCTAGTGGATCAGTAATAGTCACAATAGCAATACTTGCTGGAAATCTGATCCTGGATACATTCTCTGTGCTGCAGCTTCCACCAAACCTGTGTGTGTTTTTTGTTGTGTGTAGCTGGAGAATGCCTCTCTGTTCTTTGTTCTGCTGTGTCCTCCTGAACATGCTCTTCATCACCCTGAGTGAAGGTGAGAGATGCACGCGCACACACACACACACACACCAGTAGAGAGACTCAGGGTTTGCACTGAGACTGTTCCCTGCCCATGTGCCGCATCGTTGTCTGAACAGATTGTGTTGTGAGTCAGATGGATGTTATAGGCTGTTTTAATGTGTGGGTTCCAAGCTTGTCTTTACTTTCAGCTTATTTATTCAGTAAGGCTGTAAGCAGTTAGCATGCTTACGTAGACCACTGAAATAATGGATGTGTAGATGACAGTCTCTCTCTCTCTCTCTCTCTTTTTTTTTTTTTTTTTCTTTTCTAGTGGCTTGGTTCTCTGTGGTTCTGTTGTTGGTCTCCGTCCCAGCTGCACTGGGTTATTTTGGTGACCGATGTCAGGGTGTTATCGGTGAGACGGTGGCACAGAAGAAGAGGCACTACGCCGTGCAGCGACGAGAGCTTCAGACCGTCCACATGAGCCGCCAGGAAGCCATGCTGGAGGTCAAGGGCCTGTGAGTATCTGTCTTGGTGTCTTAGATCGAAGACGGTAAACAGCCATGCTTTTGGTCAAAGACATCCATGCTGGTGAGGCCAAAGAGGCCTATGTTTAAACATTAGCTATGTTTAAGAAACCAGACATGGGAAGGTGCAGAATATCTGGAGTGGTAAATTTAACCTTACTGTGTGTGTGTGTGTGTTTGCGTGTGCGCACATGCTGCAGACTGAAGCAGCTGGATGAGCTCCTGAGTCAAGCTTGTGTGTGTGCTGAGTCTGTGTACAAGATCTTGTATTGGGAGAGTCATACAACCTCTTCTATGTAAGTCTGTCTCACACACACACCCAAGATCATGTACACACTTTATTTAATCTTGATTGGAATAAAGATTTCTTTGTACAAAAATGTTAACTATTTTTAAAATTTCCTGGTTGTGTGTGCGTACATACATGTGCAGATTCTATGGTTTTCTCCTGATGATGGTTTGTTTGCTGTACACCGTTCCTGTGGGCTGGAGTTTGTCTTTGATCAACAGTGCCCTCTTCCTCTGGAACAGAAACTTCTGCAGAGGTCAGTCAGTTTACACACACACATGCACTCATTCAGGTGAAAAATGCAGGTTAATTGACACAGATGTTGGCTGTAGACTTTTGAGGGACACAGCTATTGTTTCACTTCCTCTACAGTTGTGCTGCAGTTGAAGGAGCTCTTCCGTACCCCGTCTTTAGCCCCGCCCCCTGCCCCGCCCACACAGGGAGAGCTGGAAAAGAGTGAACAAGAACTGGGCAATCTACCAGACCAGACCCCCACACCACCCAGCCTGGAGGTCAGACACAGAAAGAGAGAAAGAGAGAAGTGGAATGAGGGAGTAATCTCTCTGTTATCTCTCTGCAGGACCTGTCACCAGGAAGCGTTGAAGAGGCCGAAGAGGCGGAGCCTGATGATGAGTTTAAAGATGCCATAGAGGTAGATGAAGATGTCTGTCATGTTTGTTTTTTCTCTCTCTCTCTCTCTCTCTCTCTCTCTCTCTCTCTCTCATCTACGCTCTGTCTGACTTGATCTCCTGTCTCTGCTGTCTGGACGCATCAGGAAAACCAGCTGGCCCTACAGGTGAGTAGCTCCATCTATGGAGGAGCACTTCAACCTTACAATCGCTATGAGTATCGCAGTCTGAGTGGAAACATGCACCTAATGTATTAGGCTTTATAGAGGAAGTGTTAACACGTCCAGCTAATAGCTCTGACCAGTATCTCTTAGTTACTGGTAATGACTGGTAGGCAGTCACCAGTACTAATGACCAGTAGCCACTAACCACCACTCCAACAACAAAGTAGTTGATCATGAAGTGTGTGCGCGTCTAGCAAAATGGCTAGATGATTTGTGTTGTGTCTGCATGGTGTGTGTGTGTGGGTGGGTGTGTGTTTACATGGCTTACCTCTTTGCTTTCCTCTCTAAGGAAGCACAGCTGTCTTTTGTGGTAAGTAACTGGTGATGCAGTCTGACGGTCTTTGAGTTAGGTCACTTCATCTGTTAAACTGCAAAGAACTGCTGCACTATTGCACGTGTGTGTGTGTGTGTGTGTGTGGTTGAGTGGTCACTTGCACGCTTCTATTTTGACTCTTCTGAGCATGTACACCAATTTCTATACTGAGACTGTGAATGGGGCTGTCTGTGTGATTGTGGTGAACCTTGCTGGCCTCAGGTTTTTATTGGTGAGTGTGCATGTGTTTGTGTGAATGCATCAATTGGGTGTAATGTTTTAAAATTATTTTAAATTTGACATTCCAGAATGTAATAGAACATGTATGATTCTCCAAATAGCTGCCATGTTTGTTGTAATTTCCCTGTAAGCATAGGATTGGTGCATTTCTGTGCGTAACCGCCCCACTTTGAATATAGGTGTGGCCAGCAGTGTATGGGCTGTCCAAAGCCCTGTGGAGACGCATAGTTCATAAGGTGCCCCTCCCATGCCACCAGTCATTTGCTCTGGGTGTTCTAACCACACCTCTTCAAGTCTTTCCTCACTGTATTGACTAGTACTCACCGTGGTGTTCGCCTGGTAATATGGCACTTCTGGGCTCTTATTGGTTCCCACGTTTTATCTCTTGTGTCTACAGTTAATTGCTGCTATATTTGTTTTTAAATTGGATGGTATTAGATAAACTGAGTCAATCCTAATAACATATACCTTCATATTTAGTGGGCTGGGGTGGTTTTTTTTGTTTTTTTTCCCCCCTGTATTTTCTTGAATTTCTTTATTTTATGTTGAAATGTCAAGCAGAGTAAAATAACAAAACCTGCATGTTGCCCGCTGCATATGAAGCTCGTCACATGGATCTTGCATCATACACGTCCATCAGGTGAAAGGAACCCTCACACTGTCTTCTCAGTTGGTCGCGGTGTTGGGTAGAGGGTTCGTACCAGGTCCTGTGGGAGTGTTGGTAGGCGGTGCTCGTGAGTGGCCATCTTCAGGAAGCCAGTGTGTGGGTTCCTCCCCCTAACGACCAGCCGGAGGAGAGTCCTGAGGGACTTGTCCCAGGTCTTTTCTAATGTTTGGTGCCATACGTGGGGATGTGGGTGCAGTACGACTCATTTCCTTCTGAGTGTGTGAACTGCCCTGGCTGAATAAAAGCTGAAAGTTGGTTTTTTCTGCTTCTTCCCCCCCCCCCCCCCACCTCTATTTTTTGGTTGGTCGGTCTCTCTCTCTCTCTCTCTGTGTGGTAGGATGATGAGGAGGTGTCCGTGGGTGGGTCTGATTATGACTCCGTGTCTGATAACGGCCTGTTGAGCAGGAATGAACCCATACGCAGCAGAGTGTCCAAGCTCACTGAGAAACTGCGCAAGCGTGTACCCACCAATCCCACCGGTAAGACTCCACTCCACCTGCTCCTTTAGTCTCTTTCATCCTGTCACTTGCTCACTTATTCATTCACTCACACGCTCATTGACTCTCTCATTCATTCACTTCTTCATTCAGGCATATACAGTGCCTCCAAGTAGTATTCAACCCCCTGCAGATTTTGCAGGTTTACATATTTGGAGTTAACTTAGCAATCTGAAATTTGACTGTAGATGGGCCTTGATGTGTGAAATGCACTGCAGCAAAAAAGAATGTTTGTTTATTATTTCTCTGTTTTTGGGTTCGTTTGTTTTTTGTTTTTTACCAGGGGGTCAAATATTATTCAACCTGTCAACCAGCAGAATTCTGTTTGGTTCCCTCAAGTATTAAGAAATAATTGAGGTATTAAGATCAATGAGCTTCACATGCTTGGATTTATTTTCTGTTTTTTCCCACCTGTTCTGACTATAAAAGACCCTCCCCAAACAAGTGAACAGCACTCATACACGGTCAGCATGGGAAAGACTAAGGAGCATTCCAAGGCCATGTGTGGAGGCTCACAAGGCTGGCAAGGGGTACAAAACCCTTTCCAAGGAGCTGAGCCTACCTGTCTTCACCGTTGGGAGCATCATCCGGATGTGGAAAGCTTATGGAACTACTGTTAACCTTCCACGGCCTGGACAGCCTATCATGGCTGTGGGGCTGCTTCTCAGCCAAGGGGCCCCCCCATCTGGTCCGCATCCACAGGAAGATGGATAGCACAACCTACCTGGAGAGTTTGCCCAAAAACATCCACTCCTCCATTATGAATCTTAAGATGGGTCGTCATTTCATCTTCCAACAGGACAACGACCCCAAGCACCCGGCCAAGAAAACCAAGGCCTGGTTTAGGAGGGAAAAGATCAAGGTGTTACAGTGGCCTAGTCAGTCTCCTGACCTTAACCCAACTGAAAACTTGTGTAACGAGCTCAAGATCAAAGGCCACAAGAGATGCCCAAAGAACCTAGACAACTTGGAGTAGATCTGCATGGAGGAGCGGGCCAAGATTACTCCAGAGACCTGTGCTGGCCTGATCAGGTCTTATAAAAAATGATTAATAGCTGTAATTGCAAACAAGGGTTGTTCTACAAAATACTACACCTAGGGGTTGAATAATAACTGACCCTAATTTTTATGTTTAAAATGTATTATAATTTAATTGAACTTGTACTTTTTGTTTGTAATATTTAGGCATCTGTTAATACATGCTACACTTGTTCAAAGTTTGAAGGCACTAAATTATTTGCAACTTGTTGAATTTGCAAAATCTGCAGGGCGTTGAATACCACTTGGAGGCACTGTGTTTGTTAACGCACTTAGTCACCCAATAACGCTGCTTTATTCTGTCATCACAGCTGCAGTGGGAATGAATTGATCCCTTCGTCTTACCATGTCAAATTCTCACTCTCTCTCTCTGCCTCTCTGCCTCGCAGGTAACTGCTCCAGCTGTGCGTGTGCGTTCTCTGTGTTAAAGAAACGGGTATGCCATTTGCCATCAGTGCTCTCGTCGGCCACACCCAGCGCACAGTTGTTGGAATGTTGCTGTGACATCGCTGGCAGAACGTTGCTGATGTGTATTGAATGTTTGTTGCAGAGGTACTGCACTAACTGTGGGGTCATCTTCTGCTCACGCTGCTGTTCTTACAAAGTGTTCAGGTCCAGTATGGGAGCCACAGGTGCGCACGGCGTCACTCCCGCACGGACGCTAGGCCACACGCTTACATACGTAATCGCACTGCTCATCTTCTGAGGTTTATAACATAACACGCGACTCATGATGACACTTTGCCATTTTGATTGGATTCTGTCATCAAAGGCACAAACATAATAGTGGTATGTTAGTTTATAACATGTAACACAAAAACAGGGTTGTGACATTACAGGTACACAAGTGGCATCCTTTGAAACTGTGGTCGTCCGGTGCTATTAGCAGTGAAGAAAGTAGCTAAATGACACTTTATCTTCTTTTTACATTTTTTTACTTTGTGTTGCCTTTTTCTACCTCTTCTTTCGTTCTCTCTTTCTCTCTCCCCCTCTCTAGCGCCGGAGGCCCAGAGGGAGACGGTGTTTGTGTGCGGCCCATGCAATACCTCGCTCCTCGGCAAATAGGACCCACCCCCCATAATAAGCCGCTTCCCTCTGTCCCAACGCTCCAAAAATCCCCTCGGCGACAGGAGCGGCGGGCGGAGGCCCGTGCGTTCTGACTCACGGCTGTGCGCCGTCCCCCTTCTCTCCCTGACCTTTGCCCTTACTGCCAGAAGTGCTTTTACTACCGCGGCCACGGCGGCGTTCAGCTCTGGCCGAGGTCACGCGCAGGTACGCCGGCTGCCGCCGCCCACCAAACCCTGCAGCTCGATCACCGGTTGGCGACCGGGGCGTTTAGTTGGCCGCGTGCAGCATGTTGGATCTGCTGGAGGGTTTGGTGTTTCACTTTTGTGATGACTGGACCTCTTCATCTTGGGGTAGAAGTGTACTGCAGTGTTTTAATCAGCCGCAAATCTGATCAAATCCTGGTTTCACTCTTACGTCGTCATGTGCTAGAATCACCAAGCTATTACTGTGATGTCGTGTCCTGAGAATCGACGTCCGCTGTTTTGATAGTGTCGTGAGGAAATTCCGAAGACTGTTCCTCAAACAAAAGGACCTTTTGAGTTTGAGGTACCAACAGTTTTATTTGACTTGCACAGAAGGTTCCACAGCTTTCTCTGATCTCGTATTCTCCCTAAACCTCCAGCGGCTCGAACATGAGCAAATATATTCTCTATCTGATGAGGAGCGGTTGCTTTCTCACAGTTTTCATGTTCAAGATGTTTTGTTGAAGGAGACTTTGTAAGCGTGTGAGACTGAAAGTTGCTGCCGTCCAGGGTGAGCTCATGACTGTGTAATCATTTTCATACGTGAAGAAAATGTAAATATTCTGCTAGTTCTGTTACTCTGAGAAGTTACTAGAAGTTATATCCCCAAACAGTACAAACATTCTGTACAGCCTTTTTTCTTTCTTATTTGGGTCATTGTCGGCTGATGATTTTGGTGGTTGTTTTTATCTGTCAGTCGGAATTCCCTAAATGACTCATCGCAGCTTTAAGTACATTACAGATTTATCGTGTCGGTGTTTGCTAAATCAGTTCACTGTAGGCCTACGGGTTGATTATTGTTATTTTTCTGTTATTCCTTAATTTATATTGCTGAAGTCTTATTCTGATCTTTAAAGTTTTAGATACTTGATTATAAACGGTTTTGCTATTAGTTATTTATACTTTTTGGATTTTAGTTTGTGTTTAATTTGATTTTCTGTTTGTTTTTAAGATGGAGCTGAACGTAACTGTTTTATGTCATTCTTCCTTATGATAGGTATACTGTAATATAGCTATCTTTAAATACAAATTTAAATATTTCTTCGACCCTTCAACCCAGTCGGCCTAATTCTATAGCTAGCTTTAGGTCTTGTGCTGTTTCATCATCGGTTCAATAAACAGTTATAGTAAAAATCAATAATCTTTGTAATCTTTCTTATAAAGGTGTTGCTACTACGTCTAAATTCAAACTACTTTTGTTCGAACGAAACGTTTCACGAAACAAACATCTTTTTTTATATTTAGCACAGTTTAAATGGATACGGTTGTTTTAAATCCGAGATGTTCGTGACTAATGTCATCTTTTAATGACATCCTCGCTATTGTATTGAAACAGCTCTACTAGCGTTAACTGAATCCTTCGACGCCTCCGCCACATTGCCGAGCGCACCCATCTACGCAGACGCCCCGACCGCAGCCGCGACGCGCCCCCGACGCGCCCTCCCGCTGTACCGTGATCGTTGCTCCCGTTTCCGGCTCCTCCCTCCTCCGCTTCTGTCCGTCAGTCCTCCGCACCAGGCGCGTCGGTCGCGTGTCCCGACACACCGACCCCGGCGAGCGGGCCCCACTCCGCGCGTCCGTACGCGAACATGGCGACAGAGGTAAGGGGGCTCTTCGCTCCAAGTTCGTGATCGGTGCGGAGAGAGATGTCGTGGCAGCAGCGTAGGTGAAGTGTTCTTTGCCCTGCAAATCTGGCCTGATTTATGAGAAGCGCCGGGCGTAAAAGCTGTAACGTGTCTCATCCTGCCGCGCGAAGACGTCAAAGCAGTCAGTAGCCGTTTGATCCCGTTAGCAGTAAAGCTCGCGGTTGCATAACGCGAACAGCCCGGCTTGTTATTCATAATAAACCAATTTCCCACGTGCGAAAACTGCTGCACGTAGCCGGACGGCATGCCAAAGCATGGTACAATACTGATAATATGTCTGCCTTGGGACCATTAACATGATTCAATTCGACGACGCCGATCGTTATTGTTTACCAGAAGCGAGCGTAATTAGTACATTAGACGGTCTCAGACATTAGCGCTCCTTTACGACCAGCGCGTGCACTCCGCGAGCTCAGTCGTACCGGTATGCAGCCGGTGGGCTCTGGCGCGCGGGGGCCGCGGTTACGTATGCGCGGACGACTGGGACGTCAGAGCGGATAAAGCCACAGTGCTCGCGACGCCGAGCTTTTCTCTGCTCGAAGCAAGTAAAGATCTTCCGTTTTGGGGACTAATCGTAAATCCCGTGGCGGGCAGTAACTGAGGTCGGGAATGCGTTCAGGACCGCGGAAAGCGATCGGTAGAAGCACGCTGCCCTACTGCCACGAGTCTGTAAGCCGCCTTCGTATTTCTTTTCCCAGAAGTGACATTTGGAGCCCTCTCAGTACTTATATGTTGTTTTAGTTTAGTTGTATTTGGTCACATAACTTCCTTTAAAGCTATTTTTAAAGAGCACAGTATGTCCGATATCAAGAAGTAACCTTGATGGCGCAACGAAAGGGGTCTCCGGAGTGTCTCGTTGCGTTTATCATCATACAAGATATTTATATTAAAAACACAAATAACCTACAAGCGTAAAGATAAAATCAAATATTATCTCCCTGATATACATTTTGATCTTTAGCTTTGTGCATGAAATATAGTTACGTTGTTTTTTAAAAATGTTGTATTTGTTAGATGTTAAAAATACTGCTCGTGCATTTGCACTATCGATCGGATGTGTTACGGTAAGTGGTTGGCTCACGGTGGCTTTGTCTGCTCAGTTCAGCCCAGCCACGGAACACGCGTTGCGTTTCGTCTCGTCGGGGTATACATAATTAGTCAAGCGTATATAAATGGGCCACAGAGTCTGTCACGACACGACACGGAGACTCAGGTTAGAAACGGAACCACACTAGAGAGACCGAGACCGGTCTGGAGCGTTCAGTTTTCTCATCAGCCTACAAATCCTGTTTGCTATTCCACCCGGCGGCTCCCTGACTCGTTTGGTTCAGTGTAATTATCTAAATGGTTGTTGCATTAATCAACGAACGACGTCGCTGCGTGAGCCTGACGTTTACAATCGGACCATAATTACTTCAGTTTTATTTGGAAGCTTTTTACAAAATGCACGGTCACGCTTAACCGAAGTCCCGTCTCGACCTCTATCGAGGGCCACAGTAAGGACGGAACCTTGGCAGCGGACTGCACGGGGGCAACCCGACACGTCAGGGGCCAGAGGTCAGAGAGTTCATTCACACATGCTTAGGACCGGTTTGACATGGCAGCGGTTCTGAAAAGGATGTTGCAGCACTTGTGAATGTCTGGAGTTGTTGGGCGGTCAGGTACAATTGTGTGTGTGTGTGTGTGTGTGTGCATGTTTGTGTGTAAGAGAGAGTGAACTATCACAAAAAGACAGACTCACTGTCACTCTCCACCATTGCTACTCACCCTGCTGCATGGGACTTTCAACAGATGGCTGGAATAAATAGTGAAACATATTTTCTTCAGCATCGAAGTTAACATATAAACTCCTTGGGTTTTTTTTTTTTGTATATGTGTGTGCACTATAGTTCCATAACCTGCAGGAACTGAGACAGAGTGCATCTCTGGCCAATAAAGTCTTCATCCAGAGAGACTACTCTGAGGGCACAGTCTGCAAGTTCCACACCAAGCTCCCCTCTGAACTGGACAGCAGGGTAAGAGAGAGAGAGAAACATTAAAAGAGAACATGATATCTGAATAAGCTTACATGTGCTCTGTTTTGGTAGCATTCTGCTGTATTCAGGGATTTAAAACTCCCCAGAGTTTTACGCACAGACTCATATGCATACACACACACACACACACACACACACACACACACACACATACATACTTTCTGGGGAATGGGTATTAAATTAGAACTGTGTTATCTCTACCAAGGAATTTAAAAACATTAGAGCAGAGGATCGCTGTTATAGAGACACAAAAGACAGAGCGAGAAACAGAATGCCAGTTTCATTTATGTTTGCTGATACTCCAATACAAACTGGCACTGTGGTAGACACTGTAGAAGTACATTAGTGTCATATGACTAATAAGACTGTCAATCATGCTGTTCTAGTGATGCTGTGTGAATTTTTGATGTTGACATACCTTTTCATTTTGCATTTTTATACATTGTGCTGATGGGCTGGCTGAACTGATATCTGTTATGTGATTGGTCAGATTGAGAAAACTCTGTTTGAAGACACAGTGAAGACACTGAACAATTACTATGCAGAGGCAGAGAAGATTGGAGGCCACGCCTACCTGGAGGGCTGCCTCGCCTGCATCACCGCCTACCTCATCTTTCTTTGCATGGAGACACGCTATGAAAAGGTATGTCAAGTCGAATTTATTTATATATTACCTTTTACAACAGCTGTTGTCACAAAGCAGCTTTACACATGTCTGAGTCCAAGCCCCCTGTGGGCAAGCCAAGGGCGACAGTGGCGAGGAAAAACTCCCTAGAGCACGAGGAAGAAACCTCGAGAGGAACCAAGACCCAAAGGGGGGGCCCGTCCTCCTCTGGCCGACAACGCACACCACAATAGCAACAATGTAGACAATGAGGAGCAGAATAAGTAGTGAAAGAGAAAAATAAATAAATAATAATAACATTGAAAACATAAACAATTAATGTCTCATCCGGTTTTCTAGAAGTCCAAGTCTGGTCCTGATGGTGTGCATGTATCCAAAACCCATCCCACATCAGAGAAGTAGCTGGCTGGGGTGCAGGTGTGGTGGGCTACAGCAGGGGCCATTGGGGTGGTGGGAGGAGCCATGGCAGCTGAGACGGGTTGGGGCTTAGTAACGTCATGACATCAGGAGTAGGTGTACCTCGGCAGAAAGAGAGAATAGATCATTAGGCATGTCCCGGTACAAGGGTGTGTAAATTAGGGAACTATAATGTGCAAAGATGGAAGTACAAGCATGAGGCACCCTGGAACATCGGCCCTCCGCCACTCTCAGTCAGCAAACTTGGGTGAGAAGACAGGTGAAGTGACATCATAACATCCCAGTTTACCAGAACTCTCAGTGCCCAAGGACCCCCAGATCTACACCTTTACCTAAGATGGGAAGTTGTTAATAAAATGCCTGACTGTACAGGTATGTTTCCAGCCTAGCCTTAAATACTGAGACTGTGTCTGAGTCTGGTGTGTGTTTACAAAACTCCACTTTTGAAGCTGAGTGGAAACACTGAAAATATTGGCGATAAGCTATTTAAGCATCCGTTTAATTAATTAATTCCCCAATTCAAGTTCAAGTTTGGTTTATTTGTCACATACATACTCATACACAATAATATATATCTAATAATATAAGTTGGGTTTTTATGAATTTGAGAATAAGTTCTGTGTATTTGTGTGTGTGGTGTGTGATTAGGTCCTGAAAAAGATCTCACGGTATATACAAGAGCAGAATGAGAAGATCTATGCACCCAGAGGCCTACTCATTACTGACCCTATAGAGAGGGGGATGAGAGTTGTATCCTTTCTTTATGCGTGCATGTGTATGTGTGTCTGTGTGTGCGTGTGTGTGTGTGCGTGTGTGTGCGCGTGCATGCGTGCGGGTGTGTGTGTGTGTGTGTGTGTGTGTGTGTGTACTGTGGCAGTTTTGCCTTGATGCTGATGGTCAGATTGAGATCAGTATCTATGAAGACAGGAGCTCCAGTGGGTCCAGCACTAGCAGCAGCACCACCAGCAGCAGCGGACGATGACACACACACACACACACACACACACACACACACACACACACACACACACACTCAGACACACACACTTGCACGTTTTGTGTTTTGTCCTACACACATGAATAAACACTTCTCTCGTTTCTGACCAAACAACGTGTGACTGCATACAATGTGAGCTACCAAGCCAGACTGCGCAGAGCTACATTTCAGACTCCTCCAGCTCCCCAACTTATCACTATGGCACACAGAGCAACAGGTGGTCTAGATCTGCAGCGGCCATGAGCCAGTCGCCAGCCTTCTTAAACACAGTCACATAGACGTCCATTGTACGGTTATGCAATGATCCCATCTATTTCAGTGTTGCTGTATGTAGCAGTCGGTAAGACCCAGAGCAGAGTGGAGAGTCTTCCACTGGGGAACGTGTTTGCACTTTTCCTTCCCATTTTAAAATGATTTGTAAAACTATTTTCAGATGAGTGAACTAAATAGATATGCATTAATCTATGGATGGTACAATTTCACACATCAGAAGCAATACTGTATCAGAGTAAGAAAGCTGATTTTGGGTTTATTTATGATGAGAGACAAAGCCAAAACAAAATCTTCCATCAGCATTCTTACCCTTACACATCGACCTCGCCTCTCCATCTCAGCATCTCATCATCTCATGGACGTGAGTCTCCACTGCCAATGCTGTGCCACTGTAGCCAAAAAGCCAAAGGCAAAACTGACCTCTGTGGTGTCATGATACTGCCACTAGCCAGAACCTCGTTAAACCATCGTTAGTGAGCTTCCTTAACGAGATAATTGGCTCATATGTATGCAAACATAGGTTTTTCATACAACTTGCACTCGCTAGAATGTTATGCTTGTTTGTTTTGTGTAACAAAGCTAATAAATACACATCTTCTGGTTAAACAACTGCTTGTCTCCTGTTTGTTCAGAGCTTAAGGTCCTAAGTATATTTTTTAATTAATTTTTCTTTTTGTGGGCAGTAAGATTTCAAGATTTTTTAATGGGGCAAGAAACCGTTTCCTTGCATGTAATCATTGACAGTAACGGTGTAACTTTGTGGAACTGCTCTTAAAATGCCGTCATTTTGAGGAAACAGAATTTCTAGAGGAAGTGCTGAGTTTCATATCGAACATTACTTCCGCAAAAGTTAAACTTTTATTTCTGAGATGGATTCATTTCTATGGTTACGGGCAGTCCAGTCCAAAAACCAATATCCAATCAAGTCACTTTTGAAAAATGTACCTAAGATAAGTAATTTCTCTAAGAAGTATTTTCTCTAAGATAAGTAATTTCTCCAAGATAAGTGTTTTCTTTGAGATGAAAGTCATTTCTGTAATTTCAGATATTTATAGTTACCCTTAAACCATCAACAACAAAACGCCCCCACCAAGAAGGTTTGTCATCAACGGGATTCTATGAGATGACAGGAATGTCGATGCAGTGCTGCCGGACCGGGAGGGTGTTGAGCTGATGATGAGGGAGGGGTGGGGCAGGAAACCTCTGCTGTTACGCTACGCTACGCTAACAGAAAAAAGATATCCAGCGGCACCACATTCCTTATTCTCCTGTGCTGTCCAGTTGGGAAGATCCTAACACAAACATCACTGAACCATTAAC
>NC_137514.1:5080000-5202500 GCF_041902795.1 Electrophorus electricus | reverse complement strand
CCTGTCTCTCTGCCTCCTCTGGCACTCCTCTGTCTCTCTGCCTCCTCTGGCACTCCTCTGTCTCTCTGCCTCCTCTGGTACTCCTCTGTCTCTCTGCCTCCTCTGGCACTCCTCTGTCTCTCTACCTCCTCTGGTACTCCTGTCTCTCTACCTCCTCTGGTACTCCTCTGTCTCTCTGCCTCCTCTGGTACTCCTCTGTCTCTCTGCCTCCTCTGGCACTCCTCTGTCTCTCCACCTCCTCTGGCACTCCTCTGTCTCTCTGCCTCCTCTGGTACTCCTGTCTCTCTGCCTCCTCTGGTACTCCTGTCTCTCTGCCTCCTCTGGTACTCCTCTGTCTCTCTACCTCCTCTGGCACTCCTCTGTCTCTCTGCCTCCTCTGGTACTCCTGTCTCTCTGCCTCCTCTGGTACTCCTCTGTCTCTCTGCCTCCTCTGGCACTCCTCTGTCTCTCTGCCTCCTCTGGCACTCCTCTGTCTCTCTGCCTCCTCTGGCACTCCTGTCTCTCTGCCTCCTCTGGCACTCCTCTGTCTCTCTTCTTCTTCTGTTCTACTCTTCTCTCTCTTACTCCCCAGCAGTATTTATGTCTCTTTCATGTGTGTGCACTAAACTGATTATTTTTTGTTTTTTTTCCTCTTCTCTCTCTCTCTCTCTCTCTCTCTCTCTCTCTCTCTCTCTCTCTCTCTCTCTGTGTCTGTAGACTACCTCCTGCCGGCTAAAGAGCGACCCCAGACGACTGCGTCTCTCGCCCACCGCTTGGTCATTGGAGCTCTGGGAGTGAAGAGCCACCAAAGCAAAGAGCAGCGTGAAGCAGAGAGGACTCGGCTACGGCAAGCCAAAGGTGACACACCACACACTTGTGAACAAATGCTTGTGGTCCACTAACAGCTCGAGATGGTCATCTATACCATTCTACTCTCTTTTTTGCCACACTTTTGGTAGTGTCCACACTGGCATCAGTGGCAGCTGCTTACGCACACGTCTGAATGATTCTTTTACTCACACACGTCTGAATGATTCTTTTGCTCACACACGTCTCTGAATGATTCTTTTGCTCACACACGTCTCTGAATGATTCTTTTACTCACACACGTCTCTGAATGATTCTTTTGCTCACACACGTCTGAATGATTCTTTTGCTCACACACGTCTGAATGATTCTTTTACTCACACACGTCTCTGAATGATTCTTTTGCTCACACACGTCTCTGAATGATTCTTTTGCTCACACACGTCTGAATGATTCTTTTACTCACACACGTCTGAATGATTCTTTTGCTCACACACGTCTCTGAATGATTCTTTTACTCACACACGTCTCTGAATGATTCTTTTGCTCACACACGTCTGAATGATTCTTTTGCTCACACACGTCTGAATGATTCTTTTGCTCACACACGTCTGAATGATTCTTTTGCTCACACACGTCTCTGAATGATTCTTTTGCTCACACACGTCTCTGATTCTTTTGCTCACACACGTCTGAATGATTCTTTTGCTCACACACGTCTCTGAATGATTCTTTTGCTCACACACGTCTCTGAATGATTCTTTTGCTCACACACGTCTCTGAATGATTCTTTTACTCACACACGTCTCTGAATGATTCTTTTACTCACACACGTCTCTGAATGATTCTTTTGCTCACACACGTCTGAATGATTCTTTTGCTCACACACGTCTGAATGCTTATTTTGCTCACACACGTCTCTGAATGATTCTTTTGCTCACACACGTCTGTGAATAATTCCTTCCAGAACAAAAACAGCTGGCAGCAAAACAGCGAGAGGATGCGTGGGAAGGGAGGTGAACCTGACAACAGGGAGTGTGTGTGTGTGTGCGTGTGCCAGTGTCCCAGGCTTCACCTGCTGTATGACTTGTCTCCCACCGTCTTGGATCTTCACTCAGCGTTGTCGGTGTTTCTCACTTAGTCTACATTTGAATGCGATTCCAGCACTTATCTGAACGAGGCCTGCAGAGCACTGACTACATGGGCAAGGTGACCATGGAAAGGGGCCGAGTGTCCATGGACTGGGGCGGGGTCACTTAGGTCTGCATCAGGAACCTCTATCTTCTCTATGAACCAAAGTCCAACACACTGTCGTTTAACATCTCAAATGAGACAAAAAAAATAATTTAGATATAACTGCAGAAGCTACTGAGCGAATCGGAAATGGCTCCTGGTCCCTGAAGCAGCTTTACCATCTTGTGAAGTGTCTGAGCTAAGGGAATCATGTAATGAGGGAAGGACATCCATGTAGTGGAGCGGATGGAGTGTGTGGTTTGAAAATGTCCTTAGTGCACCATGGTAGAATGAACTCACCAAGAGAATGTGTTTTGATAGGCTCAGAGCTGCTTTTTATATTCCGATTTTTATCTTCTAAGTTTATGACTGCTGTTCTCACCAAGTCCAGAACACTTTCTGGATTGTTGATCCCTACACGTTTGGAAATCCTGACAGTAATAGACAGTGTCCTGTATTTCTGAATGTTAGTGTCTAGTGTGGAATGTAAATACTGTTGTTTTTAGCCCATTTAAAGACGTTCCGCTCTAAGGTCAGCAAGCCTTTTTTCCCACCTACCCAATAAAAACCAAAAGAAGAAAGTGATCTGTTGACCTGTGTGATCCCTTTCAGGTTGCATAAAGCTTTATGAGCAGGTCTATTCAGTGTTAAACACACACAGCACTTCTACAAAACTTCTCTTAATGGTGATCTGAATAAATAGGAAACGTTTCTCTCTGTTGTGACTGAGCTTTTTAATTTCTCTTAAGTACACACGTGGTGGCACGCCCAGGGTCCATTACGTTGTGCTTAGTTTAACACACCTGCAAGAGTAACCAGTTAGTTACCAGTCTGAGAAAAAAAAGGTCCTCAATGACGCATCAGGACCAGATCATACAAACACTTTTTTTTGTAATTTTCAATAGGTTGAAGTGACTGTGTATGGTAGCACATTTGCCATCTGGACAGACTAGGTATGTGAAAATGGTGTTCATTAATAAATACATGCTCATGTTTGAACTATACATAGAGGAAAAGCATTTATAGGACATTATGCTTTTGAATATTAGCCAATGCGATTCTTGTGATAACTCTATGGTGTATTATATTCATTGGGCAACTAGGAAAACACAAAAGGTCGGGCTCACACAGCCATTGCGAAGCCTGTCATCTTTAAACGAGCTGCTCACTAGTGCCACTTTTCCCCTAGTGGGCAAAAACGCCACTGCACGGTTTAATCACTTCTGCATTTTATTGAAATGTTACAGAAAGAAAACCGAAAAGGTACACAGGATTGCACCTGATGACAGTTTTAGTGAAACGCTGTTATCACATTATGGGAAGTGTAGTCCACATCATAAACTCCTGTAAACTAAAGAGTTTCACACCCTGCTGACTCAGTAGCAAAGTGAACAAGGACACCCAGGCTGCATATCTTCTTTTATTGTGAAGTTTTTAAAAACAATCATTAAAAAGTAAAAAAAAAGAAAAAAGAAAAAAAAGAAACCAAGCGTTCAACATATATATATATATATATATATAACAACATCAGGGCTTGCTGAGATGGCAGGGGTGGGTGGGTCACTAGGACAGTGTAGACCAGGGTGCTAAAAAGAACAGCTCACTCATTCAGTAGACTCCCATACACACACACACAAACTCAGTCTGGACTCGGATACGCACTTACACACCCACACACCCAACTGCAGGAGGGAACACTTGGGCAGCAATGAAACAGTAAAAAGCTCAGAATGAATGAAGAGACACTGGGAATGTTCCAACCTCTATCAGGGGAAAAACAAAACAAAAACATTCTTAAAACAAAAAATTAAAACTGTAAAAGCAAAAAAAAGAAAAGAAAAAAAAGATAGCATTTTAAATGCAGTAGCTCCTGCATTTTTGACTTTTTTGCTTTCTTTGAAATATTTTATATAAAAAAAAAAAAAAAAAAAAGCAACAGAGAGCGAGTCCATTTGAGGATGGAGGTTAGCCAGTGATGGGGAGCCTTCCCTTTTGTTTCCCTGGCAATGGTTTTAGAATCACATTTAAGAGGCAGGAGGACGAGCAGGAAGGAATCATCTAACGCTTGGATTAGTCCATTTTTTGAGTGCTGGGGGTGACCAGAAAGAAAACCAAAAGAAAAAAAAAAATCTCACCATTTACAAGTTTCTTTTTGTTCATTTTCCTTTGTCGCTTGGAAGAGGAGACGAGAAACAAACGACAATGAGGAAAAAAGGGGGGTGGGGCCAAGAGATGGGGTGCGTGGAAGTCATCTGAGAGTGGGAGGAGCCAGTGAGCCCAGACCCCGCCCAGTCTGCATCACTGTGCCTGAAAAAAGAAACGGGACAAAACCTGGCATCAGCAAAACCAGTCACGTCAATGAAGTCTTACGATCACATCACCACAGATGAAGACAGGCAAAAATAAATAAAAATCCCACCACACGAGAACACCTACACGCAGCCTCCGACATGCCCGTATTCATGTCTGTGTGTGTACCTGCTGTCCCTGCTGTGTGCCTGCAGGCTGCCCAGGGTTCTGTGCTGTTTGACCGTAGTAAGCAGCCTGTTGTCTGTAGTACTCTGCCCAGGCAGCGCTGTAGTCAGTCTGTCCTGCTGCAGACCCAGCTGCCGCCGCAGACGCAGGAGCGCCCCCTGCTGCGGGAGCAGCGCCACCACCTGTCTGAGCTGCAGACCAGCAGAGCCCCTTCAGTTATTTACATTCAGGTTAATTTTATACACACACCCACACCCACACACACACCCATACCCATTTTCTTGTAGTATTCCTCCCAGGCCTTGGTGTAGTCAGGTTGGTTTGTACTCTGGGCCGCTTGGCTCTGGTCAGCAGGGGCAGGAGCAGCTGGCTGGCCGCTGGGTGTCTGGCCAGGCATGGCACCCCCTGCAGGCTGCTGATAGTACTGCGCATAGTACGCTGCCCACGCTGCACTGTGGTCCGCCGCTGCCTTACCTATGACACAACCAACAGCTGTGAGGATTAAAGGATAAAGAAGTTAAAAATCTATAGCCATTGCTTGGTCTTATGCTGAACTTGGCTATAAGGGAGTCTGGCCCTCCTGATCTAGTCACCTAACTGTAAGAAGAATAAATATTTGGAGTGGATACTGAAACTTATTAAATGGCATGCAGAGCAATCTGCAGGACCCTCTCTAAACTCCACCCCCAGCTTCCTTCTGTCACTGCGCTCCTCATCAGGCTATAACCCAGAACACAAACACAACATGCTGCTAGCAAACTCCAGACATCAGGGCTTACTGGGGTCATGGGGCGCAGGAGGCTGCCACTGCTGGTAGGCGTTTCCCCAGCCCTGGGGAGGGTACTGGTGCACACCTGGAGGACCTCCACTACACACACACACACACACACACACACACACACACACACACACACACGCTCAGCATTATACAAGCAAGAACAAACATTTAATCAACTTTGATCAAATAACTCAAAACTCCACGCAGGCCTGCAGCTGGTGTGACTGGCTATTCAACGGCTAATAAAATTAATGTTATAAAACATTAATAACATTTAGAATTAATAAACTAAGCATTCTGGCCAGAATCCAGTGTAGAGTACACGAGCAGCTGAGGGGTAAGAGCACTGTGGTACTGACTGGGGAGGACCTCCGGGCGGCCCAGGCTGATATGGATTGGGGTTGTAGGGGCCCATTGGGCCAGCCGGCCCGGGTCCGCCCGGCCCAGGGCCCACAGGACACAAAGGACCCTGCAGAGCAAGAGACGAAACACAGCATGAGCCCAGTCTGCACTGCCAAGAGCTCTCGCTCGACAGCTCTGACATGCGAGGACAGTCCCTCTCCCCCGGCACCTCGATCTTGTCCTCAATGAGCTGCTTGGCATGGTCGATCTGCTGGGGCGTTCCCCGGATGGTGAAGAGCTTGAAGTTGGGATCCCCATTGGGCGGTGGCTGCCGAGAGATCTCCACGAACGCCCCCGTCTGCTGGTTGATGGACTTGACATTCTCGCCACCGCGGCCAATCACGAGGCCGCATTTGTGCGCAGGAATCGAGAAGGTCATCTCAGCGCCGGGAGGGCCCCAGCTGCCCGGGCCACGCCCCCGCCCACGCCCACCTGGAGGCATACCAGTACCAGGAGGTCCAGGAGGTCCCTGGGGACAGGGAGAGATCATTCAGTCTCTACCTGTTCCAAATACGACCATAAACCAGCTTTATGGATCCGACCACCTCCACTGAACATTCACGCAAACTCCCATATTCAGCACTCCGATCTAGCCGCTAATTAAACCACAAACATGAACCGTGATCAACTGTCCCATCCAACATGCTCGCTGCCCTCACCCCTCCGCCCTCTTCCCGGGCGCGGATGCTCTGTAGGAGGTCATTGATGATGCTGGCCGCATGCTCGCAGCGGTCTGGGGGCCCCATGATGTGAGCAATCTTATCTGGACCGTTACCGTCATCTAACACACACACACACACACACATACACATATTAGACACAGAAGTATCGTAATCCATAATTAAAGAGGAAACTAAGTGAAATGCACCTGGTTTGAACTGTATCCTGACTCCTGCGTCATTCTGAATCTTTTTTATCATCTCTCCGTTCCGGCCGATCACAACACCCACAGAGTGGCGCGGGACGGGCACCTGACCGAGCAGACATCACGAAATTAGCTCAAATCATTTACACCCTGAAGTCAGCGGCAGTAAAACAACATTCCAGCTGAGCACACGCTGCAGTCTCGCACGCCTTTTGGGCTCAGTGTACCAGAACAAGGCCACATTACACACACACACACACGATTAGTGTGTGTGTGTGTGTGTGTGTGTGTGTGTGTGTGTGTGTGTGTGTGTGTGTGTGTGTATGTATGTATGTATATATATATAATTACACGTGTGTGTATGTATGTGTATATATACATACGTGTGTGTATTATATATGTATGTATGTATGTGTATATATTACACACACACACATACACACACATATATATATTTATATATTATGTATGTATGTATGTATGTATATTACACATACATGTGTATATTATATATATAAATAATATACATACGTATGTGTATTATATATATAATTATATATATAAATAATATAATATACATACGTATGTGTATTATATATATTTGTATGTATGTATATTTGTGTGTTTGTGTATGTGTATATATTACACACACACGTATATATACATATACACACAATATATTTATATATTATGCATGTATGTATGTATGTATGTATATTACACATACATGTGTGTATATTTTATATATATATATATATATATATATATATATATATAAAAATAAATTTGTATGTGTGTATGTATGTGTATATATACATACAAATATATATAATACACACACGTATGTATGTATATTTGTGTATGTGTATATATTACACACATATATATTTATTATGCATGCATGTATGTATATTACATACATGTGTATATGTATATTACATACATGTGTATATATATATATATATATATATATATATATATATATATATATATATATATACACACACACACACACACACACACACACATTATATATAATTATATACATATATATACACACACACACACACGCACGCGCACGCCTCACCTCTATTCCTCCACCCATACGCGAGCCGTAATCATTTCTTTCTCCGAAACCAGGGTGATCCCTCTCCCTCAGAATCTCCTGCACCATCTCGCGTGCTTGCTGAGAGAGAGAGAGAGAGAGAGAGAGAGAGAGAGATTAAGCTTTTGCTGGACTGGTTATTCAGTACTTAACTCATTTAGCACTTCTCATACATACATACACCTAATGCTCTCAGCGTAACAACTTTCTGACCGTGTGTGTTCGTGTGTGTGTGTGTGTGTGTGTGTGTGTGTGTGTATATATACACACACACACCTGCACTTTGTATGGTTCCCCAATGATCCGAAGAGGCTTGTCCATGTTGGGTCCCTGAGAGGCATCCTGAATCAAAATCATCTTCACACCAGCACGCTCCTACACACACAAAGTTACAGATACCACTTATACAGAATATTACAGGGTGGAATTCCAATCTTAATACTTGCATGCTCAGAGTGCGCAGGTGTTACATTAGTGTCCACATGCAAGCCACACCCCCTTACCTGCAGCTGTTTGATGGTCTCTCCACCCTTGCCAATGACCAGGCCGGCCTTGCCTGCTGGTATCATCATCTCCTGCATGTGGCCACTGCCATTGGCCTCGTGAAAAGAGGAAGGCGGGGTGCCCCGCCCCCGGGAGACGATATCATCCAATAGCATCTTGGCCTTCCTGTGGCGAGAGGTCAAGTTTGAGACAGACCGAAGCAGACGGTAGAGGTAGGGGAAAAAACAACAAAAACAACACTAGAAAACCACCCGACGCACGCGCACACACCCTGAACAACCAGAAGGTCCAGAAATGTACATTATTTACATTATGGCAAGTGCACTTTATGAGTATTATGGCGACCCAGCACTGGTTTTTCCAGACGTCTTATGACCACCTTGTGGTTCGCCGCATAGCCACCTGTCGCAGTGCATGCCCCTATGGCTGACCACGGAAAACCATGCATGTTCAGCCCAATCGCAGTGGGACACTGCCCAAGATGCCCCACGGCCCCGATTTCAGCTTGTTGGCTTGTTATTGGCACCTCCGTGAGCTGGGACAGCATCACTGGTGCAGGGAAGCCACAGAACACTCGAGCAGGACCGGGAGCTGCCGGGACACAGGACGCACTATGGCGCGTCCTACACGCAGTGCTCACGGACCTACAGCCAGTGGACATCACTGTCTCCCAGCTCCACACACCCCTCACACAGTCAACCGAGGGACGTAGAACCACCCAACCCGGACAGCTCCGGATCCGGACCGAAAATGGCCCTGCTGCTTCCGAGGAGACTCCGGAGCGAGCTAAGTGCTGGAAAAAGGGTTCACACTTACTGAATGGAGTCGTGAGATCCAGTCAGAGAGACACTCCTCTCGGGTAAACCTCCACTATCTACAAAGACAGACACACACAAAATTAAAACATTTATTTTGATTAACATACAAGATAGCATACTCATAGTATAATCCACATGCATGCTCAGTCATTATGCAATTCAAATGTCTGCCCACACCAAGTCATACAAATACAAATGGTGTCTTCTCCAGACATGTGAGCTTCCTATAACAGTTGATACTGAACAGTACAATAATAGTTGTTTGGCAATGAAGGGTGCCAAAGAGACAAATTATATTTCGCTTCAATCTGGTTTTAACTGTTATACACACACATACACACACACACACACACACACACACACACACACACACACACGCGCGCGCGCGCATGCGCTTTCCTTCTGGACTTTCTTAGTTTACATTACTATGTCACAAACAAAAATTGGACAGTTTGTTTGTTTTTGAACTGTGATGTTTCTTCCAGATCAGCCCTAACACTCTAAACCCCTGTTCCCCCACACCCTTCAGAACCTGTTTTGTGCACTGCCGCAATCGGTCCAACATGCGATCACATTTTAACAGCAGCACTAAACAAACCTGCTTTATCCTTTCAGCAGCAGGTCCAAAACCAGCCCTACGATTTACACCCGTTTTGCCTACATGTTCCTGACAGGCAGCCTGCAGCCTACAAGGCGCCTTCATTCACCACTCACCTGGGGCGATCTGAACTTTACACCCAGACTCCTGCTGGATCTTATTGATCTGCTCTCCTCCTCGGCCAATGACTGCACACCAAAGGAGAGACCAGAGAGCCAATCAGATCGCCTCAAAAGGACACCCCCCGACCAACCAAAGCACCCCAGAGACAGCCTTGCTTCGCGTGGTATTGGAGAGGAGGGTGTGTACTTACTCAGGCCTACCATGCCATCAGGTACTCTGTACTCCTCCGTTAGAGAGGAAGGGCGTCCACTGTGGACAGGGAGAGAGGGGGGGTGAGGACAGTACACCCACTAACAGCTTAGTGCATCCAGGAACCTTCCCAACACACTCAGATCAACAACATTAACACTTAGCAGCAGCTCAGTATAAATTAACAGCTCCACAGATCGAAAGCTCTTTAATATAACTATTGCCATTGTTGCCACCGTCCTCCCAACTTTCCCCCTTCTAAAAGAGAACAAGGTCTTACCTCTGCTGGGACAGTGCAGCCAGCTGGGCCCCGATGGCTGTGGGTCAAAACACCCAACATTACTTAATTAGTCTAAATATACATCTTGCAGCCTGTGTGAGTCACACAGTGCATGCATGTGGAAGAGCTCGTGTTTCTGTGGGAATGCGTGTACAAGGTCCAGTTAGCACCTTCCAGAACGGACTCGTGTGGATGGGTGGGATTGTAGCAGGCATGAAGACAAAAGCTCCCAGTCGCTACGTATGTGTGTCGAAACGCAAAACGAAACACACACTGCCCCTGCCGTTTGTGTGTGTGTGTGTGTGTGTGTGTGTGTGTGTGTGTGAGACAGAGAGAGAGAGAGAGAGCGAGAGAGAGAGAAAACACTCACACAGTGCTGTAGCGTTGTCTCTGTCACTCTGAGAAGCCATCCTCTTACTGTCTGGCTGATCTGTGGAAGGGAAAAAAAAAAAAAAAAGACATACATCATCAAACAGTAGACAGCTCTGTGCTGTGCGTTTCTTTTTTTTTTGAGAAAAAGCTTGGAATTCTGTGACTGCGCATATGAATTTGTGAACTGGGTTGTGTGTACCTCCGTCTTCTAGGGATCGTTTCTGCGGTGTGAACGGGTAGCTCTCTGTGCCTCCGTTGTTGCTCATAGGGGCAGCAGCAACATCTCCGCCGATCTTGGCTGCAATCTAAGAGAAGCAAAGGGGAGGTAAACACATAGTTTTGGACCTCTCAAAGCCAGAAAGTTGTCAAACCCACTGTGCACAAACGAACGACCACGCAGACGAAGCGCTCAGGCTAAACTGTGCAGAGGTGATGAGTGAAGTCTACTACAGCTCGCAGCTCGGACCGGCACGCAGACAGCGACTTGGTAGAAACGACACACACACACCCGACAAACGTTCGTTTAACAAGAGACGCAACGCGAACAAACGAGTAATTGCACCTCCGAGTTGGCGAGATATGGCTGCCGGTGGAGGATCATCAGTATGGGCCAGGCCGTAGGCTGTGAAAATGTCACACTTTGAACTCGTTAGTTAGCCAGCAGAGCTAACCTGATTGAACCAAGGCCAAGAGGCCGGTTGGTAACGGCAACTGTAACGCTTTAACACACTTTCCTCACTCCGTTGCGACAGAGAGACGTTAGATACACAGCCTCCACATTCTCCGAAGAAAACATTACCGTAAGTCAGCTTCGATCAGATTTACGTTACTACGGCACAAGCGGCGGGTAAGCTAAACTAACTAGCCACGATAGCTTAGCCGTCAAGATAACGACGGAGCCTCGCGCCACGGCCGCGAGCTACAGCGACACGGAGCCTCGCGCCACGGCCGCGAGCTCGCAGACAATAGGACGGAGCGCGAGGTTTCCTCCAACAAGCCCATATCTTCAGAAAACCGCGGACACGGTCGCCCATTGGTCATTTCAGACCGAGAGCCACGATCCACCCCGTCAACGGATACGTTTTAAATCACGCCGGGTCCACCGGCTACAAAAAAAAAAACAAAAAAAAAACGGGCCGCGGCGCCGTACAGCAGACAACGTGCTAACTTGATAGCTCGCGCGCTCGCTCTCTCGTCACACCGGGTTGTTGTTTTTTTTTTTTTTTGGAGGCCAACCGAACCGACCACACGAACCCCACCTGACGGGCACGTTGCACGGCATCCGCGAAAGCGTCTTTCTTGATCCCACCGGATCCTATAGCTGCTCCGGCCCCGGGTGGCGGCACCGCGCTGTACTCCGACATGCTGTCCGTGTTCGGGGGTGAATCGTGCGGCGAGGTAACGGGAGCTGCAGGCCGGGCAGAGCTGCGCAGGAGCGGGAAGGCAAGAAAGGCAAACTAATGGGCGGGAAGAAGGGAGCGCTGTGGCGTCGCAGTGTCGGAAGCGCTAATCTACTGGGCATCCCGTACGTCTTTCTCGCAAACAGACCAATCGGAGTGCGGAAGGTAGGTGGGCGCAACAGCTTCTCGTTCTGTTACTGACTGCTTGCTTTCCCAACAAGGCGACACGGGGGCGTTGTTGACGCGCAGCTCGACCAATCCCACGCAGCAGTTTTGCCGCTGACAGCGGAACCAATTAGATTTCAAGGACAACTCGGAAAGCCCAATTACACTCATGATTATACACGGTTGACATTGACGGGCGGGAGGTCCAGCAAATAATAACTCCGGTTCGTTTGTCTCTGGAATGCGCATGGCACGACTCAGTGCAGGTTGCGATTCGCTCTGATCTGGGGTCAGCCTCGCTGTGTCTTTTTTTTTTTTTTTTTTTTTTTTTTTTTTTACAGTTCATGGGGACTCCTGCGTTTTTAGATATATCGCATTTATAACAGGCCTTAAAGGCCAACGAAAGTTAAATGTATTTAGATACCAACATTTAGATACCAAGGTACCACGGCAAGCATTAAGATGAATTAGTTTATTACTTTATTAATGTAATATTTATTTTATATTTCATATTTCATATCAAATTATTTCATATTGTTCATTGTGTTGCTTCTCATGTTTTGGCGTTTGTTTTGGGATCTGAACATATTCCCAGTCCTTCTCTTTATAAGCCTTTCAAAAGTTCTTTGCTCTTCTGAAATCCACAGGTTGGTTTGATGCTCCTGGAGATCTCCTGTAGATGTTCCCACAGAGATGAATGCACACACAATCACACTCATCAGTGCCTTTAAGAATCCTTGATCAGATCTGGAACACCTGTACTAAATGTGAGGTCTTTGAGAGCAGGGCTGGTAATCACAGCTCTAATGGTTAAGGTTTCAGGGTTACAACAGAATGTCAGCGGTCAACCCCCTCCACATTCTTAACATGGTTACTTTTTTCCCCTCACCATCTATATTTTTGTAAAGTGACCTTGACTTTGAGAAAGGTGCTAAATAAATACAATGATTATTTCACTCCTTCAGGCTAATAATATGCTCCAGAAAACCTTGCTTACCAGGTTAGTTTAGCAATGGAGCTAAATTAGGCATAGTATTCCTGCATCAGTACACGGGGCAGGGTGCGCACACTTCAAAACGGACAGAATTCCAGAAGAACAAAAAAAAAAAAAAAAAAGGATCATTTACGACCACAGTATCACGAAAGGCCTATTCCCACTGCCTCACCCCTTCCCCCGCAAGTCATCGCAGCAGATCCTGTCAGTCTGCGCCTGCCCCAGGCCAGCCGGGATCATGCGCCGGACTATGGAATGCTGAGAGGATGAAACCCTCTCCCTCTCTGTAAAAGCACACGTCACTCACAATAAAGACGGGGTCCAGATCTAGCATGCATTCACAGCACAATTCTAATAGTTCTTTAAAGGAATTCTCCATTGGTCAGCCTAAAGACGAAATTACCGTTTAGAATCGTTGGAAATGGCTGTAGGATTTTTTGGCCAGTACGTGGTCTTAGAGTTACAGACAAGGCCAAAAAACCAAAAGAGCAGTCCACGGACTTCCACAGGACATGATTCCAAGACGGAAGTTTTTCACAATCTGTAAATATAAAACCAAACCTTTGAAGGGGGGGATAAAAAAAATAAAATAAAATAAAAATAAAATAAATATCACTGGAGTATTTTTAATATACAATGGTACTTCATAAAAACATTTTATATTAATAACATCACTGGAGTATTTTTTAACATACAATGGTGCGTCATAAATATGTATTTATATGGTAAGTGCCAAAGCATATGGCATTAAGTATGACAATGGTCTTACTGCACATGACAGTGTTATTATTATTATTATTATTATTAAGAGTTTTATAGAGCTTCTAAATGTAGAGTTCTAAATGTATGGAACCTTTTTCCATTTTATGGGTTTCTAAAACATGGCTAAAACAGTCCAGTGAATGCTGAGACTGAATGTGAAAATTATAGAATTATTAGAAAGGACTGAAACCTGAGGGAGAGTCTGTGCAGACCTGAGATCAGTTATTGATTTTAATATTACAGAGGATTTTTATCCCAACAAATTACAGAACTTTTGGGGAAAGATTATTTTTCTAAAAGCAGTCCAATATTTGTTGGAACATGTTTCAGGCCTTCCAACCAAACTGTATTACTTTCTATACAGAACTTATGATTTTTTGTTTTGTGGGATAATTGGTTTAACAGTTGAAACAAACATACATACATAAACTAAAGGTTGTTTCAAAGCTTCGATGACACGTTTACAGTCAGTTAAACTGGTTTACTGTGGAAAGTAAACATGTTTGCTTGAAAATTTGTGACAAAGTATTTAAAAATAATAGCGCAGGCTGGTGTGGAATCATTAGACAATTTTTACTCAGAGCTAGAAGCACATTTTCAGTGTTCATGAGTTTGATGAAATCACATTTGCTTCCTGAAACGACTCTCGTTAGTGATACACATATCAGGACCTGGGTCTCGTTACCCCAGTGTACCATAATATCTTACTCTTAAGATGACATCTGAGACATTTGCAGGCTTTATATAATCTTTATTTAATAATTTACATAAAGTGTCAAACATGCATTCAACCATCAAACAGAAAAAATATCATTTATATTTTAAAGCATTTATAAGATTCATAACAGAACAAATAGATTGATAATGATTTCAGAACAAACACCAACACCTCCAGGCTAAACTTCGTCGTGGTTACCACTATTGAGGTTTAACAGCAGTAAAGCCTAGAAATGAATTCCTAATTAAACTGTACTGTAGTCCAAGCTGTAAATGTATTCTTCCTAATTATGGCTTTTAAATTCCCCCCCCCCCCCAATATAAGTAAATAAAAATAATAAACAAAAACATGCTCCATTTTACTTTCACTTTGAACTTCGGCTATTGTTTGGTTTACATCACACACACACACACACACACACACACACAAACGAAGTTGCATGCACCTGATCCTGCAGTTACCTTTTGTGTGGCTGCAGCCTACAGAGCCCTTATGCAAACAGAGATTACAGCTGGCTCTCCAAACACAATTGAGCACCATCTTAACAGTCACCAGGTTGAGTGGTGTGCCAAATCTCTGCTACCAAAACACACTTGTACTCCTCCTAGTATTCCAGAGAGAAGGCTCCTGTCGGCATGCGTAAACCTCTAACTGAATTGTGCGCTTTGAACGACAAACTGCAGTAATTTCCTATGGGGATGGGCGGCCGGCTGAACGCCTGGCAAGCCTGTACCCTCCAGGCATCTGAGCAGGCCTGCGTTTAAAGACACTGCTCTAGAAGGCGTCAGGCTGGAGAATTCCAGAAAGAAAACACTTCATTCCTGCAATTTCCTTCGGGATCAATACAGTGTTACCTTATTTGGGCAAGAGAATGCTTTTATGCTTGTGTAACAATGAATTTCCTTGGTGCTGGGCAAAGTTGGAATTGTTTTTGTATCTGTAGTTCATATATTGTATGCATCTTTCTAGAGCTCCGCTGAAAAGCCAGCAGCAAACACTAGTGGGCGCTTCGCTAACATTCCATTTGACTTCTCAGTAGAACAGTGGCGTTTGAGTTGATGCAACTTCACATTGTGGTTTCTGTGAGAGGCACTTGCATCTGAAAGGTCATTAGGAGCGAGGGCGAAGCAGGGGCCTGAGACGTTAGCATTTTCTATTCTCACATCTCCACTGCGTTGCTAGGAAAATATATTTTATTTTCTTATATAAGCTGGGCTTCCACATGGTTACACACATACACACACACATATATTAAAAATATATAGTACATGCTCACTTCTAATGATCCAGTACACATGCATGTACACACACACACACACACAGTAGTGTTCACTTCACCTGCAGAACATGGCCTGGGAGCCTGAATGTCAGGACCCAGCTGACCAACAACAAATAAAAACAACAACTCAAGCAAACAAAACAAGTAAACATTTGTTTGCCCTTTGTGAAACAACACTGGCCTCCAACATGGGTCTGCTTGACCAAGTTCAGAATGTACCTTATTTGCATATTTGAAATAGAAAGAAAAGTTTCATTTTTATTGATACAAGGGATTTTTAAGTGACAAAACATGGCCTTTTCTTTGGTCCTGAGTGGTAAAAGCAGCACAGAGACTATAGACTCTCTCTCTCTCAGGGAGTACAATGGTACTCTCTACAAACCTGTGTCCAGCGTGTTTGACCTCAGTGTTCTGGCTCTTACTCCTGTGATCGATCTCGATCTCTCTCTCTCTCTCTCTCTCTCTCTCTCTCTCTCTCTCTCTCTCTCTCTCCCTCTCTCTCTCACCCTTGTACTGCCACCCCCAGTACTTTCCTCATACGTTCATACACCACGTAGGAGATGCTGACAGCAGGGATCACCTTCAGGAAGTTGGGGGCGATGCCGCGGTAGAGGCCCACTACGCCCTCCTCAGACAGAATGTTCCGGAACAGGGACACCATGGAGAGCTGAGGACCACCCTTCACCGACGCTGAGAGACAGAGAGGGTGAGGAAGGTAGGGAGAGAAAGAGGGGACTTATTTTACATATCCATCCATCCATCCATCCATCCAATCTATCTATCCATCCGTCCGTCCATCCATCCATCCATCCGAGCATGTGGGCCGACCTCACCCTGGGCCTGCATGCGTGTCCGAATCAGGGCGAGTGGGTAGGAAGCCAGCTGACCGCAGGTACTGGACACGGTCCCACAACCCACAAGCACCAGCACACCTGGGTCGGCCGACCCAGAGCTGCGTCTCTGTAACCAGGTGTTCTTCAGTGTCTGAGTGAGAGAGAGTGAGCACTGAGGGTCTTATTCTATTGGGGCTCATAGCAGCGTCTATTCATGGCCACGGCCAGGCTCGCGAGCACACCTCGTAGACGGCCAGGTCGATACCGGCGTAGGGAATGATGCCCAGGATATTGGGCACGTAGCCCTTGTAGAACGCCCGCACGCCCTCCTTCTGCAGTACCTGCCGCGCACAGTCTGCCATGCTGGAATACTGGCCTGTCTTACGCAGGGTCAGACGCGTCTTCAGCACCTACGCAGTGAGGGAGGGAGGGAGAGAGTTGAAGGGAGGTAGAGAGAGAGAAAGAGAGATGAAGGGAAGTAGCAAGAGAGAGAGCGAGAGAGAGAGAGAGAGAGATGTCAAGTTTTCTTTACATTGTTACTCAGGCTTTGCATGGCAGGTCGTGTCTCTTGTTCCAACATATCTGATTCAGCTCAATCAGCTCCCACAGGACTTCCGGACCCTTCCGGGAGCTGAATGGTCCTGCCTGTTCACGCACCGTTCTGTTCGCACTTCTGAGGACCTTGGAACTGTTCTGAGAACCGGCCTGCGTTTGCACCCAAGGTATTTCTCATCTATCTCTACATCAGGGTAGAGTGATGTGTATGTGGATGTGTGTCCACGTGTGAGAGTGAGAGTCTGTATGAGTCAGCATGTGATTTGTTTATTGTGAACATGGGATTTTTCATATGGATGTGGGATTTGTTTTACATGAATACAGTATTTAAAATTCTTAATCTTTATTTTATTTTCGTTTGTCTTTGTTCGATACAAGAAGCTAAAAGTAACACAAAGTAATCAGATTAATATGGTGAATGTGTGTGTGTGAGATATTGTTAGATGGTGCGTACCTCCATAGGATATATAATAGTCTGCGCAGTGGCTCCTGCCAGGGACCCAGCGATGAATCTCTCCTGAACTTTTAAACTGACCCCATCTCTACTGCCCACCATCAGTCTCTTAATCTACACACACACACACACACACACACACACACACACACACACACACACACACACACATACACACACACATACACACACACATACACACACACATACACATACACCAGCCCCAGAGAGAAAGAGAAAATGAGATATGGAAGCAAGACAATGCAGAAGAAGGAGGAGCCGTAAGAAGTAACGACTTCACCAAAGCGCCACTAAAGCTCCACTAAAACGCCACCAAAGCTCTACTAAAGCTCCAGATGAAGGATTATTAGAACAAGCTGAGAGAACTGTAAACAAAGAATGCCAGAGTGTTCACATAGACACAGAGAGAGAGAGAGAGAGAGAGAGAGAGATGAGGATGAGAGAACTAAGAACACTCGGAACTCCACAGTATGCAAGTGTGCTCGGATAGCACCGTGCAAGCGCTGCCTGTGTGTGTGCTCGGATAGCACCGTGCAAGCGCTGCCTGTGTGTGTGCTCGGATAGCACCGTGCAAGCGCTGCCTGTGTGTGTGCTCGGATAGCACCGTGCAAGCGCTGCCTGTGTGTGTGCTCGGATAGCACCGTGCAAGCGCTGCCTGTGTGTGTGCTCGGATAGCACCGTGCAAGCGCTGCCTGTGTGTGTGCTCTGATAGCACCGTGCAAGCGCTGCCTGTGTGTGTGCTCTGATAGCACCGTGCAAGCGCTGCCTGTGTGTGTGCTCTGATAGCACCGTGCAAGCGCTGCCTGTGTGTGTGCTCTGATAGCACCGTGCAAGCGCTGCCTGTGTGTGCTCTGATAGCACCGTGTAAGCGCTGCCTGTGTGTGTGCTCTGATAGCACCGTGTAAGCGCTGCCTGTGTGTGTGCTCTGATAGCACCGTGTAAGCGCTGCCTGTGTGTGTGCTCTGATAGCACCGTGCAAGCGCTGCCTGTGTGTGTTCTCTGATAGCACCGTGCAAGCGCTGCCTGTGTGTGCTCTGATAGCACCGTGTAAGCGCTGCCTGTGTGTGCTCTGATAGCACCGTGTAAGCGCTGCCTGTGTGTGTGCTCTGATAGCACCGTGCAAGCACTGCCTGTGTGTGTGCTCTGATAGCACCGTGCAAGCGCTTCCTGTGTGTGTGCACAAGACAGAGAGACAATGACCTGCTCATAAGCCAGGAACTTGATGGCAGTTTCCGGGGCGATTTTGAGAACATTGATTCCGTTACCCCTCCACAAGGCACTGAGGCCCCCCTCCTTAATCATCGCCTTCAGACCGTTCCACACAGTGCCCCTGTCAGAGCTCTGACCATGAACCTACACACACACACACACACACACACACACACACAGCAAGCATGAACAGTCAGGTTCTGTCAACACCAGGTTCTGCCCTTATCAGCGCACACACATCATCAGCCTTTACTGGGACCTAACACAGAAGGCACCTTCGCTTCAGACAACTAGAAACATCCAACTAGAATTCATCCAAACACAAACAGACGGACACCTACGTGGACACTTCTAAAGCCGTGCAGACAGACACACAGGCACAAATAACGTAGGTGTGTTTGTGATTCTTCAACAGGTGGGTGGAGCTCTGCTGCCTGTGTGGGCGGGCGGAGCCTTCACCTGCAGGAAGACCTTGAGTCGGTCCAGAGGGGCGGTGCCAGTCCTGGACACGGAGCCAGCCATGGCCCCCGCCATCAGCTGCCTCCAGACAAAGCCCGACTGCCTCTCCTTCTCTGAGAACTCATCAGGAACCGTCAGGTGCTCCCCGATGTCCAATATCTACACGCACACCACACACACACAGCAAAGCATGAGAGTGAAAGAAGAGGCACAGATAAAGAGTGAGAGTTTTGATATCTTCATCTTTATCGCTACAATAAACTCTGATGATTCTAGACAGCTGAGAACACTCTGGATTGTGTGGAGAATGAAAGTGTGTGTGGAGCATGACAGTGTGTGTAGTGTGTTTTAGAGCGCGAGTGTGTGTGTAGTGTGTGGGGACTGTGAGCGTGTGTGCGCAGTGAGTGGAGAGTGAGCGTGTGTGTGTAGTGCAGCTGACCACAGAGCGTTTCCAGTAGAGAGCAATGTCCTCCATACTGTACAGAGGGTTAAACAGGAAATGATCTCGCCACTCCACCCAGTCAATGGTCATAGTGCCGTCCTTATCCATACTGCACAAACACACAGTACGCCTGACTTATCTAGACTGTACACAATTATTACAATGCCAGCTTATCAGTGTTATAAAGAATAACTTTCTCTCTCTCTCGCTCACACACACACACACACACACACCTCTGCAGGATCTTGGATGCCTCCTCGAGAGTAACATCCACTCCTATATTGTGTAACGACAGCTGGATTTCTCCGACATCTATCTCGCCTGCAACACACACACACACACGCGCACACACACACACACACACAGGCTGGTACATGGTGTTATTTTCTACAACCATCAATGCTATGCTTCTCATCAACATTCCAGAATAGGAATCCAGAATGCCTGAGTCCTTAATTCTGTAATGCGAAAGCTCAAAAGCCTCAGTAATGGCACTAACAGGGAAGCTCACCATCGTTGTTGCGATCCAGACTGCTGAACATGAGCCTGAGGCATTTCTCGTGCGCGCGCAGGTAGTGCGTGAACTCCTCGTAGTCCAGAAGTCCATCCTGATTCGTGTCCCCAGCCTTCACAATCTGCTGTGCGACAGGGCAGAGGACAAGGCAGAAGGAGAAGGAGAAGGAGAAGGAGAGGTGGAAGGAAAGGAGGAGGCCCGGAACAGTTAGTAATGGAGGGATGAGCAGGAGATGAGGAGGAGGGGAGCCCGTTACACGATGCAAAACCGTGGACAACCACGCCAGACCAAATGATGCATTCCAGAATAAATGACCCGTACTCATTCCAGGCCAAATGACCAACTCCGGAACAACTGACCCATTCCCACGCTCAAGTCTCTCCAGGTGTACAAGAACATCCATATTCTAGAAACGCTGACGGTTGTCTAATGATTTGGTGCGTTGGAATCATACAAGCATAGAGACAGAGTGAGGAACCAGCCATCAGACAGCTTCACGACATGCACGCTGTCCCTGCATTAACACTGGTAACACTGGGTGAACTGGACTCTCTGTGAAAAGCTGGTTTCTGTGAACTTCCTCTTCTTTTGTAATCTAACCACGACACAGGAAATTCTGGTGTCTGGCTTCACCTCCTTTCATTTCTGACTGTTAAACACTTTAGATATTAAAGATACACTGTACTGGCAGAGACTAGGGGTTAGTGTTTTTTTGTTTTTGTTTTGTTTTTGTGTTCTCTCTATAACAAAGAACAGACTTTGATCAAACTTTCTGTTTAAAGAGCAAATTGTTTTGGTCCAGGGGTCTGAAATGTAATGCGTGTGGAACAGTTTCACACCGCGTTAGCAGGTGCATGAGATCGGCATTATTGTTGGAGCAGCCAAAGTCTCAGCTGGTAGGCTGAACTAAAGGCCTTGGAGGCACAGATCCGGCCTGGGCTGTGCGGTCCAGGCACCCTGGATTCACGTCAGGATAAAAGGAGAGAAGAACAGGAGATGCAGTTTCTGGACTTTTCAGAAACTTACACAGTACCACCGAATAGGCAGCTAAAACATGTCTCCAACCACGGCTTGAGTTTGGTGTTGGTGTGTGGGCTTGTTAATCACAAGGACCTGCATGTAGGGGACTTCAGCGGCCTTGTATGGCTATGTTGTGGGCAGATACGCAGCACAATTATTTTCACAGTCTCCTAATCTCTCTCTCACGCCCACTGACGCATTCTCTCTCAAACATACTCACCCAGGCCCGCCTTCATCAATTGCTTACACATGGAGCAGCTCCAAGTGGTTGACCTTTGAGTGTGTGTATGTGTGTGCAGCGAGAGAGAGAGAGAGAGAGAGAGAGAGAGAGAGAGACTGCACGCACAAGAGAGAGAAACCTTATACACTTTGACCTTAAAAAGGTTTCATAATTTCAGATCATTTTCCTCCAGAACAAGATGAGACATACCTCTTCACACACTCAATTCACACGCAGCAAACACACACACGTTAGTAAACAAACACACACTCATGCAAAAACAACCAGACGGGCAGAGGACTTGTTACCGACACGTAACACCATTTTGTCCAGACGTCCACTATATCTGAGTTTCAGTCACTGTGTGTGTGGTTTCCTGGGCGAATAATTCACCATTCACCCAGTGTCTAAGTGTTTAGAATAAAATAAACATTTACTGCAGTCTATGCATCCGTGCACTGACAGCATAGACTTGCGTTTGCTGGCTCCTTCACATCTCTGATCTTTAACCAGGACTAAACCACATGTACGTAATCCGGGGCATGAGCCGGGGGGGCTTTAGCAATGTGGCGGGTCAAAAGCGCGTCACAGCAGGCACCTGTGACGTCGTCATGACTCGTCAGCCCCGTTTGTGGTGCTTGAGGCCACGACGCTCCCCAACGAGTATAAATACACGCAAAGTGTTTGGCCATAACACGAATGCGCACAAACATATGAGAGAGAGAGAGCCGATATAATCCGTTACCTCTTCAACCGAGGTTCGCGGGAGCAGACCTCGCGCAGCGAGACCGATCTTCAGCTCGTTAATATCGATCCGTCCGTCCTTGTTCAAATCTAGCTGGTCAAACAGCTCGGCCCAGAGCCGCTCCCGGGCAGGGTCGCCCCCGTTCTCCTGGCACCGGGCCCGCGTCCAGCCGCCGTGACCCCGGGGCTTGCCCATGTGTTCCGAGCGAACCAGCTCGGACGTCCAGCCCCGGAGGCTCGCCTGCCTTCGATCGTTCGAGATATAAACGGTGTTAAGCGGATCTTTGGCGTCAAATCACGAATTTTACGGAGTGCCGTATCGCTCTTTAATCGAAAACCCCACCAATGCGTCCCAGGTTGGAGAATCCCGCTATGTTTTCTTTGCCGTTTTTCTTCAGTAAAGAAGAGTAGCAGTGTGTGGGACTTGAAACCAGGAAGCTTGACTCGGCTCCAAACGACAAGCAGTTGTTGGTTTTCTTTTCTAGAGCTGCCAAATGTTACGATTCGGTTAACGGCGCGTGCCCCGTCTTCCGCCAGCAGGCAAACCCACGGGTCAGCATAAACTCTAGCGTAGAAGTATGAAACGATGTTTTTGAAACGACGATGCTTGGAAACCGCCGTGAAAAGGTCACGCGTCTTCTGCAGGAGCGCTCGTGCGCGCACCCCCACCTGCAGGGGCTGCAGCGGCTCGCGGACGCACCGAGCTCGTGTTTCACTGCGGAGCCTGAAGCACGTGCGCGTGAAAGCCAGATTTGTTGAACCCCTAAAATGGAGGGGTTTTTTTTGCGAGCCTGTGGCGCACCCTAGCAGGGGGAGTGTTTCGGGGTTTCTTTGTGTGTGCTTGTCAGATATTCAGGCGTACAACGTGCGCGATTTTGGCGCTCAGTTCGTAACCGCAAATCCATAAACGTTTAACGCGCGTGTTGCATTACGGTATGACCAATGGCGCCACGCATCGAGCGGGCTGCTGGTTTAAAACCGGGTTATTTACAGGCGTAGACACGCGCACACACTGGATGCCACCTGTTTCCTCTGTCAGCAGACTAATTGGCACGTAGAAACAGGCGAGATGACACAAAGTGCCCGCAAGGCGTTTGTCGCTACCCGCACGAATGTGAGGGAGACGCGAGCACGTATGCACACCCGGCTGCTGAAAGGATTCTCATGATTGTCCTTTTGAGTAAAAGGACAGATGTCGTCCCCCCCCCAGCTGGGTCCACAGTGTTCCAAAGACCTTAACTGGCATATTGTTTAAAATGATCTGTGTTTGTATAAAGGTTGCTCACCACACACACTGCTTACCCAACATCTGCCGGTGTTGTTTTCCGATCACAGTAACAGATAAACTGAGCGCTATAAGAGGAGGTCTCACAGTCAGATGTGGAGACAGACAGAGAGAGACATACATACGCAGTCTGCTGGAGAGTTCTTCTTGACCGCCCTTCTTATAGTGCCTGATGTGTAAGGGGCTCTCTGCAATACCCTCATCATGCCTGGAAAAGTGAGTTTGTGCAGAGGTAATATAATTAAATGTTTCTTTTGTGTTTCTGTACAAACTAACATAACTGCGTCTTTTAGGGCAAAAGGAATGCGAGTGAAGTTAACTCACCTGGCAGAGAAACCTCACAAACACAGGTAATATAAAACATCTGACCTTCACCACCAAATGTTACCAAGATGTTGCAACAAAAGCTAATGTGTGACACTCTCTCTCCTTCAGGTCCCAGGAAGAGAAGCCCCCTCAGGATCTGGAGTCCCTGCTCAGCAGCAAGAGTAGGAGTCTTGTCCTCTAGGACTCATGGTTCCTGCTTTTTGCCCCCTCTGTCTCTGAGCTGAAGCCTGTGCGCTGCTTCACGCTTCTCCGGACGTGGCCGCCCCGCACAGAGCCGCGCGCTTTATTTCGTTGGCACAAAATGAAATGGCGGGGTTTTGGATTTGTACATATTTACCGGTGCTGCCGCCGCCATGGCTTAAGCGGACACTGCAGCTGAGAGGAGCAACTACAGAAAAGCTTGTTTACTTCAGGGCAGCTGTACAAGTATTCTGTAGCTTCTAATATTCTCTCCCTCTCTCTCACACTTCCTGCCTCTCCGAGAGTAGCAGGGCTGCAGGCGTTCCGCTGGTTTCTGCGCTCTGAGTTCAGCGAGGAGAACCTGGCCTTCTGGCTGGCCTGCCAGGACTACAGGAACACACCTGAGCCAAAACGGGCCACCAAGGCCCTCAACATCTACAGCCGGTTCATCAACTCCGATGCCCCTCAGGAGGTATGGAGGGAATGGGGTGTGTGTGTGTGTGTGTGTGTGTGTCTTGACATCTTCCATATGTGAAGAGTCGCACAGCGATGTCTGGGTCTAGACTGGTCACTGTGTTGCTGGGAAGGACCAGCCTGCCAGGTTAAGTGTAGCAGCATGTATGAATGAGGAAAGCAGCAAATCTGACCTCATCATTGCCTTGAGGGCTGAGCTGTTAGACGTGCCTGTCCATGCCGCGTTAAAACCCCACCTAAGAGAGAGTGTGCCCCCGAGGCGACTCCAATAGTGCCTGAAATCCATATGTCTCCAGTCCCTTCTCGAGATATTAGAGCTGTGGGTGGACCTCTCCTTTAACCAGGTGTGGCGATGCTCACAGGTGAATCTGGACGGTCAGACCCGGGAGGCATTACTGGGGTCGCAGGATGAAGCCGCTGCAGACGTGTTCGACAGCGCTCAGCAACGCATCTTCACTCTGATGGCCAAAGACTCCTTCCCCCGCTTCCTCCGCTCGTCCCACTGCCGGGACTTGCTCAGGGCTCTGTGAACCACAGCACCCCTGCTGGCCTGGAGGAAACACGGCACTTTCTCTGGATTTGTGTAAGATCATATCTGCATACTTGAGAAGCATTCAGTTAAAAATAAAGCAATTGTCAGTAATACATTTTGGCATCGATATTACAAAGTTATTCTTTAAGAATTCAGTGCATCAATATTGAATGCAGCAAAATATTGACAGTTTTCTCAGCAATAATTCTTAGTAATATTAAAAACTTGTTTTTCCTAATGTATTGAGTGATCCTGTACATTGAGTGATGGGTTATCTTAACTGGTGGTGAGCTAAGTTAAATCCTGGAAAGGTGAAAGATGTATCAGAAACAATAACAAAATGAGAGTTTTTTTGTTATAGTTTTTGATGCAGAGGCTGTGTGTATTACATCTGATCTGTGGCTATAATACATTTCCTCAAACCAAATGGTTGGTGCCTTATTATTGACTCAAAGAACTAGGAACTAAAAATATAAAACTAAAATAAACAAATACATTAAGAGCTTCCCAAGCCTCTGCCCCAGTTGGACGCACTCACCATTTGAGGTCTAGCTGCTCTGATTGGTCAGATTTCAGTGAAGCCAATCAGAGCCAGAGGTTCCAGAACACAGGTGTTCTAGAACAAATGCATTCCAAGCGTAAGGATTCTGCAATTCTGAGGCAGGTTCTAGAACAGATATGCACTGAGGCAAAACTCAATACTCTACGTGTGATGTATTAAGCCAGGAGAAACATGAATGGTTTCATATGAACAAACATGAAGGCAACTGGATTTTCACACACTGTCCTTCAAATGAACAAATCACGCTGGCATCTCATGAAAACATGCAAAATGTGAAAGTTTATTGTATTACAATCCTGGGAGGGATTCAACAGAGAAGCACTAGTTCACTGCAGTACCGACACCTGCACATCAAGCCCACTGACTGCACAGAGAACATGACTCCCCCTTAATTAGAATAACACAGATGTCTCAAGACCTTTGCAGATTTACTGATAGTAATAGTATTGTTTGACCTAAAACTCTGCATAAAACATGCAAGTCTCAGGATTTGCCTTTTTTCTGGTTTATAAATACACTCCACATTAACTGTAAACTAGCCTAACATTCCACAAATTGGACATCAGCAAATTCACACACCTAACTATCTTAGGAATATCTGGTGGAACAGTCAGACATATATGCTGAAATAAGAAAAACAAAACAAAAAACGCTATATCCTCTTTATACTTCTGGCAAACACTACAAGAAAGTCAAATGTTTGATAGCCTGTTCATACACCTGTTCCGTGGACCAGGTGTATGAACAGAAAGATCCAGTCTTTCGCTTGAGTTTTCATTTGCGCTAATAAAGCCACTGCAGCCACCTAGTGGCCATAAATGAAATTACACACACACACACACACTGCACAAGCTAAAAGCCGGTCACCGACTTACGCACGCAGCGACGACGTGCCTGTTATTTGGAGGTTCCGGCAGTGTCAGGTTTCGGGGGTCCCTTGCCACCCTTTCCCTTCAGTACATTCAGTTTCTTGTGCAGGGAGCTGCTGGCCTTCTGAGTGACCTCCTGTTCGATCTTGTCCCTGATGGCCGTTTCCAGACCCTACAACAAACAGGACACACGCTGTTCTTTTCAGGAGTCCACGCATTAATCCAGCGTCTCGCAGTTAAAAGAAGTGATACAGACTCAGGTTTTCTTTTGTTCTGTATAATGTCCAAACTCATCTGAGATCCTCAAGTCTACATTACTAAATATGATCATCTGAATCAGAAAAGCTTCATTTGTTCACCATGACCAAGATACCAAGAATTTGCATTGGCAGCCTGATGCATGACAGCCAAGGAAAATCTAGGCGGTGCAATGAGAACGCAAAAGACGTGTTATATTCATGCAAACATACGGTCATGCGCTTCAACAATGCTGATTTTGTTTTCTTGATGGACCAATGCTATCCCCAGTACAGGATAATATCTCGTTTACACGTCCGACACGTTCATACTTTAAGATTCCATGTGGTTAGACTTCTCGATGAGATTTGATGCGTACCAGCCAATTGTGAATTAGCTACTTATCTAGATTAGACTACTATGTCTGCTAGCTAGCTATGTAATTTTGGGAACACAAATCTGTCTGTCGGATATAATTCCTGTGTAAATATCAAAATGTCCATTTGCACAGTTATGCGAACATGAACTTGCCTTTTTCAGCTTCTGTTGTTGAACAACAGCCGCCTTCTTAGGTGCAATGATCCTTCCTGCAAAGACGTTAAGTAACGGCAGAAAAGACACATCGCTGAAAGCGTTGCAATATAGAAGCATATACTGCAAAAAAAGAGCAAACGTGGCTCAGTTCTCCAGTCTTTTTACCACAGTAAAGTTGGCTCATCTGAGACTTGTAACACATTAAACAGGAATAATAGCCTAGTGAGTGTGTGGTGCGGCGGACATGACTTATTTTGAAAAGATCTCGTCACACTAAAACGCTTATCGGATAATATAAACTTGTCCGTACTGCAGCTAGCTAGCTAAATTGTGTTTACATATCTTGTATAAACATTTCAACCTATTGTGCAGGAATAACTTCACAACAAGCAGAAATTGTGTTAAGTGGTCAGTGTGTACACTTTATTCTTTTTAATAACCAGGGCATGCTTGTGAATGCCTGGCGATCATCGTACGCTAGGCCAACTTTATAGATAGACAACTATAAAAGAACCAGCTTGTGATAAGGAGGTCATTATACTGTTTTTGGTAGTCAACGCTAGTCATTATAAAACACGCCGACGAAATGCAAGCCTGGCTAGACCGCTACCAGAACTCAGCTAGTGTGTTTCATGCCACTCACACGCTTTTCAGCTCTTCTTTCCCAAACACCAATATGGCGACTCAAGTCTAGCTGGCTTGTCTCAACACCAGGGACACTGCTCAGCGCGTTTGAAGTGAAGAAGTCTTGAGGTGAACAGATTTCACGCTACAAGCGTCTTACCTCCTTTCTTTAACCCTTTCGGTTTGGTTTTTTGTTTCTTAGCACCGCCGGGTCGCTGCGCCTTAAATTTTTTTTTGCCCTGAGCCATATCTTGGACGTAAGGTTGTTGTAACGCCGTCGCAACAGGAACTGTTATAATCTTAAAACATAATAAAAGTCTCACACTATGGCATATACATGAGAGGCTAGGGAATATACATGAGATAATAGAAAAGGTGGAGAAAACATAATAAAAGTCTCAAACTATTGCATATACATAAGAGGCTAGGGAATATACATGAGAAATAATAGAAAAGGTGGAGAAAAATTATAGACTGCTCATGTTTTTCTATTTATATCTATTAAACATTACTGTAAATAATAATTACAATAGCTAGCTATTGTATTGCTACTACATTTTAAGAAAACCAATGTTTACACGGCACAAAAAAGTTTACTTTTCAAATGTGGCTTTATTTCAAATCACTTTGCAGTCCTCACATTTAAAGTCTGTCTGTCAAGCATCAATCGCGCAAACACGCTCAGTCTTTACATCACAAGTAGTCTTATTAAATCAATAGGAGGCACTTTTGAACAGCAGGAAAAGGCAGGTGATCGTTGACAGACCCTACCTGGCCTCGCACAGTAATATAACGGTCGTAATGTTACTGTTTTCCTTAATGCCAAGACTTGTAGTGAACAGGTGGAAAAAACAACAATTTCTTTCATTCTGATAGATGAAGGACAATACCAGTTTCATACGAAATCATTTACATCTTTGGAAATTTGCTTTAAAAAAAACAAACAAACAAAAAAACCAACCAAAACATCATAAATCCCAACAAGAAAGATCCCACATATTCCTATAATTTATATCCATTGCATTTTATGGCCGAGATGTTTACTTTTATGTTTTTCATTTAGTGTTTTGAATGCTCAGGACAGTTTGGCCCCCTAGACCAAGGACGCTTATGAGCTTATACTGAGTAACTCACAATATAAGTAAAGGTGACTAGCTGCATGACTACCTGATATGGAGCTGCTGAGCCCAGTTCGATCCAGTCACACATTCAACAGGTTGACAAGGACAAAATACAACTTGATCTGCACTTTCCCAATACAGATTACAGGCGCACTTCATCAGTGGGCACATTTTTGAAGATAATTAAGAAAAAAAAAAAAAGAACACTTGGTAAAGAAAATAATTTATCCAGTCTTACATTAAATCTTGTAACAGTACAACTTGGTGCAGCCCCGGAAGCTCTCATTTATTTATATTTTTATATTATATATATATATATATATAAAACAAACAAAAACCAACATTATTAAATGAGACAAAGAATAAATTATGATGACAATCATCATCATCATCATCTGACAGAACTGCACACCAGAGCAGTTGTGCCGGGTTCTGAGCCCATAAGGAGGGACTCTGCTCCAGGCCAACCTGAAACCTAGAGTCTCCACCAGAGAGGAACCCAGTTATGATCACAGCACTAGCTTATCCTGACTCAGCCACCCCAGAGAGGGCACCCCCTGCTGGGCTCTTCTATACAAGTTCTTTGCTGCCACTAAAGGAGACAGGCTCCAGCTCAGCCATGGGGGTCTTGCTGCTCTCGCCAACACAGGGAGGTGTGCTCTCCGTTAGGCAGGAGATTGCCGGAGAGTGGGCGAGGTTCTGGAGGAGGAGGTAAGAAGTTTTTCGGGTTTTTTTGTTGTTGTTTTTTTTAAACAGATTTGAAAAGTTTTGTTTGTTCATTTTCTGAGGGTGTTTGTGTCCCTCTTCCTATATGGCCAGCGACCTCATTTCCTCCACTGAAGGAGGGAAGGAAGAGGGTGGGGCACGTTGCAAGAAAGGCCCAATTGGCTGCACATCGCTGTTCGTTATCACCTCTTCTGCTCCCAGATCTCTGGCATGTTCAAGTCTAAATGCTCCAATGAGCGCAATGCCTGGACATTCTCTGTGTAGAAGGCAACGTCCACCACCACCAGGCTGAAGGAAGGAGAGAGAGAGGTGCATGCAATTATGGTTGACTGGTCATGTGTATGTTAGCCTGAGTGCTACAGGAAGATGAAATGACTCACCCATGCTGTGGGCCACCGTCATTCACCACCCCCAGACGAGCCAGCTGCCTCTTCAGGTGCAGCTTAAAGCTTGCGTTGATCCTCAGAAACAGCATCTACACACACACACACATCCATGTTGCAACTGTGTGGATCACTGTCTCTGTGTGTGTGTGTGTGTGTGTGTGTGTGTGTGTGTGTCACCTGTGTCTGTTCCTCAGGAAGAAGGTCGCAGATAGCCTCATGCATTTTGTTCATCTGTTTGCACACGTTGCGGAAACACAGCGAGGGCATGGGGGCCTTCACCTCATACTGCACAGGAAAAGAGACAACACACACAGTGTATAACCACACTATGAAACAGAGACAACACACACACACAGTGTATAACCACACTATATACATCTACTGCACAGGAAACAGGCAAGACAGCACATGTATTTTATAAATATATAAAATCACACTACATTTATGACATTAGATGCACTTATGCAGAGGGACTTACAAAAGTGCTGTCATACTGCATATTACACACACAAAACTACCACAGGATAAAATTTCTAATCATTAAAAAAAACATTTACCACAAAAACAACAACAAAATACATTTAAGGTGAAAATAATAATGTCATACCAAAAGAACTGTAAACTGATGAATTTGTGCATTATATTAATTGCATAACAAATATTTAATCATGTACCAAAGAGCTGATCAGGAATGGTCAGTCCCAGTGAAGAGAAAGCTCACCTTGGACAGCACTCTCTCAAACAGACCATCCATGATTGCCACCAGCTTAGCGGAGATCTCTGCAATGTGGTCATTATAATCCTACACACACACACACACACACACACACACACACACACACAATGACGCATCACAATGGAAAGCAGGCATTATGGAAGCCCATGCACATGTGTGTTATCTGTGTGTGTATTACCTTGGTGATGTGGTCGAAGTGGCGCAGGATGCTGTACTGTTTGGGCTGGAGTTTGGTCTCAAAGTGAGCTCGCATTATAGGGATGTAGTGCACCACCAACTGTAGACAGCGTGACACCAGAGCTGAGAGAGGGAGAGAGAGAGGAGGTGTGAGAAAATTCTTATTGTTAAAATAAAACCGCCCTGTTAATCTAGAATGAAGATCGTGTTGGTTTCAGGCATAGACTGTCCATGCCCCCTAATCTGAGGATTCAGCACTCTGCTTTCTGACCTCGAGTACTAAATGGCGTAGAATACCATACTAATGCCTTCCCTCTGCTGTTAATAAACCAGAGCTTCTCTGACTAGAACAGACTCTGGTCTCTTGATTTGGGGAGCAGACTGGTCAGAGAGGGGGACCGCTGCACTTTGGCTGAACAACAGAGTAAAGAACGTTCCGGAGGGAGGCACATTAGTTTAATGGACATTTCAGATTGTGTCTCAGGACATTAGCTTGATTTTAACTCTGATGTTTAACATGAGAACAGCTCCTACATCCCAGTAATCTGCAGTTTTTGGTACACTGCTAAACACCATTATATCAGTATAACTAATTTATCCTTGTAGACATTCACTTTTTGCTGGTGTGTGTGTTTGTCTGTGTGCACGCTACCCAGGTTCTTGGTGGTAATGATGTGTGTGTAGGGGCTGGTGTGTGTTACCCAGGTTCTTGGTAGTGATGGTCTTAAGTCCCACCACCTGCAGAGCTCCGGCCCCTAACACTAGTTGACAGCTCCGGGAATTGAAGTGCTGTTACCACAGAAACAAAACGTCAGATCACATGACATCATAACGAACCACCAGTAGCAGAACTGAACTAAACAGAGTTTAACACTCTCTGCAGTACAATAACAATGTGCACAGGACGGCCACACCTACACACAGCCCCACCACTACAAACCTTGAGCAGGTCTGAGAGACGCGTGAGCATGTCGGTTGTGATGGATGGGATGTCGTTCACGCACTGGCAGTATTCCAGAAAGATCCGGATCAGCAGCAGCACGGTCCTGATACAGGGAAGGGGGTGGTGGTGGTGTCAAAGGTCAAAAGTCAGGGCTGGGCCACAAAAACAAACAAAGCCAAACACACAGACACGTCTTGCTTTGGCATGAAGCAAGTCAAATGGAAAGCGGAATTCCAACTTTTGGGACGACTGCTAAGAGTAGTGTCTGACGCAACCCCGGAGGAAATTCCAGCAGCAACTGGACCTGAGACACCAGCATGTGCACTTCAAGTGCAGATGTTCCTTTAGCAACCCAACTATCCCCTAGTCAGAGAGCGTGCGGAGAGTGAGGGGTGTGTTGGCGCAGCCTCTAACACAGATGATGACAGAGGGAGCAGGCTCACAGCCCAGGAGGCTGAAGCGCTTATTTCTCTAAAGACGCATTTGCCCCGTATGATGGCGGGAACGCAAAGAGTGCTGTGCAGAAAGTGACCCATGTAGCTCTGATTACAGGTGGAGCCTGTGGTCTTTACCATGCACTTACTGTACTTTTATATCTGCTAATGCTCAGAGACCTTCACATAGTGTATATTCTATACTGGAGGAAAGTATTTATGTACATTTTATAAAGTTATACAGGTCCATTTAATTCATTTTCTATTGTTGTTTTTAGCCATAAATGATTGTTTACAAACAAAAATATTTCTGTTGACATTGATGTATAGTATTTTGCAAATCAACACAAATCACAAAATCAACAGTTCTTTTATTTGAAAAGAAATCTAATTTTGATAACATTTGTACTGCGATATGTGTTTAGGTTTTTTTTGGTTGAATTAAAAAGTGGTTTGCATAAGTCCCGCTAATGGCTGTTTGTGTTGGTACTGTTGGTAGTCGGGTGTTTGAGCAAAAAGTACCTAAAAGTACTTTTACTAATTAAAAATAATTTCACAACCTAATAGTTTAAAAAGATATCGGATCACTATTGGTATCAGCTGATACTCAAAGTTCAGTATTGGTATCGTGCCATCTCTAATGAGAACTCACCCAACAACGGCGTATTTCTGCCCGTCCACCAGCAGGAATTCGTTAGGCTTCTTGTCGTCGGGACCTGGACACAAGCCAGCAGGTGGTCAGCTAAAAGCTCCATCAGCCTGCCAACGTCCATCTGGGAGGACACTTATACTGGGCTAATGAAAACCACGTTCAGTTTGAGATGAGGAGGGGGAAAAAGTGTTCCCAGATTCATCAGGATTGCTCTGGCGCTCTGTGAGTGTGTGTGTGTGTGTGTACCTGTATGTTTGCGTTCTGGCAGTGTGATGTGTCCACTGGCAATAGTGTCGACCAGGTGCTGGAACTCAGCTGGAACCTCAGCCTGCTTCCATCTCTCTGTGTCCAATAGGAGACTACACCCACACACATATGCATAAACATATCCAGTAATGGAGACTGTGTGACACCTCTGTGACAGAGACGGTCACCCCATGAAGAAGAGTGATGCAGACTCTCACTCAGTACATGAGTGTTCTGGCTGCCTGTCTTTGCTAGTCTGTGTGTGTTTGCGTGTCTCTGTGTGCACATGTACCTGAGCTTGGTCTTGCGCTCCTCATGGAAGCGGTGGACGAAGCGGTTGGCCTGGCTTTGCAGCGCCCCCCGCAGGCTGACACTGCGCCTGTAGCACAGAGCCTCTGTGTCCTTGGCAAAGCGCTCCACCGCCCGACTCACACACACAAACTCAGCTGAGCTCAGGCGCTCCAAAGAGCCATCCTGCACACGGATGGGGAGGGGGAGTCAACCACTAGAACATGGACGCAGTGCGGCTGGACACGTGTGAGGTCTGGATTAGTAATCACTGATTAAGACAACAACATTTCTTTGCTTTGCAAGATGAGTGTCAGAAAGTGTGTGTGAGTGTGTGTGTGTGTGAGAGAGAGAGTACTTTGGCTTTAGCCAGCAGGACTTTGACACAGCGGTCGTGGCTGATGTCCGATGCAGAGTGGAGCAGCTCCTGGATGTTGTTGGCCACTCGGCCCAACTCGAGATCAGACGGCATCAGATCCTCACTAGAGAGAATGAGAGAGAGAAAAACAGCAAACACATTAAAAAGAGAATTTGTATAAAGACAGTAAGAGTTCTAGTAGATGTTCTTCAGACACATTACCCTACATAAATACACAAAGCTGGAGGCACTCACAGAGAGGCAGTGCCCCCTGGAGGCAGGGAGGAGGTAGTGTTGGTGGTGCGTTCCCTGCTGGATGACGACTCTGTGGTCCCCGAGGCTGAGTCGCTTCCAGAAGCTTCCGCCTGCGTTTGTATCTGTGCCTTGCCCTGTGTCCCCGCAGGTGTGCCGCTACGGCGCTCCGCGTGGTTAAGGGCGTCGCTAATGAAGAACCCCTCGTGTGTGAGGTAGGCGAGCTCCGCTTCCCCGGGCTGAAGGGCAGGCTCGCCAGACTCCTCTTCATCCTCGTCTTCGTCCTCCACGCAGTCGGCATCAGCGGGTGTGGTGGTCAGCCGGTTCCTCTGGCTGCTGTCGAGGACTTCCAGAACGACATTACGGATCACGTTGAGGGTGGCCTACACACACACACACACACACACACACACACACACACACACACACACACACACACACCATGATAAATTTCAGGTAGTGATTCAGGTAGTTAAAGGGTTCACATTCATGTGAAAGCCTTGGGTACCTTGATCCTGGTGAGGAAGAGGATGAAGTGCTCAAACACACACTCCAGCAGCTCAAACCACTGAGTAAACGACATCAGCCTCATCTGATCCTGCAGCCTATGTAGGTACACACACATAAGAAACACAGATATACAGACATTGTCCAAGAAACAAATAGGAGTGAATTAAAACTGTCTGAACTGATCTCCAGACTTAGAAGCTGTAATGAAGCAACTTACTTCACCACAGTGTCCGTGTCAATCTCCTCGATCTGAGACACTAACTGTAACACACGCTGGGAAAAAAAGAGATCAAATGGTTTAGTCAGACAGGCTGAAGAAAACTACTGGGCATAATATGTGCAAAACGGCTTCATTTCCGAAACACTCCAACATGCTTCCTGTCCGTCCAGACAGAAAGTAGGCTCCTCTGTGATGTGTGGTATCTGTCCCCAGGGGTGGGGTGCATGGAGCCCTGTGCCCAGGCCGGGTGATGCGAGCCTGGCTCGTACCTGTCTGACGATGCCCTTGGCTGCCTGCATCATCTCCTCACTGTAGATGTCCAGGAAATCCAGCTTCCTCTGACGGAGCAGGCCAAACACAAGAGACTGCAGCCGGTCCTGATATTAACACACACACACACACACACACACACACACACACACACACACACACACACACACACAATCAATCCACTCCTCTACCTAATGTATTATGTTTGGCAGCACTGCCAGCGCGTCAGGCGATTGGGGGGCACGTCCAATTAGCACCAGCGCTTATTTCGCATCAGTACACTTCGTTCGCAGGGAAGTGTACGGCACGGAACAGATTCACGCTGGCACTGATTGGGGATCAGTGCGCTTCATTCACGGGCAGTGGGCAGCACACCCACCTTCCCTTTTGCTGGTCTGTGGCTTGGAACCTACACCACACACACACCCACAGAGTCACGAGCCCTGGAGCAGCGGCACACACCACACTGACCTAGATCCTGCCTCAGAAACAAACCCGCTGCTTTGGTAAGACTGCTTTAGGCGAAGGGGGAAACCGCCTGCTGGTTATCTGACAGCTCTGCTGCTGAGTTCTTACTGGGGATTCTGACACCTGTGAGGTGGGAATGGGATTAGGGCTACACTACATGGACACAAATATACTACCATAATACGGTTATATCGTGACAGTGCTATGCCATGTTATATGTAAAAACTCAGGAGAAAACTCTCAAAGTGACGAGGCTTTTTTGGGGGGTGCGGATACCTTTTCTAGCACTTGGTTGTCCTCCTCGAAGGAACGGTTCAGGTCACTTCTGGAGTAGGTGGTGAAGTCCGCCACCATCATCTTGTCAATCAGCTTCTCCATCTCACAGAGCTGGGAGCCCAAATGTCTGAGAAAGAGAAAGAGAACGCACTACAAGATGCAGCATATTATATATATATATATGTGTGTGTGTGTGTGTGTGTGTGTGTGTGTGTGTGTACCTAAAGCTGTGTATTCCCTGCAGCTCCTGCTGCAGCACCTCCTTGGTAGTGTTGATGAGTTCCAGCGCTCCCACGAACTCCGAGCTGGAGAGCAGCAGCTGCACGGTGGGTTGGGTCTGCTGCACGGCCGCCATCAGCTTCAGCTTGTCGTGCAGACGCACACAATTGCCGCGGGCGACAGCGTCCCGCAGCACCCGGAGAGGGCCACGGCACATCACGCGGCCCACGGCGGCGGTGCGCGCGCGCAGCTCGGCCACGGCGCCGGCCGTCTCCCGCAGCCGGTCCTGCAGCTCGTGCTGAGACGACATGGCGTGGAAGAAGGCCTCGGAGCGCAACGAGATCTGGCGAGCGATGCTCACCTCCACCACGTCCAGGTAGTGACTCAACTGTGGGAATGGGGGGGGAGAGATGGAGTGAATGAGTGAGATAAGGTGGGAGAGTGGTGCAGGAGGTAAAGAATGACAGCAAATCTAAACATTTGAATAATAAATGCAGAATGAAACTTGGCATCAAAAGAGCAGAATACGTCACTGAGGGTGAGACAGGGCTGTAGCAGGAGTCCCGCCCTGCTCGAGCAGCATTACTAGGAACAGGTCAGCGTTACTGGACCAATCCCCATAAATCACACTGAAGTGACCTTTCTGCTCTACGCTGATGACCTGCTGCTACCGTCCCCCTCTGATCAAGGACTACAGCAGCAGCCGGACCTGTTGGAACTGCTCTGGTTCTGTCAGAACTCGGCCCCGACCATCAATCTGGACAAAAACGGGGTTGTAACCTTCCAGATAAAAGCCAGGTGTCAGGAGAACAGCACCTTTCCACTCTAGGAGACACCGCCCTACAGCACTCATTACATTAGGATTACCTCGCGCTGAAAATCAGGAAACTTGTGGGAGTGAACGTACTAACACAAAGAGCATGGACAGCTTTTTACGCAATCAGGAGAATCTACAAAATAAACGTCCCGATCAAAACTGGTACAAATGTTGATAGAGCTGATTATGTTACTGGACTGAGGTACAGGGTCCACGCATTAAACACTAGCTACACTAGCTGAGACAAGAATCCCATAGAGTGCATGAAGAATTCTGCAGGAATGTACTAAAAGAAACACTAATACATACAGGGCAGAATTTGTTCTGATTTCCGTTGATTTTAGGCATTAATAAAAGATATCTAAACTTTTGGCTGCACCTAAAGTCCAGTAATCAAAATGCAATACAGCCCTGAACCCAGTCCTGTCTGCCAGCTGGTCCTGAGACCAACTAACCTACCGACACAGAACGCACAGCAGCCTCTGCCCAGCACTGCTGACCAAATTCCAATCAGACAAAGCAAAATTATCAGACAAAGCAAAGAAGCCCGTCTGGAACACTGGGACAATGACACCAAAAGGTCTGCAGTTTAGACGGCGTTATCAGGCCCTAAACAGAGAATATGACACAGCAGAATCTCTCTACACAGTCTCAGATCTGCAGCAGGGATGAGTACAGCCTCAGTCACCACAATCCGGTTAAAGACACAAGCAGATACAGAAAAGTCCCGGCTGGTCAGTGTGAGAGCAGGGAGGTTGAGACAGAAGAGCACCATCTCCTGCCCTGACAAAGTCACACACTCAACAAAATTTCACAGTAGAATTAAAGAATAAACACCCAAATTTTTTAAGACCTCCCAATCTAAGAAAAAAAAATAATAAAAAAAAAATAATAATAATTTTACAAATTGTTGTTGGAGAAGGAAAAACAAGACTTCTCAATGCAAGAGATTACCACCACCTGAGGGATACTGTATATAATTATCCTCCAGATGGGACAGACAGACAGGAGGGGGGTGGAGAAGGGTTGAGAGAGCAAAAGAGAGAGTATGTGAAGAAAGCAAACAAGACAGAAAGTGAAAGAATGCCAGAGTCAAAGCAGGGATTTCCCAGAGCTGTAATCGTCACGCGGCTCACCTTCTCCTGCAGTAACCGTGACGACGCACCGTCACAGCTGTTCTTCCCCCCGGCAACACTGAAGTGCGTCCAGGGCAGGACGGCGTTGAAGGTGGCGGGGTCATTTAGCACAAAGTCCGGCCTCATGAAGATCTGCGGCACAACGGGGGGAGGTGGAGGAGGAGGGGTGAGGCTACAGGTAGACGGGTGGAGGAACAGATGGAGCTGCAGGTGGAGAGACAGCTTGGTTCTTACCTTGGGCACCTGCTCAAGCTCCTCTTTGGCTTTGTCTAGCAGGACAAAGAGGGGGGGGAAATAAATAAATAAATAAACTTTGAATACCTCCAACACCCGTACACACTTGCATTCGCTCACTCACACACACCCTCATACTGGGTGTGCTAATGCCGGATTTATCAAAACGACAATATACACATTACGTTTGCTGATCAAACTGACCCTGAAACTGACTGCATTTTCTATTTGATTATATTTCAGTTTATATGAACTCATATGAGCTAACTCGATTAAACAGGTTTCTCTCTAAACCCTCTAAGCAGACCAGCTGCAGAGATGCACAGATGACCCAACCAGCAACACTAAGCCCGCTGGGCTGCGTTCATGTGTAAAGGACAGCAGTGTACCGTGGTCGCTGGTGATACTGGGGAGGGACAGGTCGTCTTTACTGGGGCACACATTCTTACATCTCTCGTGGATTTTCTCCCTCTGCAAAGCAAAACAAATGAACAAAACAGGTAGAGGCCAGACGTGAGCAGGCCTGCTTATGGGCAGGCGAGAGCGCTGGCGAAGGAGCCACGGAGCTCAGCCGGTCAAACCCAGCAGTAACCCGACACTGGGGCCAAGTGCACATTAAATGCTTCAGAGAGCAAAGTGCTGACTTGAGACCAGCCATGCCTGCTGTGCCATCTCATGCCCCTGCAACTCCTGAGTCATAAGGTGGGCCCCTCCTTAACATTAGATGAGGCTCATCTCTGGACATCCATTTTTTCTTCATATCTGACAATCATTTTTTAACGATACTCTTTGTATTATTCATAATATTCTTTGCTGTATTTTCTTATTTCTAACTGTCTGCATCATATGGCGCTGTCTGTAGTGCTGGGGTGCTGTGAGTGAAGGATCACCACAAGTGTGTGTGGCAGTAAAGTAGTCTCCACTCTTTTCAGCTTTCTGAAGACACACACACACACACACACCTCATCTCTCTCACACACACACACGCACACGCTCTCTTCTGGCAATCGCAGCTCCTGAATAATTAACCTTGTGACTGTTGTGTGTGCATGTATGACAGCGAGTGCTACGTGTGTGTGCACGAGCATAAACACTGCCGTCACCTGCGCAGTCTCTTGCAGGTACGCGCTGAAGTGCTCGGCCGTGATGGTGGCCAGACTGGGAGCGGGCAGCACCTCCCCCTCGGTGAAGTCCACGCCCCACGTCTTTGTGAAGAAGTCAGACTCGCGCTTTGCCAGCCGCGGGTCATTCAACGCTGCCGGCAGGTTCACCTTGGAGCAGTACACCGTCCACCGATGCTGGTCTGCCACCACCGATGGCCCCTCACACAGACCCCGGGCATTTCCTGTGGCATTGTAGGAAATGTAGTGCAAGATGCGCATGATAAAGCCACAAACCAATCGGCAGATGGATGGACTTAACAGGATAAATGAGGCTGTAATTGCAGCAATGCTAACAATAGCTAACAGTGCACTTTAGTCATGTCAAGATAGCAGTATTATGGACTCTACCAGAATTCAGGTAAATTATATATTATTTGCAAGCATTGTGTTTAGCTTGTCTGTACGATGTGACTGGTACAAGTTAGGATTAGGGTAACGTGTCAGTCACAGCAACCTATCACATACAAGTCCTTCGCCTGAAAGTGTAGCCGAATCCATAACAACAGCACAAGGTAGCACGACACCATGCTGGTCATAAGAGTTAGGTTACACAGTTAGCCACATTAGCAGTCTTAAACCATCCCTCTACTAAAGAAACAGTGACATGTGTCCACCCCTTACCAGTGGGCTCTTTGGGACAGACGTCAGGGAGAGAGCGGGAGGGCCGGTAGTGTCTGGAGGAGCCCGCCGGCTCTCTAGGTTTCCGGAATAATCCTTCCCTGGCGCCGCCAGTACCCGTGCTGGGCTGGACTATGGGCGACGACCTGGGTCCGGACGCCATCTCAGCGGAGCTACCTCACAGCAGCGAGAGGCTGGGCGAGAACATTCCGGATAGACACAAGGAAGAGAGAACACAGAAGGAAAGAGAGTGAGACATTCCTCTTACATGACAGGCCTTTCGTTAAAGACAGGAGTGTGGATTTTCAGGTACATTTCAGCCATTTATTCAGTTAAGGGCCTAGGGCATGCGAATTCCCAATTGCCTCGCAAATGGAAACTGCAGGTGGGTGAAGTGATATCTTTGTAACGCTGTTGCGATCCACAAACATACTTCACAGCTGGCGGGGGAGAGAAACTAGAGAGAAACACATTACCATGGAATTTAGGGGGAAGATTTCTCAGGGAAGCAGGAGTGTCCATGGAAATGCACCTCATTAGGTGAAAGAAATGGAGAAACTAACCTTCTCAAAAAAAAAAAGGTTAAAAGTTGGTTCAACAACAACAAAGGCCACCGCTCCCCCCACCAGAGTCCCTGATAATAATCAGCAAATCAAAACCTGCTTGAAAGATACTCAATCTGCAGACTCGGACACGGCGCTGTGGCTGCGGGTGATGGTGTCACATGCGAGTGTCACTGCGATTCTTTTAAAGAGTGCAGTTTCTGTAGGGAAGTTATTCACACAGTGGTTGAAAAGAGAAGGAAAACAGTCAACTTTTCAAACTGAAACAGCTGCGGTCGAGCATCGACCGACTGATGAAAAAAAGGAACAACTACTTTCTGAGCAAAACTGAAAATAGACTGCAAGAGTAAAATTCTCAAAATGCTTGTACATGGTGGAGAGTACAAAATAATTCCCTCAGTTACTATATTGTGTATTCTGTTATGATTGGTACTTGTGTTAAGATATTGCACCATTATTTCAGCAACTTGCATTTTGAATGAAAACTACATGCAGGTGGGTGGTTATGCTGAGCTCATTGAGTGAGCACTGAGTTCAGCATATGCCCAACGACTCAAAGTCTGTCCAAGCTTGATACTGCGATGCACTGCTGCAGCCTTGAAACACTGTCAGCATTCACTCATCACTTAAGTAATCTTATCCTAGCTCAGCGTGTACACCAAGAGAACGACCGCAGACACACAACAGTAAACTCAAAGCAAAACTACGTTCATTTTAATAACAACTCCGTTTTCGTTTCTGTTCGATCATTTTCCGTGGCTCCTCCGGGTCCTCGTAACTTGTGTGCTTTCAGGCTTAATAAACACCGACGGCGTCAGCGCGTCCCTGACAGACACTGACACAAAAACTAAATACAAAATGTTTTAAGCATTATAGGAAATCTATCACTGAAATGTATCTAGAAATGTAACCTAACCCCACGTAGTGGTTAACAAACGTTTTACTGACATCCCATGAATCTAGTGACCTTATAAGTAGCTATACTACTAATACTGTAACCTCCACGCTCGGAGAAGCGTCTACAGACTGGTGTTGGTAAATAATTAATTATGCGCCACACGTGACTATGGTGTGACCAGCGAAAATCTAATAGTGCCCACTTCCTAAGACCTTAGCTTGTTATCCTTACCACTTTTACAGAAGGACGGGTCAATTATAGGCAGCTGCACTTCAGGGGAATTTAACCTATCCAGGTAGTCAGCTGTCTTTATCCATTTATTTAGGAATCCACATTTGTCTTTGTAAGTAAATTAGCTGCCAGGGTTTCTGGAAACATCAGTTCACTTAACATTTGCCAGCAGAAGCTAGCTACATAGCTACAGCTGTAGCTAGCAACATTTCGAGCATTGTTATATACATTACCTAGCTAGCTACAATGGAACATGCTTGAAATAATCTATGAACAGTTTTAAGTTACAGAAAAATGATTCCTGCAACATGCAGCAATGTGTGACCGAGACAGTTAGTGTTAGCTAACCAACTCTCTCGAAAAACTGCAACAAAAAGCAGCACGCAGGCTAGCATTTAATTAACTAGTTGCTACTAGCTAAATACTCTAGCCAACTAACTTACCTGGGCACTAACATGGTTCCCGTGCGAACATTCCGGTTGTTACATCCTGAAATCATAAACCTTACAGCAGAAAGTCCGAAAGGTTTTCACAATGCCGTGTAATTCGCCGCGGCCTAAAATATCATTCGTTGTGTTACACGTAAGATAGCAAACCCCTCAGCATTAGCTGCCGGCTAGCTGGCTGCACTGGAACCCAGCAGTTTAGTTTGACAGTCTTCTTCTAGACATTTAAAGTCAAACCAAGATAGACGTCCGTCGATTCGGGGTAGTTTGTAAACGGACCGCGCTGTTTTAAACCAATTCAATGACCCGTAATTTAACTACAGCTAGTGAGCATATCAACTACGTCCACCTCGCAACCGCCAGTCTCGAGACGCTACACACACCAAATCGACGATGAGCAGCCGGCGCCTGGCCCATCGCGCATGCGCGGAACTGTCTCGCTGACGTTTTCGATGGTTCGCTCCAAAACGGCCTTCTGCCGCCATCTATTGTTTATATTACAGTTTTATTATAAAAACCGATGAGCAATTGCCGTATTGTGCAGCATATATTATTAACTGTAGATTAATGTTTCAGACTTGCAGTACTATTAGATATTGTAGAACCAGCTTTGCATTTGCATTTAGAAAAAAGCCAGCGATAAGTCAGTTTAACCACCAAAAAGTAGAAAACAACTTGTATGAAAGTGACTTTTATAAAAAAAAAAACTTCTATAAAGACAAGCTCACATCAAATGAAGAATCAAATTGCTCTGCAGTCCTCAAATAACCCAGTTTATGCGCCATAGAGCTCCCACGTGGAGATATGTCTACACTTTTTACTGCAGAAACACCCAGGTCACTGGATGTCAGCATAGTGGCTGTTTCATGATGTGAATAATTATTTTAAATGACAGTATATGGCAAATTTCTGCTTCGATTTACATACATAATCACTCATACAGATAAAAAGCCACATCACATAAATTGTCTTATCACGTTTATTATTATTATTTTTTTGGAAATTGTACAAAACATATGCTGGCAGTATAAATACTACTGAAGTATTAAAGTGATTAGAAAATCCTCCATCTCTGGGGGAATTGTGAGGCGGGAGAAGCACTAATTGATAAAGCACCCAAACGAATGCATAACCATGAGAGTATAATTTGCATACTGTACATACGTACTGCAACACCCAGTTTAATTAACACACAGTCTAAACTAAAGAATCCACAGGTGTTGGTGCAGGATATGGCACAAAGGCTGGCATTTCGCACAGAAAGTGTAAACCATCTCTTAAAAAATAAAGACAGAAACCTTCAGGTTTCACAAGGCTACTTTTGGATTGCTCAACTGTTTTCTTTAATTATAAGACATTCTATGATATGAAGCCCAGAGGTGATGTATTAGCATGTGGCTAATTAGCATAAAACTAAAGGCTTTACTTACGCTATTAGTGATGTTCCTTTTCTGTGAGGTATTCAAATATGGCAGCACATTTTGTAGACATTATTTCATTCCTGCATTCCCTCACATACCCCGGAAGACCATGAATAATCAGTAGAATTTTAGTGTTTTATCCATAAATGTGCAGTTGCCCGTCGTAAATTAATTAGACCAGACTTTGTGTACTGTATTCAGTCCTTTCATGCGATGGAATGAACAACGTTTAAAAGTAATCAGAAGTAACATTTATATACACAGATGCCTACATCCCATCTGTAGGCCACTGCTATGAAGGCAAAATTGGGATTAGCTGTTAGAAACAGTAAATACCATTTTTAATTTTGTTTTAAAGGAAGTTCCTGTCCTATTTGAAATGGCCATGCGACACCAAAGTAGAAGTGGAGCCCAGCACAGGTCTGAGGAAGCACACAAACATGCGTGCTAAGTGGTGAAGGAGAAGCCTTGCTAGGGGAGTGGGGGTGACTGAGGCAGGTTCAGACAAAGGTATGCAGAAATTAGGAAACCACTGGATGCTGTTGTGTTTGACCTGGGTTTGAGCTGTAGAACTGAGAGCATCCTGGCAGTGAGAAGATTAATATCCAAGCTACGTGCTCTGTCCACGCAGGGAAGCAGATGTGCCGATGCACACACACGCGCACAGATGCCCTCAGTCCGGCGGTGTCTGAAAGATGAGTCTCACGAAGGGCCTCTCTTGCGGCAGCTGCTTCATGCAGAATGGACAGGCGGGGTGGAAAGCGTTCGCACCCCGGGGCACTGTCGTGCTGCTCCAGTACTCCGCAGTGCTCTCTGAGCACACGTGCCCACACGGCACGAACGCGTGCGACGGCTCCGCCGCGTCCACGCAGGCTCCGGCCTCGCGGCCCAGCACCAGGGCCACGTAGGGGCCGCGCGAGCGGCACAGAGGGCACTCTCGCTCGCCCTCCATCGGCTGCTCCCGCACACCCTTCCGCGCCTCCCCATCCTCGTCGTCATCCTCCTCTTCCTCTTCCTCCTCCGTCGAGCTCTCCTTGAAGGCCACGCCCCTCCCGCGCCACTGGTGGTAGCCGTGCACGTGGCCGCAGGCGAGGTAGGCCCAGGGCTGACCCGGGCCGGGGACGGAGCTGGCACGGGAGGCTGCGTCCAGGCTGGGGAAGGCCAGCGTGTTGAACAGGACGGGGCACTGCGGCCGCACGGCGTTCAGCTGGTGCCGCAGCGCCTCCAGCTGCACGGGAGTGGGAGCGCAGGACAGGCCGTCCACGGATCGCCACAGCAGAGTGACGCCGCACAGGTCGATGAGGGAGCCGTCGAGCAGGACCGGAGTCTCCTCCTTCATCTGGCAGGTGCGGAAGCAAAGGACAGAGAGAGCAAGAGAGGGAGTGAGAGAAAGAGAGCGGAAAAGAGGGAAAGAGGGAGAAATGGGGAGTGAGAAAGGGGAAAAGCGAAGAGATGGAGATAAAAGCAGAATGAAGAAGGTGCTACTGAGCGACATATGTTTTGCTCTGTGTGAGAACGTCTGTGCCTGAACTCCTATTGTGTGTGAATAAAATATCGGCCTCTTGTGCTGTTGACTTCATTTCCACAACACACTCCCTGCAATCAGCAAACCCACATACATCTATACTGTCTCTTGGGGGCAGTAGAGGGCAGCCTGTAGCTCATCACGGTGAAAGCCTGTTCATCAGCACTGCTGTGTGTGCGCTGAGTTGGCACATAATCGGAGCACGAGGAGACCCAAACCATGGTCACCTCTGTGTGACCACAGCATGTCCCTAGTGCACAATGTTAGACTGGCTTTACTACAGATGCTACAGAGGGTGGAAGGACCCAGGAACCAAGAATAGAACTAAAACTGAATAGAGCGTACAGCGGAATGTAGAACTAATAAATAACAACAAAAACAGATCACATAACAAAACACAAGTTAGATTCAAGTCCTTCTAACTGCTTTTTGGGTGAGTTTTGAAAATGACTGTTACTGGGTGAGAGGTTGGACTGAGTTATTGTTTTGGTGCAGGATTTTAGAGCTGGTCTTACCAGGTCCCACTCTAAAGTGCGTCATCATTAACGCTGCTCACACACACTTCAAAATAGCACATGTACAACTTATTCGTGTGTAGACAAACACAAATGCACAGATAACCATACGCACATACAAAAACACAAATAGCCATGCACCCAAACATACATCACGATGCTTACTTTTAGAGGGAGTTGGAGAGATTAAGAATATACAACACTTTTCAGTCCTGCTCCTGAGCTGCGTGTGTGTCCCATGACACAGAAAAGTAGTTTGCATTTAGTCATACCATGGAATGTATAGAGACAAGGTAGTTGATCCAAAAATATCGTATCGCTCTGAATGTGTGGGTGTGTGTGTATTTCTGTGGGTATCCGTTCAATCTCTTACCCATTTGCCTCTGTTCTGGGCCGACCTGGTCTCTCGAAGTGTGAAGATATTTCCACAGACGGAGACCTCTCTCCAGACAGCGGGTTTGGAAGTGGGGCTGTTTTTGGAGGCGGGGTTGAAGCCTTGGGGCGGGTGCATCACAAGGACTCCGTTAGTGGTTAGCCCATCCATCTGCCCATCAAACGTAGGCCACTTAGTGGCCTTTTCCTGGGGAAACATGCCCACATGACATAAATGAAACAAAAGCTGTTCTGAGTGTGTGTGTAAAAAAACGAAGTATTTTTAAAGTATTACGTTTCCTTTAAGATTGGCAGGAACACAGACATAAAGACATGACAGGCAAACAGACAGGCAGAGAGGTGAAGAAGCCAACCTACAGACAGACAGAAGGAACAATGGACACCTGGACTAAGAGAGACACAATGGAGAGGTGCAGTGGGTGGGGTGGGGTGGGGTGGTAAACACGCACCCCGAGGAAGATGTTTCTGGAGCAGTCGAAGCCAGCTGCGTAGACACGGGCCGTGTGGGGCGGAGAGCGCTCACACACGATCCGACATGCGAACCGCGAGATCGTGCTCTGATAGGACCGCGTGTCGCCGATATCACTACTGGTTACTGTGTTTGACACCACAATGTCAATGGGACTCTCAATAGATCTGCCAATCTGGGGGGGGGGGGGGGGGGCGGGCACAAGGGAGATGTTAAAGGTTGGTGAACATGGTGAACATCGTAATCAGTGCTGTAATTATCATTTCATTGAAAATAATTTGCAACTTTCAGGATCCACTTGAGTTCATGCGTTTATATGTGTTTGTGGTCATGTGTGTATGATGTGTGTGTGTGTACCTGAAACATGTCTGTGTCGTTGTCGTCTGTGTATTCCACCACCACGGTCTCAGCCCATGAGAGTGTGTAGGACACACTGTGCTGAATGTTTTTACTGATCACCTACCAGAGAGAGGGATAACAATGAAGATAAGAGGAAGAATACTGGAATGTGTGTGTGTGTGTGTGTGAGAGTGTGTGTGTGTGTGTGTGATGTGTGTTAAAGCATCACATTGCACACCCACACCCACACACACAAAGAGAACTATTCCTGGTGTCTCACTGAGGTCTTGGACATTAGAATATCACTCTCACACTCAGCTTTTCCCATTACCAATCTATTACTGCTGATGTGTTAGTTAAAAAAAAATTTGTTATAAAAATTTGTCTTGACAGCCTTATGTTACTTTCAATGATATATAAGTGTACTTTGCGTGTGTGTGCGTGTGCGTGGTGTGCGCGTGTGCGTGTGTGGTGTCCGTGTGTGTGGTGTGCGTGTGCGTGTGTGTGCGTGTGTCTGTGTGTGTGTGCGTGCGTGTGTGCGTGCGTGTGTGCGTGCGTGCGTGTGTGTGTGTGTGTGCGTGTGCGTGGTGTGCGCGTGTGCGTGTGTGGTGTCCGTGTGTGTGGTGTGCGTGTGGATGTGCGCGTGTGTGTGCGCGTGTGTGCGTGTGTCTGTGTGTGGTGTGTGTGTGCGTGCGTGTGTGCGTGGTGTGTGTGTGTGGTGTGCGTGTGGGTGTGCGCGTGTGTCTGTGTGTGTGTGCGTGCGTGTGTGCGTGGTGTGTGTGTGTGTGTGTGTGTGCGTGGTGTTTGCATGGTGTGTGTGTGTGTGTGTGTGTACCTTGGCTGCCTCTGGGGTGTGGGCGATGTGGACAGTGCTAGGTTTGACGCCATTGGCTGTGGGTCGTCTGTATAGGCTAAAGTGACTCCTCCTCTTGCCACGGTCTCCGCTTGGGTGGGAGCCATTATACCTGTGCACAGGTAACACACACACACACACCCCTGTAAAACCTAAATCACATGTTCTCTTTGAGTGTATTCATCCACATCTACGCATGAGCGGGATTTTAAAAGTTGCACAGTTGCAGCCGCTAAATATCCACTTGTGTCAAAATCCCTCCGAAGGAGACTCGCAGATGTACGTCCTCATGGCTCGGACGGGAGCCGGTCTTACCCCAGGATGATCAGCTCTCCGTATTTGATGGGCTTCTGTTCTGAGTCTTCTTGCTCTGCGCGTAACATCTGCGTGGCTCTTGACACCTTGGCACTCCTGACAGAAGTCCTTTCCACCCCACTTCCTCTTTCTTCTCGCGTTTTCTTTCTTTATTCAGTGCGTATTCATCGCTCTATGGTTGTACCACACCACCTACAGAGAATAAAACAGAGACATAAAAAAAACAACAACATGATTTCGTCTTATTTAAGTGCAGCCACTGCATAAGATGCGATAGCACGTATATTGTGGTGTCCGCGGGGCGAGGACTCCTGTGACGCCGGACGCCTCTCGGCTGACTTTACTCAGTTAAAATTGCGTGATGTAAATAGAACTGGAAATGTTTTTACCTTCTTCGTGTTATAGTCCATGTACTTTAGTTACCTCCTTCTCGTTTCACTTTTCTGATGCTGCAGTGTGTTTATGGAGACGGCACGGTTAACAGCGCAATCTCACAGAGTGAAATTATATTTTCTGATTCTGCTTCCGAGCGGACGCTGCGAGTTGAAATGTTTTGTTTGTTTTTTTTTTGTTTCATAATCTCAACCAATCCATCCCGGCAGTTCTGAAAACAACAGGTGTTTGAAGTGAGACGAACACGCAAAAAAAGTGCTGGCAACAACAAAAAAGCTCAGTTTTATTTATCCAACCATAAATTACATCGGCGCTCCGCAGACTCCGTGTACTGGAACGAGCGAAAAGGCGACGAAGATGCCTTAGACCCTTCTCAGACATTCCTTCATTAGGACGCAGAGGATGAGTGTTTGCTGACTGTACCGAGTTCCGTGAGAAACTTTCACTTGCTTTTTCAGTGTTCCCAGCATCGGTTTTGTTTACAGCCATGAAAGCAACGTTTTCACACGAGATAGCGAGCGCGCGACCAGTCAAGCGCTTCAAATGAGGAAGCCCGAGTTTCGCTTCTCAGACCGCAAAACCCCGCATTCAGTCAGAATGTGGCAACCAGCATTTGCTAAAAATGGTGCCTGATGCCCTGGTCCTATTTTTTTTTTGCGGGTAAGATGTATCTACTGAAATGGAATTCAGCACACATCTGTTTATGAACAGGAGGTTTGAAAGAGCAAGAGAAAGAGACAGAGAGAGTGCGAGAGACAAAACAAGTGAAAAGAGGTGTATGCGCATGTGAGGTGCATGCGTGCAGATGTGCATTTGAGGACAGCTGATCTGTGTTTGTGTTGGGGGGAGTGGTGTGTGTGCATGCATGCATATGTGGCTTTGTTTGAAGCTGCCATCAATCTGTAGCCACATCAGTCTTCACTTCTCTCTCTCTCTCTCTCTCTCTCTCTCTCTCTCTCTCTCTCTCTCTCTCTCTCTCACACACACGTTTGTGGCTTCTCAGGGTTGTCTTTTTACCAGTATAAACCTGCAGTTTAAGCAGAACAACACCTAAAGCCCACCATATTTAAGATAAGGGCTCATCTGTGTATAGGGCTGGATGGTCGACAGAGGACTGATAACTAATACAGCTGCTCAAACTGCATATTTGCATGTTGCCACCTCTACTGCTTATCTAATATCTGCAGGAACACATGCATGAATGCATGCGCATACATACACAAAACCACTCATCTAAACATTTTGCACACTGACACTAATGTGCATGCACACAAGGTCAAGAACTAACAACAGGGGCAAACAAACATCTGTTCTGCTTCACTGGTGTGTGTGTGTGTGTGTGTGTGTGTGTGTGTGTGTGTGTGTGTGTGTGTGTATGGTTCACTTGCACCTTCTGCTTGGTCCTGTAACCATTCCAAACACTCATTCACACTCGCCAACCGGGTAAAACACGCCACGCTGTTGCCATGGTGACAGAGTATACAGCCTGTTATATAGGCTACACACCTCTCTAAGCATGCACTGCCTGGGAAACACGAGCTCAGTGTTGTCAGTGCAGCCACTGCGTGTGTGTGTGTGTGTGTGTGTGTGTGTGTGTCCAAGAGCTACAGCTCCATCAGTGAATAACCAGGCACAACTGGGGAGGAGAAGATTTTACCTAACTGCCATACTCAGCTAGTCTAGAGTAGAGGACAGTTTTGGGTGGTGGTACAGGTGGTGTTTCTGGTGGTGTTACAGGTAGTGTATTGGGTGGAGCTGCAGGAATGAATCCCTGCATCAACAGGAATGGCAAAATGAGATTTAAATGCCTCAATTTAAAGAGATTCTGTTCATTAGGTCAGTCCAGCTAAGCTCAGTGAGTTAATTTAACACATAGATGTTAGTGCAAGTATTAATTGTGATACCAGTTTTTGATATGGGCTGAGTTTTAAATTTTAGTGAGTAAAAATCACCACCAAATTTTAGCCATAGCGTTTACACACTCAAGTAGGCATGCTTACTTGATGTCTGTCCTACCCTGCCTGTTATAGACAACTGGTAACACAGGTTGCACTGAGAGGTTATATGAATGTTCTGCAGTCTTGCATCCTATATAAATATAATTTCCATCTCACCTAGTGTGTCCTCTGCAAGTCTCGTCTATATCTTGTCTACCGCACTGTATCCTGTTTAAGTTTCAATTTGATCTCATCTACTTTCTCCTGTGTAAATCTCGTCTACATATTGTCTACTGCTCTGTGTTCTGTGTGAGTCTCATATTCATCTCATCTACGTTACTGTAGCCTGTCTTGTCCATGTCTCTTTCAAGAGTGACCTTGTTTTGTCCAGTGGGCAGATGCTAGGTCAGTGTTTTTAAGATACGTTTAATAAATAAATGCAATTGTTAGTATTTTCAATACAGCTCACTTACAAATGCAAGTGAAACATAAACTGAGGGGTTTTCTCTCAGGTCTCCCGCTGTGTCCCAGAGTGCTTTGCCAATGGCATACGTACAGGCCGAACATGGAAGCGATTCAGAGGGGAACACAGGTTTATTTATTCCACATCCACATTTTCATTTCCTCCACCTGTGGCTAACTCTATGCTATCTTTGAATAACACACATTTCCATGCAGAATATTCTCCCTGCACACGCCCTGCCGTCAGACCAGGTCATTCCTGACAGAGGCCACTGGGAACACTGGACAATGGTGTATACAAGACACTGCCGGTGATCGAACCTTAGAGCACAGCCCTGGTGCTCCAGAGGTGTGCTCAGACCGCTACTTGAGAAGGAATGAAAACCACACCATATATGGAGATGTCAGTTGGGCATTTCTTGAACCTGCTTTTCCAGAACATAATAATGATTAATAAATAACAATGTTCTAAACACTTTGGAGCATATTCGTTTGTGAGAAACAAACTAGAAAATACCTTTACTTATATCGCATACCTGTGGAATATTAGATGTGTCATATGTTAGTGAGGAACCAGTCATCTGAAGCCAGCTTTCAGCCTCTTTACATGATCCCACTCATCAGAAAGGAAATACAAACACTAAACCCAGATTGTAACGTAAGGGCTAGTGACTACCTGGGTGTATACGAGAAGTTGTACAGACGCCAGTGACTGGCTGCTTTCCCCCACCACCCATGCTACCACCCATGGGCAAGTTTACCCAGCTGTAGTCTCACCCAGCTGGGCTCAGGGCACACGGAAGGTCTGCTCTGCATGGGCAGAGCTTCAGGGCTGATTTCAGCCCATAGCCGCAGAGGTGCTTTTGTGGCAGACGAAGGCTCTGCTCCTCTGTGCACTGGGTTAGGAAAGCAGGATGCAAAACCAAGAGCCTTTTAGGAAATCTAGCTTAGTACAACTGCCACGTGGGTTCAGATTTGATAAAATGACACAGCAAAATAAAAACAAACAAAAATTCTTTAAAATGGATTTCAATCCTGTAGTGTTTGAATTCAACACTTGCTTTTTTCATCCTGCACAGAAACTACACAAACCAATAAAACTATGAGCAACATTTTACCTTAACAATGCCTGGTGCAATAACATCCTTAAACAAAAGTCATATTTAATCAAACCAGTATCAGGATTTTATCATGGAATGTAGAATTTCCCTATTGATACAACACATAACCTATGACCAGCTCTCCACAGGTCCAAAACAATTGTAGACTGATGACTGTCTGCTGTCATATGCAGCTTATGTTATACAGCCTATGTTTAGGTGTAATGCTTGTCAATTTAAAATTCGGATACCATGGTAATGAAGGTAGACAGGTTTTTGCCAGTCAACAAGATACAGTATACTAAAACCCAGAAGTACTTATTGAAATAACTTTTTTTGTGTTTTGATTTGTATATTCTTTGTGTGTGTGTGTGTGTGTGTGTGTGTGTGTGTGTGTGTGTGCTTGATGGGCCCCAGAAAACTGTTCTATTCTCGCAGGTATTAAAGCACAGGACTATTCGCTCATTTTAAGACCATACTGACTTGTCCAGTCCTGCCCGAACATTCGGCCTGACGAATCCGCGAGAGCTGTTAGGATAAGGCCGTACGAGACGTTACAACTCCCAACTTGCGACTCGTGTGCTATTAAATCAAATGCAACATATATTTTTTAAAGGTCAGGATGACAGAAACAACTTTCCTCTTCTTCTTTAGTACCAAAGTTTGTTTTTCTAACATAGACACACTCGTCTAGACAACACCTGCAGCTCGCGACTCATTGGCCGAGTGCGCTCTGCAAACCGCGCTTTTACGCACTTTTATCTGGGAGCTGAGAAAACGCAGTGAGCAGGTCAAGAAAGAGATCTCAGCCTTTTGAGGAATGGAAACACTGAGACGCTGTAATATGATGCGGTTATTTATAAAACCACGCGATCAGGAGCAGAAGGATTCTAAAACTGTTTGGACGTACGGCGTGGGAAACAAAACGATCCAAAATGGGTCGTAATGTCTTTGCAGGTTCGTTCCAAGCACTTCATTATTCGATTAAACCGAGATAGCATTGTGCACAAATGCTATGCAGTCCTCATTTGCCTGAGCCAACTTGCAAATATAAATAAAAACACATTCACCTTAAAATGCAAAATCTGTGAACTGGACAAATAACTGCTTTTAGATCAAAGTTAATAAGGCATACAAATGCAGTGCCAGCTGAAAGTCAAGCTAGGTTCTTCTTTTTTACCACCTGTTGATAACTGTGAAGCAGTTCACAGTTCACAATTCAATAATATTATATAATAATAATAGTTCCATTTCTATTAACGCGTGCATTATCGCTTCATATGTAGTAACTGCTTTAACTCAGGCTTTCAAGAACTCAGATAAACAGAAATGAAAACAAAGAACCCTGCACTGCCTGCTTTTCTCAGAAACTCAATAACGACTCTTACCCGTCTTAGAACCGCGACTTTTCTTTCTGGACGAGTGCAGTTGCGCTATGTAAAGTTCCAGTCGGACTGATTAAATAACAAGCAACAACAAAAACAACGGTTCTAGCAAAGTGGCGCGTCCTTGACTGCCATAAAGAAACAAACAAACAAACAAACAAAAAAAAAAAAAATTTTTTTTAATGCGATTATTCGGTGGGCTCTGCAGTCTGTGTGCAGTAGTCTTTGTGTGTTCGCCTAAGTGGACGTCCAGTGTAACTCATGTTATTTGGATTCTATCACTGTCTCGCTCCTCACGGGCACGTCACAGATTACTTCGCAAAGGATTGTGGATAACGTAGTTCGGCGGAGCACAGTATCTCACGAACGACCTTATTCATCCACACACTTTATCTGTGGCCCAATAGCTCAAGATGTTGGCAAATAGTAAGTGTCACTTAGGTAACAACTAAATATATAACACAGGACAATGTGTAAATGTAAGGTATAGTCTATGCTCTGTTTAATGTAGAATAGAATAGAGGCAATTATATATATCGAATATTAATATGTAGTACATCTTTTTATCCATTATTGGGTAAATAGATTTTCTTACCAAATCAACATAATCATGTTATTTGGTGTTGGGCGGACAAATGTTGGCATGGAGGTAGCACAAACAGGACGTCGGTTAAATAGGGAAGGCACATTACTCACATACTTTTATGCTCTTTCTTCAATTACACAAAACCAAAATGACTGACTAGATCATTCAGTCTCGATAAGAACAAAAGGGAAAACCGCGACTCCAAAATCCAATTTTTGTCTCCGTCCACTTATATAAGGTTAATGCTGTCCGTGTAATGGGCCAGCAAAGAGGATGAATGTGTTCTTGTTCGTCTGTTGCCCCTCTCTCTCCCCGCAAGTGTGCTTACCCCCGGGGACAAACTTTTTTTTCACCAGATGTTCCTTCAAGGAAGTAGTCTCGCGCGGGGTTTGTTGCCTCCGTTGCAAACCCAACATAGCAACCGTCGCGCGCTGAGTGTTCCAAACTTCAATGGGGGCGCGCCCCGTTGCGCAGCCCTTTCGCCTTACATAATGAAAATGTTATGCTAACGCCAGGCAAATATTAAGTTACCCGGGCTGCCAAGTGCCTGAGAGACGACCTGCGGGCTGTTGTCATGCCGTCATGGCGACGGTTACCATGCGCACCACTGTGTTTACAGTGTGTTTTAAATACCCTGGCCTGAACTCGGACTTGGGAGGGGAACAAAAGCAGGGGTTGGCCAGAGGCCAGATGCCTGTGTGTGTGTGTGTGTGTGTGTGTGTGTGTGTGTGTGTGTGTGTGTGTGTGTGTGTGTGTGTGTGTGCGTGTGTGTGCGTGTGTGTGCGAGAAAGAGAAAGCGCGAGAGATACAGGGTGTGTGTTATAGAGAGAGAGAGAGAGAGAGAGAGAGAGAGAGAGAGAGAGAGAGAGAGAGATCTGAAAGACATGAGAGATAGATAAGTATTGTTTTAGAGACAGATTGTCTTTGTCTGTGCTGCAGTAATCAGCAACTGGGGAAAGATGCGGTTGGGTATGTCTCAGACAGAGGCTGTACACCAGACGAGGTGGGAGGGAGCTGACTTCAGAAAAGCCAAAATAGTTTCACTGAAAGAACATTGTTTTCTTCTTCTTCTTCTTCATCTTCAAACAAATAAACCAATACTTTTTATTTCTGCTGTCTGCCATGGTCTAAAATTTATATATCAAATGTCAAAGATAGTATTTCATTAAAAGAAATGTTAGTTGTAAGCATGTATATCCCACATTCTGGCTAATGACTCCTGCAAAACCTAATTATCTTGAGTTTATTCAGATCATTTAGAAAACCTATTTCCTTTAACTTCTGCAAGTGGCCACTGCTTCCAATAAACATGCTCGGAGGAGAGAGAGAATTGATTTTGGCTTTCCCAGAGACTAAATATTAGGATTAGATTAGGATTAAAATTAGGGCTATATTAGGATTAAGATTGGGTTTTACAGTTCTTAAAATCATGTGCTTGAAATCATGTGGGAATGATTTACTCTACCTGAAAAGTGCAGGCTTTCCTGTTTAAAGTGGGCCTTGGCTGCACAGTCAGATGGTTTCTGCTGTATTCCGCCGCATTCAGATGCATGAAATTCATCAGGGAAAATTACACTGACAACATATGTGAATCCAGGGAGCAGTACTGAGTGTAGCCACTACACCTTAGAACGTCAGGTTGGAAGCGTGTTCTGGTGTATTTTTGGTGAAGCAGAACTATCGTCACTATCATGTTGCAGGAAGGCGCTTCCATCTTAGGATTTACTCAGCAACATGAATGCCTACTTTGCATCTATACGCTCTGGTCATTGTATTAGACACAGTTATCTCACAGGGGCTTCAGGCTGTAGCCGGTGTGCCGCCCCATCGGGTGGGTATTGTTGGGCTGTGGGCAGTGACACTGACATGATGGAGGGGTGGGTGTGTGTGTACCAGGAGGGGGCAGTACTGCTGGGGTTCTTAACCATGTTAACTAACAGCAGTGTGTGATGAAGCTCCACACACACACACACACACACACACACACACACACACACATACACACATACACGCTCACACACACACACACACACACACACACGCTCACACACACACACACACACACACACACATACACGCTCACACACACACACACACGCTCACACACACACACACACACACACACGCTCACACACACACACACACACACATACACGCTCACACACACGCTCACACACACACACACACACACACACACACACACGCTCACACACACACACACACGCTCACACACACACACACACACACGCTCACACACACACACACACACACACACACACGCTCACACACACACACACACACACACACACACATACACGCTCACACACACACACACACACACACACACACACACACACACACACACACACACACGCTCACACACACACACACACACGGCATGCATGCAAATACACTGTCTGGCCTGTGTCAATATCCATGGTGTCTGGGTAATGATTCACACCAGCGATTCTGGGGTTCTTGGTGTAAGACCCCAACCCGCTTGGCCACAGCTATGTCCATATCGGTGCTCCCGTGCCTCCTCAGTGTGTCCCTCTGGCTGCATAGAAGGCAGTTTCAGACCTGTTATTGAGACAAAAAAAAAAAAAAAAAAGAAGCTTAGGCGGCTTGCTGGCTTTTGTCTGTCTGTTACAAAGGCACGAATAAATGAGTCATTGCTTGTACTTCTCCAAATACTCAGAGGGCTTTGTCTGGTAATGGGGACCTCAGACTGCAAACACTGCATAACAGTGCTGCCTGAATGATGTGGAGAGTGTGACTATAGCCAGTCTCGTAAAATGCCTGCAAACTGTGTGATGGCATCCACTGTGGAAAAGGACGGCAGTTTGTATTTAGAAAATCACTGAAAACTCTTGTGGGAAACTTGTTATAGACGAGTAAGACCAGTGGCTATAAATTAAAATGTAGTCATGAAAGCTGGTGGAAAGAGTACAAGGCAGTTACTTAGTGAGTACAGAAAAAGAGACATAGTGTGTGAGAAAGACAGAAACGAGTTCTTCTAGAGTTAAAGTATCGCAGTGCCATCTGTTGGGCATATCCGGTCAACATGCAATCAGAACGTTCGCATTTACATAAAATAGGTTGCGCAAATTATCTTTGCCCAAATTGTCATGGTTAAATTTATTAAGGACTTTTCTTTACCGGGAAATAAGTGTCCGACAGGACATTAATATATCCGGAATGCTGAATCCCTTTCAGAAGATGGAATACCTTTATCTGTCGGAAACATTTGTTTGTTTATAAGCTCACTGTTACTCTGTGATAGCAGCAAAATGTTTGGAAGTGATCTTGCCTATTTATCTGTAATAAGCAGCTGTTCATCATCCTATCCTAGGCTATCTATATATAGAAGACAAAGGGCTTAATTATCAGAGAACATATATATATATATATATATATATATATATATATATATATATATAATATTTTATTTATTTATTTTTTCTAACGACCTCTAAATGTGATCGCTCACTTGTAAATATCGCTCAACCCTCATATGAGGGATCACATTTAGAAGTCTTTAAATGTGAGATATGAAGGCAGTATGATATATAGTCCAAACAGTAGCCGGTGTAAAATGAAAAAGCATCCTACAGAGCGGATTATATGACAGCATCGTGCTGCGGATTAACCCTCCTGACTACGTAACCATTCCAGACCAGAGCGGGCGAGACGATTGGACGCACGTCCCGCGCCACGGAACTCCTTTGGCCTACCGAACGTCTCATTGTCACGTGACGTTCCGGCGCACGCGACGGCTCCGTCACCGCCGGTGTCGGTGTTTCTTGCAAGATGGCCGAGCTGGGGGAAGAGCTTGTGAGTATTTGGTCAGTGAGAAGTGATCCACAGCTAGCTCGTTTACAGAAATGATCGAGTTGCGCTGGTCGTGTTCAACTTGGGTTCTATTTTAAAACGAGCGATGCCTAAGATACGAGACCTGCATCAGGTTCTCACCCTGCTGAACGTTTTACTCAGATAATTACAAACTCCAAATGCAAATGCAAGTTTATGTAATAAGGTATTAGCCTAGCTATGGCATGTAAGGTACTGCAGTCTGAATATAGCCCGTGCGTGTATTTCATGTTCGCAGGAAAAGACCAAGCTCGTTGTTTTCTTCTTCACAGAGGTCGCGGACTCCTTCCAGAAAGTTCAACTCTTCTTTGGACGACTGCGCGTTCGTGTCGCCTGGCAAAGACGAGCAACAACTCCTGGTAATAATGAGCTCAGGACGCGCGATGAAGTCGGTCGTTTGTTTGTGGTTAACACGTTAAAAGGTGCTCTTTTGTGTCCGCACTGGCCAGGCGGTACCGTTTTGTGGCAGTATAAGAGATGGGATGCGACCAGGAAAGAGAATCACAATCATGGGTATTGTGGATCAGGAGCCAGACAGGTGAGATAAGACTCTCCCCCCCCCCCACACACACGAATGGATTGGAGCCGTATCTTAAAAAACGTGTTATCTTTATGATAAAAATATGTTTGGTATTTCATTGTTTCATTGATCTTGATGGTTCGCTGTGACGTTACTGTCTGCCGTAATGTTTGTCTCGGTCTCATACTGATTAATGGTATTTCCTTTTTGACCTGTTTCCTTAATAAGCCTAACCTGAAACCTAGCCTTACCAAGTGATAGAGTCAAATTACCCAGCCATAACGAGTCAGGTATAGTCTTTTTCTACACACGTGTTCCTGAGTGTAATTCTTGTTCATGTTGATTAAGCAGGAATTACAGAAATTCTGCATTCTGAAATTTAATTCATTTAATGTATTCACACACTGCAGAGTAAACATTCAAATGTTAGAAGAAGAAACTGCATTATCTTTTGTGAAAAAGAGCAGGAACATTTTGATGTGCCAAAAGTCAAGGGGGAAAAAGCAATATATAAACTGATTATGAAGTGGCGTTACTTCAGGGGACGGCTTGAGAACACACGCACCGGTGTAAGTTGGGAGGTGTTATCTTGTGAATGAGGTTGAACACTGGATAGTGTGCTCAGGGCAAGACGAAGTATTGGAGTTCGAATGGGGCATAATGAACAGTCAAAGTTGTGCAGGCATTTAATATTCCTGGCTAGAATTGTCCATGTAAACAGACAAGCGACTGTGGTAGAAATCACATCCACATTCAGTGCAGGATGTCTCCACACTCACACTCACAGGTCAGTGCAGCGGGGTTTTTTTTAGCTCGCATGGGATACGGGAGTAGAAGACTCACCAGAGTGACTCTGTTTAACCACGACACCGGACACAGCACCTCACCTGGACTCTTGAGGTTGCTACATGGACTCTGAAGGACTGGCAACATGTGGTGTGGATTGATGGTACTGTTCATGTGTGGCCCAGACTCCATTAAGCCATGGACTCCAGCTGTCAACAGCACACTGTACAGGCTGGTGGTGGTTCCATACTGGTGTAGGGTGTGTTCTCATGGAATGAGTTGGGTCCACTGGTCTTCCTAAACACGTGCCGGCTACATTTCACTGCTTGGTGACTATTTGCAGCCCTTCATGGACTTCATGTCCCTCCACAATGATGGGATGTTCCACCGGGATAATGAACTGTCATCATGCCCCTCCACAATGATGGGATGTTCCACCAGGATAATGAACAGTGTCATCATGTCCCCCCACAATGATGGGATGTTCCTCCTGGATAATAAACTGTGCAATCGGGTCCAAGTTGTCTAGAATTGGTTCGAGGAGTGTCGTGGAGTGCTCTGACGAATGGTATGTCCTGCACATTTGCCCAACATGAGGCCCATCGAGCATTTATGGATGAGGAGGAGAGGCCCATTTGCACCTAAGATCCTGCACCCACAAATACCACAGAGCTGTGGGTGTCTATCCAGACAGCATGACTCATCCCTCCATGGCTTCCTTCCACTTGTGGAATCAATGCCATGCCATGTTGCTAAACTTAGCTGGGCTACAGGGGGTCTTACACAATATTAATCCTTGCCCCTGCCTTGTTCATGTTAATTCAGTAGAAGTTGCTGAAATGATGCTCTGTGGACATTTGGCACATCAGTGTATGAGACAGAGGATGGACACAAACCTAATATGATTCTTCTGATAACTGCTGGGAAGTTAATTCAGCACTACTACTTTTTATATGCTGATTTTTATGTGGGGTGTTTTTATTTCGGTATGATTTTTCTAAACTCCTGTGGGATGTTAAAAACTTCCATTGCTGAATTATCTTTGAAAGCCATTTAAGCTTACTCAAAAACAAGTTAGTGTTTTGCTGGGATGACTAGTCAGCTCATGATTGGTGATTAACCAAAGCTGAAAGTAACCATGACTGGCTGCAGTTGGCTCACTTCCTTTTCTCTCATTGGTTAGCTTTGACATCAGTCTGACGTGTGGGTGTGGCGACGTGGCCCTGGAACTCACTGCGAGGTTCGAGGATCGGCAGTTTCTGCGAAACGCTCATGTCTCGGGCTCCTGGGGCGAGGAAGAGTCAGCCATCGCGTTTTTCCCTTTCATACCAGACCAGCCGTTCAGGGTGAATACTACACTACCATCATCATCATCACTCCTTATTCAGTCACCTTAAAGTATTTGTAAGCACCACTCAACATCAGAACAGCTGGTCTGCTTACGTTACAGTGGATTGTGTGTAGGACCTTATATGATGTATGGTAATAACGCGTGATCACATTGCCATGAACCTTTAATAACTCTTATTTCTATTCATTTAATTTATCTAACAGCATTCTCTAAATAGTGCTTCAGACCCCCCAAAAAGAAACACAGCTGGTCACGGCACTATTTCATCATTCTCATCTGAAACACAATTGGTTAAACACGTTTTCAGAACGCTGTATACACTAAGCAGTTATTGTATAGGTGCAGTTCTTATGTAACTAGGACGTGCCAGTCATTTATTGCTTAAAATGCTGCATTTGTACAACGCACAGGGAGCATCGGGTGGTTTTACAAAGGAAAGGTCTGAGGTGGGTGGATTAGTGAGGGAATGGAGAAAGTTCCCTGTCTGCTAGAGAACTGGTTACTGCCCTGCAGCGAATCCTGATGGAACTCCTACCACCATGTTTACCTTTCCTCAACCCAGCGGTAGGAACTCAGTTCAGCCCGGAGGCGGACGGGTTGTGGTCAAGCCCATAGCTGTGTGTTTTTACCAGAGGCAATGGATTATGGTTGTGAGGGCATCACGGCTGAGGGATGCTCTCGGTGGCTTCGCAATGCTAGGAGCGCTTTCCCTTCTGTGTCTGCCAAGACAGAATATTACACTTATGTTGATGAAATGATGTGGTGAGAGACTCCAGTACAGAGCGTTACATTACAGTACAGTATCAAAGCTTGTTTTTGTTATCTTTGTAGTGCTTGAATAAAGAAGTTTTCTTTTCAGTGGAACATATTTGTAATTGTATTTTAAGCAGCACTCTATATAGTCTGTATAGGTTTTGTCACATTTATTGTGTCAAGACTTAAGCAATAATCTGTAGGTGTCATCAGGTGACAGTGGCGGTGGTTGATTCATTTTTTTTATATTTTGAAAAATGTGGTTGATGTTTTGGGGTGTTTTAGGTTGTTTTGCACACATGGTGTAATGCTATGAGAATGCGTACTGTTTAGATAACTGCATTAAAAAAAAAAACTGCACTTAAAAAAAAAAAATCTGGTAACACGTGTGTGTGTGTGTGTGTGTGTGTGTGTGTGTGTGTGTGTGTGTGTGTGTGTGTGTGTGTACGTACGTACGTACGGGCACGTGGGTGTGTTTGTTCTAAATCCAGATTGAGATCCAATGCGAGCACCAGCGGTTTCGTGTACTCGTGGATGGTCAGCCGCTTTTTGATTTCTATCACCGTGTGCGCCCCCTGGTGGCCATCGACACCATCCAGATCAGTGGAAGCCTCACCATCACCAAGCTTAACTGAGCATGAAAAAAAACCTCCTCTCCCTCCTGCAGCCCATTGGCTATGAGCTCCACATTCCAAACACCAGCCTGACCAATGGTGCAATACAAACTGTTGGTTGAAAGCCATGTGTGGTCGACCTCCATCCTGCAACTGGAAACAGTCCTAGATTCAGTCATTTTGAACTGGGATTCCAGACCTCTGGTTGAATTTAGGACAACATGTTTCTGTCCTGGTGTTAAAGCACAGGATTTAGTATTGAGTTCTATAATAGAAACCTGCCAACTAGTAGTCTGAGTGGAGAAGGGTATGGTTCATCACTGTCCTTTTGGAGACCCTGTTAGTCCAACAGCTGTTAAGAGCTGTTCTGCTTTTCTGTAATTAAATTCCATGTAATACTTATAAATCATTTGGAGTCATTAACTACCATGGTTTATTGTATCTGTTTATAATTAAGTTTTAATTATCTGTAATTCAGTGATTACATCCAGTGATGTGTGGACTACTGTGTATAAGACATTTTGATTGGTTTTCAGTAACAGTGGTGGATAGTGGAACCAGAAAAAATTACATTCCTCCTTGCACACATGGCCTCTAAGATCGTAACTGTGCAGTGTCTTAAAGGATGAAGATAAGGTGTGGCGGGCTAGCCAGCAGTTCCACATGGGCAAACTCTTAATAGGGACAGAGTGTAATAGACATTATAGTGTGGGGGAACCGTTCAGCCATTTTTGAATAACCCCATTAAAAGGAGAGCTGAACCCCTGACTAGTAACCTTCCAAAAATGCATTAATGCTAATTTAAAGAGTAGACGCTCAGGAGTGCAACTATTTATTTCTCTAACATACTGTAAATGTGTTACTGTAAATAGAAATGTCTGTTATATATGATGCTTTGTGTTAAGTCATCAGAAATTCTGTGCACAAGGGTTGGGGTTATGATGGAAGGAAATAGTGATACTGGACTGTAATGAGTGTTTGTTTTGGGTTTTTTTTCAGTGATGGATATCGAAAGCATTCAAAAACACATCTAAAGTACCGTTTTGTACTGTAATTAGGATAGATATGGGACTTTAAATTATACAGCGCTTTTCTTTATGAAACTTTGGCTGTACTCTGCACCGAGACCTTTCTGATGCTGGTGCATTGTGTTTTTCATTTATTTGCCCTCCAGTACTGAATGTTCAGTTATCTCAGTTACCAATCTCTAATTAAAGATTTTTAATCAACATTGTTGTCGTATTAGTTAATTATGGTGTGATGGCCACGTCATTAAAACTCCTTATATTCCAAATAGTGAATATCTACAATAGTGTCGATCCCCACACGAGTTAGCCAACAGACAGGGCTAGGCATTAGCTGTGGATGTTGTGGGAGTAAACAACAGCCTTGCTGATATTGCTGTTCCTGGCTGTGAGATGGTTCAATAGGCCAATCAATAAGTGTGAACCTGCTCTATGGGTGAATTCTCAGTACTTAAGATCTCTAAGACCATTTAGTTTCCATGCCACATTCCTGATGATTATAAATAGTATTCCAGAGTCCAAAAGGGTGGAAGCCACACTGACAACTGCATAATCCGTGCAGGTTTGGAGCACTTTGGAGCAATGGGATTCTTAATATGAGTGGGCATGTATTCTGCAGCATGTTACCCTCTTTTTGCTATGTTTAGATGAATACTTAAAACGAGCATTCACACACACTCACAGAGCTGTATCAGTAACCTTCAGGCTCCTCTCACACGAACACAGCATATTCACAGACAGGAGAATGACGAGGTCTCTCTCAGGTTCACCCCATATCGCTCTTATTTAACCCAAGGTGTCCTTAAATTCTAGAAGACAGACACTGAAAACCTCTCCCAGTTATCATAAGAGCACTTTAAATGCCACCAACACGTTATAGGACACAGAAGAAGGGTTTCCACGGTCCTCCACATCTTATGATGGGTCTGTACTCTCCTTTGCCTGTTTCCTCTGAGCGCCCCTGTGCCTTCTGCTGTCCGTCCTCTGGGGATCCTCCGCTGTGGGACGTGTTTCAGTCTGAGAGGCAGTGACAGGTCACTTGTCAGTAGCCGTTTGCTGATGTTTGAAAAATGACTGCCACCAGATGGGATTAGAGACTGACAGATTACGTATCAAAACAAGAAATACCGTTTTATACCGAGTATTAGTTTAACTTTGTTGCAATTATTAAGAGTTTTCCAAGAAGGACATTTCTTGTGTTACCATTTCAGTTTTAAAACTCCAATGGATTTTCTTTTAACCACCGTAGTCCCGACGTCCTAACACGCATGTGCGCAAAAAAAGGGTGTAATTTAACAAAATACAATCCTGGTAAACGATGCCAACAGTAAATTCCGCGCAGAGTACTTTGGACAAACCCAATTCCACAACATCCTCCTCCAGCCTGGCTGGAGCGCCGGGAGAAGCTGGATGGAGCTGGAGCGCCGCATCTCCTGCGCATGGTGGCATGCTGGGTAATAGTCGGGAAGCGGAGCGTTAGGCACAGCCGGCGGAGTCGACGCGCTGTAGCTTAGCGACGGGCTAACCGGCCTGCCCTGGGAATATTTACACCCGTCTCGCGTGGTCGCGGTATTTACTTAAAAGCCAGCTGCAACTTTTCCTGAACATGGGAACTGGTCGCCGAGGTCCATAAGGTACGTCCGATTATTTTGGTAGCGGTGTGGTGTCCTGTTCGTCTTGAGTAGCTAACTGCCAGCTAGCTAAAAAAAAAAACAAACAAAAAAAAGAGAAGTGGCAGCTAGCTGGCTAACATTAGCCAGGAGAGTCAGGTTGACGACGCGAATACACTGCTAAGCGAGTGCTGCCCATTAACATTTATCATTTGAGCGATAAAAAATCCGACAAATTCGGGTGTTTCGGTTTTTTTTCCTCGTGGAGTTTTATGAGAGATGTGTTACTGAGCAATGACTAATTACCTAGCTAGGTTAGCTAATCCAACTGAAATGGGCTGGGCCCCTTTAGCAAACACAGAACGTTGTCAGGTGCAGTTGTAGATGTTTAGCTCGTTTGCCAGTTTCCTGTCCTTAGAGACAGTCTGCCCTTCATGATATACTCAGTTACAGCGGTAATAACGCTGGTAGGTTTTGATTTAAACATGACAAGGACTCTTTATAATGTTTTTTTTTCTTCAGTAACGTTACTGACATGACAGCGGACTTGAGTTCTGTAGCTAGCTAACCTAGCTAGGCCAGTTAGCAGATGTGCTAAACCTTCACGTCTTCTTATGTTTCTGACTAGCCTTCGACTAAGTTTCTTAAAATATTGTAGATAGATAAGCCAGCTATCTGGTTTTATTATTTGGCGTTGACTAGCGGTTGTTAGGATAGTTAAGTGAACGTATTTGGCTTTGGAAGGGTAATTTCACGACAGCTGTCAGTGTTGTATTATATTTTTGGGTGTTCCAGAAGAAAACAAAAGTGTATAAACCAAACTACAATACCAGTTGTAATTGCACCCGTTTGTTCAGAGGCGTGTGGGTGGCCGTCTCAAATGACAGTCGTCATCTAACGTAGATCACTCTGGGATTATTAAGGAAGTAGCTGTTTTTTATCGCTAGATGTTTCGCTATCTGGCTAAATTCAGATTATTCATCTCTTCTCTGTTGATTGACTACACTACATGGAAAATGTATTAAACATTTGCCTCACCCATAAAGTTTAATTAGCATTTCTTTTGTCTGCTTATTGCTTTGCATTATTATATAACGCGTTATTTGTCTAAGTTTCGCAACTTAAAGAAATATCTCCAGTCCTACCTCCTGTTTGAATATATTGAGTAAAGGTTATAAGCGAAACTATTCAGCGCAGTCAAACTTATTGAGTGTAATTCTGAAAATGTGGCATTTTCCGCGGAGAATGTCGGCGTACTAGGTCAAGGTTATGAGGCTGCCTGCTCATTCAGCAAACAGAGCTGTTGGCTTCAGATCATGCGCTTTCTTCGCCTGCTATTGGATAAACACACACGGTACACAAAAGCCCTGCTTCCAGGGGTCCTGGGAGTCCCTAATTTTATAGTCTGAGCTTATTTTTTCCTTGTTATTCACTTTTCTTTTGGAGTAGTGGCGCTGTGGAGCTGACTTTAACACAAGAGTTCTTACCTCATTGCTTTGTTCTTTAGTATTGAGACTAGATGTCTGACGCCTGCCTCCTCTTCAGCAGGGCACTGCTTCAGCCATTACCAATTATTTACTATCCATCCAAAAACTATCCATCTGTCTCTATTACCCAAGAGGTTTAGATGATTTAATCTGGGTTCAAGAACGAGGTGGAAGCTCGGCAAACAGGCTTGAGAGCAGTACAGAATGGTGCACTGTGGTCTTGGCTTTAAGGTAAATGTGAATGTAATTGCACTCAATGTCGTTAGGTAATGTGGTGAGTTGCCAAGCTACAGGTACTTTTAAACACCCCTAATATGTGGAACCATGGAATGCATTGTAAACAGGGTAAAGCCTGTTGGATAAGGCACAGGAAAATGGCACACCTAGCAAATGCAGCGGTTTGGCAGAGCAAGGTCAGAGGAAGCTAGAAGAATTAGAATGCAACACAACCCCCCTCTTGCTACTAATGAACTGAGGTTCTTCACAGCCTGGGTTACTAAGAGACTTGTTTGTCCTTTTCTTTCATCACTTTAAGTTGTGTACTTTTTTTTTTCCATTTTAGACAAATTATTGGTGATTTAAAGGGCATTAATGTAAATCAACTGTGTAGTTCCATGTGCAGTGTGGAGACATGGCGTTCCTTTATCTTGTTCAGGTTTTAAGTCATTAAGTACTTCAACAAATGCCTTGGCCAATTCAGTTGGTCTCTGCTATGTTAAGTCTCCTCCCTGATCAGTGTGTCTGTTCCCAGGTGTGAGACTGCGTGATCCTGCTGGAGGCGCCAAATGGAGCCGGACGTGATCCGCATGTATTCCTCCTCTCCTCCACCCATGGAGGATGGTGCTGCCGACGAGGACGAGGACGAGTTTAGTGACTTTACTGGCGTTCCCAACAGCATCAGCTTCACGGAGTTCGACACGCCGACCACATTCGACCAGCTGCAGGTGCTGAACGCCACGTCTCCACCTGAGTTTATCGGGAATGGGCGGATCGTGGGACACAGCACTGTGAAGTCCAACGGCAGCATTCCCAGTAGTGGGCAGTGTGATGGTGCTCCCTGTCGGACTGTTACCATGGAGGAGCTGAAAAAAACGGTGGAGCATCCGCATGGACCTTACACAAACTTTTCGGAGGTTTCTGGGAATGCTCGGACTGGCGACAATGCCGTTGACTGCAACGGTGGCGTGGGAGGCCTGGAAGCAATCACAAATGGCTTTGTGACCATTGACACAGAGGGATCTACCTCATGCCAGAAACACAGGGACGCTAGTCCTTCTGTGAATCACTATCCCGATCCTATCGCCCATAACGATGACTTTGCAGATTTCTCTGCTTTTTCGGATGCTGACTTTCCCAGCCACTTTGAACAGGAGTCAGGTGGAGGTCCAGACTGTGAAAACTCGAACCTTGAAGCGAGACTTGCGGCGGACAATATAAATCAGCCACACAGTGAGGGCAAGTCAGGGGCTAGCATTGCTAGTGCAGCGGTGGAGGATGACAAGGAAGTGTGTGTTACAGGGTTTGCCTCGCTCCAGTTTGCTGCAGAGGCTTCCGGTTCCCTTAGAAATGGGGACTGGGGTTTCCTTGCAGGGGCTGGTCATGAACAAACTGATCTAGAAGCTGACAATTCACATCAGAACTCTAATACTGCTGAGTCAGTTAGCACAGAGCCACTTAGTGTAGCGCAGAATGGTTTGGAAGTCCAGGAAAAAGTGGACAACAGAGTTTCACCTGTCTTGGGAGATGAGAGAGGGAGAGGTAGCGAGCCGATTGAAGAGAGCGGGTCTGGGAATGACACTGAAACAGAGACAGAAACGGAGACCTCTTTTGGTCGGCCGCTGTCCACAGACGCGCTTGAGGAATTTGGAGACTTCAGCACGACGGGTTCCGTGCCCTCTCCTCCGCTACAGGAGGAGACGTCCACTCCTGCCGACCACAGCCAGTTGGCTGAGGACGATGACGAGGACTTTGGGGATTTCGGCGACTTTGGTGACGCTAGCTCCATTGCTGGAACCGGCTTTGCTGATTTTGACCAGAAGGGGGCAGCAGTGCAGACTTCCCCTTCGGAATCGGTTTCCCAAGCCAATCCAGAAACAGTGTGTGCCAACGAGGATGACTTTGGTGACTTTGACATACCTAAAGATCCCAGCCACACAGAACAAGAGGACGAGGACGACGGGACGAAGGTTGCAGGTTTTCCTGTCAGCGATAGTTTTGCAGACTTTAGCTCGGCTGCTGTTGACGGTGGTGAACCTGAATGGCAGGCGTTCGACGAGCCGGATTCGAGTCAGGGAGCAGGGGGCTCCTGGGCTGCGTTCGGGCAGGACCAGGACTTGGCATCTTCTCGAAAGAGCCAAGACGACTGGTATGAAGGCCAGGCTGGCCTTGTGCCCCCTACTGGCAGCAGTGAGGACTGCAGGAAAAACAGCGTAACGGTACATGCATGAGCGAAAACCTCTTTTATATCAAATTTTTCTCATTTTTATGTTCGTCTTCGGTAGTCTGTAGAAGTGGGCGGCTCAAATCTGGTATACATCTTGCCAGGAAATTTGACACGGGCGGTTACCTTTTTGTTTTTAGCTCTCAGGAATGTTGCCAGACAGGAGTGTCCACCTACTCTCCACAGTGCTCTGACAAAGCAGAAACCCCACTGCCTGGGCCATCAAGCAGATAACTGGAGTGCATCAGTATTTCTTAATGTATGAGTTAAAAGCAGTGAACTACCAAGATGTGTGCCCATCTAATAGTAGTGAGTGGAGTGGAATAAATGTGGTTTGTATTTCAAGGCTGATTTAAACTGAAAGAGTTCACTTGCTGTGCTGAGGAAGGACAGTGGCATTGTGGGCACCTTGGTGTATTTTGGTGTATTTTAAACAGCACATAACCCTCCGCCCCCTGCACCCCTCGCCTTTGTTCTGTCTGCAGGCCTCTCTGGTCAGCCGACTGGAGAAGCTGTTCCTGGCCAGTTTTCCCGAGGCGTCTGGGCCGCAGGCGGGAGAGGTGGTGCTCCCGCTCAGGGCCATCCTGGAGCCTCCGGGCAGATCGGAGCAGGAGGAAGACCCCGCCGCACCCACCAGTGGGTAAGGACACACCTTCCCCACTCACTTTCATTTCTGCCTTCCTTCCTTTCCACTTCAGTAGATGGGGAGAAGGGTCTCTGCTTCCTTGTTTTGACTGCAAGACAACCACACTCTGTCTCTCTTGAGGGTGTTTCCTGTGCTGTGTAAGCTTATATGAAGCAGTTCAGGTTTATTTTTATTGTTGAGTTCCAGTTTTATAAAGTATTGACCGGATAATTTAAAATTCTCTTGAACATGATCATTTGTGTATCGTTACACCCCACATTAAATGATTAGACGATAGCTCCTTCATTGTTTCAGCTGCCTCATAGCTGCCTCATCGCTAACGTGCTGCTCTCTCTCACCACCTATCCGTTGCACAGGGCACTGCAGGACGTCTGGCGGCAGCTGCAGGACATCCACAATGCTTTCGGCCTCCGGCACCAGTGGGGCGGTTCCCATAGCAACAAAACGCTGCTGTGCTCCCTGGGAATCGACACGAGAAACATAGTGAGTTAATTTATAGGTCAAAAAATAAAATGTGGGTTAAAACACTCTTGTGTGAGTTCAGGTATAATGTTTTGCTGTTTTATTTGTTTAATCAAAGGAGAAAGACCTGGAAAGGTTTGCTGTTTAACTTTTAAAACCTCTAAACTTGAGGATGCTGGTGATGTCAGAGACCTGTTCTTTCATTACTGCAGAAGCTTTCCTGATCTGTTAGACTAACCTCTCTCTCTCTCTCTCTCTCTCTCTCTCTCTCTCTCTCTCTCAGTTGTTCACGGGTCAGAAGAAGCAGCCAGTCATTGTGCCCATGTATGCTGCGAGTCTGGTGAGAATTCGTCAAATCACTCTCCCTCACATCTGGATTGGGGCCACCGCATCACAGCGCTCTCACTCTCTCGCTCCCCCTCTCTGTGCAGGGAATGCTGGAGCCCACCAAGGAGCCCGTCAAGCCCGTATCTGCTGCTGAGATGATCGCCTCCATAGCACAGTCTCCCACTGTCGCCACGGAGATGGCTACTTGCTGCACGGATGCGGTGCAGATGAGCGTAAAGCACATTTTTGTTTTGCTTCTTTACAATATTTCTGTAGGCAGTTTGAGTTTCAAGTTTTAACCCATCACTTGTGTTGTGCTGCATTGATGCTAACGCCAGAATGGTTTTAATTGGTTGCTCTTTGTCCCGCCCCCTCCAGGAGTCCCTCCCCCCCATTCAGTTTGACTGGAGCAGCAGTGGCCTTACAAACCCTCTGGATGGTACGTCGCCCCTTAAGGCCCGGTGAAGGCAAAAAGCTGGGTAGTAATGGTGTCGCACCACACACACACACACACACACACACACACACACACACACACACACACACACACACTAGAAAGTTCCTGGGACGCTACTTCTCCACGGTGGAGTCTGGTACTGTCAGATTTGTGTTCTCGACAGGCATGTCTGTGAACTCACTCTCAGCACACTGATGCCTCACGCTCTGCACATGAAACTGACACTGTAGCCACAGAGTAGCATGTTGCAGCAGAAGATTAGAACAACGGCTAACCAGTGCTAACCTCAGTGTCTGTCAGTAATGGCCTTCATACACGTACCTGCTTGCCGATGAAACGAACTTTGTTACTAACAAAGACCTGCTTGTGTAAAGTCAGCTTCTGTCTCTCTGTCTGTCTGTTTGTCTGTTTGCCCATCTCCCCCTCTCTCTGTCGGTCTGTTTGCCCGTCTCCCCCTCTCTCTGTCGGTCTGTTTGCCCGTCTCCCCCCCTCTCTCTGTCGGTCTGTTTGCCCGTCTCCCCCCCTCTCTCTGTCGGTCTGTTTGCCCATCTCCCCCTCTCTCTGTCGGTCTGTTTGCCCGTCTCCCCCCCTCTCTCTGTCGGTCTGTTTGCCCGTCTCCCCCCCTCTCTGTCGGTCTGTTTGCCCGTCTCCCCCCCTCTCTCTGTCGGTCTGTTTGCCCGTCTCCCCCCCTCTCTCTGTCGGTCTGTTTGCCCGTCTCCCCCCCTCTCTCTGTCGGTCTGTTTGCCCGTCTCCCCCCCTCTCTCTGTCGGTCTGTTTGCCCGTCTCCCCCCCTCTCTCTGTCGGTCTGTTTGCCCGTCTCCCCCCCTCTCTCTGTCGGTCTGTTTGCCCGTCTCCCCCCCTCTCTCTGTCGGTCTGTTTGCCCGTCTCCCCCCCTCTCTCTGTCGGTCTGTTTGCCCGTCTCCCCCCCTCTCTCTGTCGGTCTGTTTGCCCGTCTCCCCCCCTCTCTCTGTCGGTCTGTTTGCCCGTCTCCCCCCCTCTCTCTGTCGGTCTGTTTGCCCGTCTCCCCCCCTCTCTCTGTCGGTCTGTTTGCCCGTCTCCCCCCCTCTCTCTGTCGGTCTGTTTGCCCGTCTCCCCCCCTCTCTCTGTCGGTCTGTTTGCCCGTCTCCCCCCCTCTCTCTGTCGGTCTGTTTGCCCGTCTCCCCCCCTCTCTCTGTCGGTCTGTTTGCCCGTCTCCCCCCCTCTCTCTGTCGGTCTGTTTGCCCGTCTCCCCCCCTCTCTCTGTCGGTCTGTTTGCCCGTCTCCCCCCCTCTCTCTGTCGGTCTGTTTGCCCGTCTCCCCCCCTCTCTCTGTCGGTCTGTTTGCCCGTCTCCCCCCCTCTCTCTGTCGGTCTGCCTGTTTTTGGCTTCTCATTTATTTTCTTTGAACTGTTCTCCTTCCTCCGTCATCCTTTGTGTGTGCCCCCCTCTTTCTCTGTCTTTTTCTACCCCCCCCCTCATGTGTTGTGAAGCGAGTGGAGGCTCATCTCTGCTGAATCTGGACTTTTTTGGCCCGGTAGATGAATCCCCCTCCAGCTCTGCCACATCCATACCAGGTCAGCTGAGGTTAAAGGTCAAAGGTTGTGGATATTCCTTTCGATTAACACCACCTGCCAGCTGTTTTTTCTTTCCTGCTGTTTTCTTTGCATGTGCAACTTTTAACATATTACCCTCTTTAGTAGCCGTAGTATGTTTTTGTCTTGTGTGTAATTAAGACATAACCAGTTTCCAACAGTCTGAACTACTGTGTGTGTGTGTGTGTGTGTGTGTGTGTGTGTGTGTAGGAGTGGATCCAGAGCTGTATGAGCTAACACAGGCCAAGCTGGAGGTGAGTGGTGGGAGCAGTAGAGTGGCAGACGCCTTTGCCCGCCTTATGTCGACAGTGGAGAAGACCAACACCTCCACCAGGTCAGGAGCTCTGCTGCACTACTGCTGCTCAGACACCAGAGGGCAGCAGTACAGTGTGTGTGCGTGTGCGTGCGCGCGCGTGTGTGCGTGTGTGTGCGTGCGTGCGTGTGCGTGTGTGCGTGCGTGCGTGTGTGTGTGTGTGTGCGCGTGTGTGTGCGTGTGTGTGAGGCTAAGTTTTTCACTGATGTAAGCTGAATGAGCAACAACATTTAATCATATTCCTTACCACGGTAACTTTTTAAATATATAGGTGCAATATTTATTACAAACAAGAATAAATTATTTCAAAAAAAGATTTGAAACATGTTTTTAAAAAAAGCTGCATTGATGATATCTTCCCAAGGTTAAGGGTTGTGTGTATGGGCTGTTAGGCAAATGTCTCATCTTTCTCCCTCCTCCACTCTCCTCCTGCAGGAGGGCGCAGGTGCGGAAGGAGGAGAACCTCAGCGAGGAGGCGCGCTGCGTTATCGCCGGGCTGCCTGACCTCTCCTTCATGCAGGCCAAAGTGCTGATGTTCCCATCCACGCTCACACCCCTGCCGGCCTCCTCCTCTTCCTCTCCTGTCCCAGACTGAGTCCTCCTCACTACCGGCCTCCCTTCATCTCACACGCTCGCTCGCGCTCTCTCTCTCTCTCTCTCTCTCTATCACATCTCTTCTTTCTGTAGTTCTGTTGCACACGATTCTTTTCTTTTTTCTCTCCTTTTTGCTTTTGTTTGTTTAGGAGTTGAGCTGTGTGTATGTGTGTGTGTGTGTGTGTATGTGTGTGTGTGAGAGAGAGGGAGAGGAAAAAGTGGAGTAGCTCAAGCAGAACTGTGTTTGTAAAGATGACAACAGGAAGTGTGTCTGCAGCACAGTTGGTGAGGCAAATGTTTATTTATAGTGTTCATGTGCCAGAGGTTTGTTCATAGAGATTCAGTGTGTATATAATCAGGGATAAGACTTCTGTCTGGATTTTTCCTGTCATAGGTATCTTTAAAATGTTCTTTTAAGTGTGTGTGTGTGTGTGTGTGTAATGTCTTTTGAGGAAACACTGGTTCAAAAGTCCTTCAACGAAGGCAAAAAGTTAAGTCTATAATACACATGAAGTTTCACACACACACACACACACTCACACACACACGTATAAATCTATGACTTGAAACCATACTGCCTGCAAAGTTCTGCTGGGTCATTTTTTTTCCTCAATTATCTAATAAAAGGCCTTAGTTTTTAAATTTTAACCCTTTTGGTTCTTATGAATTATGAAAATAATCATTGTGTAGATTTTATTAAGTTGCTTCCTTAGCTCTTTGTAATGGTGAGCTAGTGTAAATGAGCATCGTCATATTTTTGTTTCTCTTTCGTTAGTTGGTTAAATATTCCTGACAGCGGCGACTTCTCCCCTGCTGATGTCATAGATGCCAAGGTCGTCGGCCAATGGCAAAACGGCGGCACCTCTTCAGCTCGCAGCTGCTTTCTGCTGGAGTTTCCTACTTGTATTCGCTTTTATTTTTTACACTGAGGGATGCTTTTTAACCACTGACTTTGGACTGTAATGTGATCACGCTAGATGAAGGACTCAACAAGAAAGGAAGTAATAGCTGACTTAAAATGCTTAGCGAATAAGGGACCAATATACGCGTTTAACTCTGGCTGTTTTACCCAGTGCTGTCTCATGCCGTCAGTTTGTTGCTTGATTTATTATTATTTTTTTTTAATTTTTTTTTTTTGCAGTAGAGTCTTCCGGATTCTTCCGGAAAACTCCTAAAATTTGGGGATAAGCTGTAGGATAAGCGATGCATAAGGGGAAATGTTGTCCTGATACAATCCATTAGAGACTTCCTTCTTCTGGCAATTTTTCCTTTTTTGTTTAGTTTGTTTTGTTTTGGTTTTTGTTTTGTGTGTTTTTCTTCTCGTTCATTTGGTTCTACCACTGTGTGTCGTTCTGTCCCTTCATGGGAATTTTGCACATTGTAAAGATACAGTATAATGGAATTGCTACTTAACGACATAGCTGACTGTGGCTTCTGACTGTACAGTGAGACTATGGAAAAAAAAAAATTAAAAAACAAAATGTTATGGGAAAATTCCTATGGAAAAAACCTTACTGATGAAATGTTCTCTGGGAAGAGCCCCCTTCTCTCCCCAGGCTGAAAGAAGCATGCCCTGGGCTCTTCTGGACTAAAACAGAATCTCTTACGTGTGTAAATTTTCTTTTAGTGTACACAAGAAATTAAAGTAATTTAAGAAAATGTGCTTGTGTGTGATTTCTTTTGATCGTGTCCTGGTTAGTGAAAACAGTGGAATCCTGACTCAGTGCTGTTGCCATCTTAAAATATTCTGTACTCATGTAAGATTCGGTTCTGACTGCAGATCCTCTGGTAGCAGCAGCGGTTTGGAGACGTTGAATATGGATGACTTCACGTGTAATTCACCGCCTTACTAAAGCTGCAAAGAAAAGTCTCATGATCCGACAGCCACTGTTTTAATATAACCTTCACCCTCTCCTCACACAGTGATCATTTCAACATGACATTTCAACATTTTCAGAATTACATAATTTTAATACTAAAATAGTACCAAAAATCAATAATAGTTACCAACCTAAAAAATAAAGCATAGCCTTCAAATGAAAAACATCTGTAATATATTACATCCCTGTCTTTAACAAATTACAGTGTGTGAAATAAATATGAGTTCATTTCCATGGCAACACTGTTGAGCTAATTCCCTTGTTTTATAACACCATGGTAACATAATTTACCTGACATTTTGCGGATTCACCCAAAAAAGGGCATAGGTTAATACAAAACTCCCTGACCTTTCTTACCATGAATCAGAGATGTGTATTTAACATTATCTCATCTTTAGAACCCCCACCTCAAAAAAACTTGGCATATTCCTCATGATCCAACCAGAACCTCCATAATGTGCTCCATGATGTCATCTGTTCCCATGGAAACAGCTTTTGGTGTTGAGCTTGGGGTGGGGCTCAGGTTTGAGCCACAAGCGTTGAATTCACACAAAAAGTTGTCCAAATCTGAGACCAGGAAATCATCCAATGAGAGGTCAGGGAGAAAGCTTGAGGAGGAAGGGGAGGGAACAACTGACAAGGGGGTGGGGCTACAAAAGTGGGTGTGGTGAGAGGAGTCCATATGGGGCTCACATAGTGTTGGCCCAGTTGTACCTGTATGGACTTGGGATTCTTTCTGTGATGTCTCGGCCGCTGGAACGTCGATTCTGCTGCCCGTGTGCTGAGGCTCATGCTGGGGGACTGAGGAAGAGGAGCCAGGAGGGCAGGCAGGCAGCGGGGCACAGTCCCCCATTGCCGTTACGGCTGAGAACAAATCCTCGATTTCAGCCAAAGCCCAGGAGAAGCTGTCCTTCGGACCGAGGGATGACGGAGGTGAAGTTCCAGCGGCGAAGGGAGGCGAACGGTCAGGGTTGGAGTGCCGAGACAGAAATGCTTCCCCGTCTTGTTCTAGGACCCACGCCGGTGTCAAGCTACCCTCCCCCTGCGACAGAGGCTCCTCCCTCCGGCTCCCCTCCACCGCCTCGCTCAGCCCTGGAGCCTCCGGCAGCGCCCCCTGCTGGCCGAGCTCGTCGCGGAGGAGGCGCAGCGTGTTGGCGATGAGGACGCGACGCACCAGCGCTGTCTCTGCATGTGGGGGGAAACAACAGAGCTTCTGCAGGGAGAGCTGGAGTACAGCCTGCCTCTGCACACAGCACAGCCATGACCTCTGGCACGCCATTGCCGCCACCTTGGGCTCGCTCTCCAGCGCGCCCGCGTCCTCCGGCGCGAGCTTTCTCTTCAGACCCACGCACGTCATGTGCTGCATATCTGAGGGGGAGCAAAGGATTGTGGGACAGGAAGAGAGAGAAGGGTATTAAAACTCCCACGGAATTATGAGACTGTACATCATGACTACATGAGCTGACTAAGGCCTGACGATGTCTGAAACATCAAAGATAAAAATCATTTTAAATAAGTAATGCTTTATAAGCATGCATGCACGGAACTGCGCTTTCTCACAAGGCAAAAAAGTCCCCAGAGTGAAGTCAGCAAAGTAACTCATGACAACAGAATCACATTGTAGGGCTGCCTGAGTCCTTTTCCTGTAATGTCCGTTTCCCATAAAGCAGTGCTTCAAGGAAGTCACCCGGGCACCATGCAGAAGGATGTGGTACTCATACTGAAAGGAGAGTGAGTGGAGCACTGGGTGACTGACACGCTGTCAAGTGACACTGTGCAGCTACACAGCCAGATGTGGCAAATGCACAACGTACGACCCTCCCAGACTTCTGTAACTCCAAGAAACCCACAACCCGCTTCCACTGGAGCTCTAGAACGCGTGACTGAGGTCTTAAAGGCCCTGGAACGTGGGCAGGGGCAGAGCATTCGTGGTGAACTCAGAGTACCTTCAGCTGGTTGATAAACAAACCCCAAACAGTCACAGCTAACCTTTGGAAAACGTCCACCCACAAAAGACCTTTTCACAAGCAGGAAGCGACGGTGGGGTAATGGTGGAAAACACCGAACTGACACCCAGGATCGAGCTGTACTATCAGACCTTTCAGAGTATGAATGCTGACTCAGGATCAGTCTCTGTCCCTCCAATACCACTTTAAACACCATTAGGTGGACCTACGACACAGTGTTTGACGGAAAGACTTTTGACGTTATTAAAACAAAATACTAGACGTCATTGCAGCATGTTAGTAAACCTAGATTAAGAGTTTGTAGTGTTTACAATGACCTGTTATAACCCATGTGTGGATGATAATAACTGTGTAGTAAAATGCACCACTGACGACTACGCGCATTTACAAACCTCCAGTTTCGGTTCTTTTCGTGCTAACGTGGGCACTCCCACACTGTTACCAAGTCAAAGTGAAACTCCGCATTCAAGATTATAGTGAAACGAAAATTACAGTCTCGACCATGCCTCTACATACTCGACCATTTCGCCCAAGTGTTCGGCACTCGTTCGATTATCCCGTGTACCCTAAACGAAGTAAAGCAGTAAACCGCAACACCAGGGGGCGCTGTTGTTCCTGAATGGAGACCACCTGCAGCTCACTTCACATTGAGCTGACCAGCAACTATCGCCAACTTCGTCTCTATGGACAAAACGGTGTAATGACTGAAAAACATCGTTCTTACTTCACATTAAGATCACGTTAGTGAATTAATCAACTGCCATTTGTCCTTGTTGCGATTATTTCGTTTGTTCTCCTTGATACGTGTATACTTAATCAAGTACCCCATAACATCGACTAACAAGTTATTAGTAACACAGCTTTTCTTAAACGCAGGCGTGAAGGTAACGGCCGACTGGCACGGTACTGACTAACTAACAGAGAAAGAGACGGACAGTAGTGTTCTGTCACTATAAAAGCAACGTGAACTCACCGCATGTAGTTTCACCGGCAGCTTTAGCGCGACCATCGACAGCGTTTCACGGGCTCGCGTCGGTCGGCGCGGAACGTGAAGTTATTCCTTCCGGACCTCGCCACAAGCCCGCGAGCAGTCCTCAACAATGACGTAAGGCCGAGGGGTAGGAACCTCTCTGTCTCTCTCTCTCTCTCTGTCTCTCTCTCTCTCTCTGTCTCTCTCTCTCTCTCTCTCTCTCTCTCTCTCTCTCTCTCTCTCTCTGTCTCTCTCTCTCTCTCTCTCTCTCTGTCCCCCCTCTCTCTCTCTCTCTCTCTCACTCTCTCTCTGTCTCTCTCTATCTCTCTCTCTATCTCTCTGTCTCTGTCTCGTTCTCTCTCTCTGCCTCTCTTGCACTCTAGAAACATGACATCATTTGCTCCAGATGGAAGAAGGAAAACGTAATAGCAGCATCTTGCACAAGTGCCTGAAATACTTTTTCCAGCTAATACATTCGCCACCGATTCACACAATCTGTTACTATTACAGAAACGACTCTTAAATTCTGCATCGTCTTCATTAAAACCAAGACACACTGCTACGCGAGGAAAATGAGAATAAATGATTTATATGCTTGGGTCCAAGGCTAGTCTATTAAACGGTTGTTGATTTGTTTGTTAAAGTCTTGTTTTCTTCATCAGTAGTACTGCCTTTAGCTCTGCATTAGAGAGCATGTGTCAATACTCATATCACTGTCACTGGACTGTTTAGGACAGGGCTGTCCAAGGCCAATCCTTGAGGGCCAGAGTCCTCCAAAGTGTAGTGACTGCTCTGCTCAGACACACTTTCTAAACCTGGCAGTTGAATCAGCTGCATTTACATATGCAATTACCAAACCACACTGGTCTCTGGCCCTGTTTGAACACAGTTTGACACAGTGCTACATTAATCAACTGCCAGGTTTAGTAGGTGTGTCTGAGCAGAGCAGTCACTACACTTTGCAGGACTCTGGTCCTCCAGGACCAGGCATGGACACCCCTGGTTTAGGAGTTAGTACATTTTTTTGTCCTGTTACCGTAGTTACTGAATACAGCGGTCTCTCTCACTTCACTAAAACTACTATTCCTTCAATAGGACAGGCCTAACCTGTTTCACACCTGGTTAATTTACCAACAGCCAGACGTTTGCTCACACACAACACACAGTAAAGGCAGCTGATTAACCACTTGGTCATGCTGTTGATTGTTCAAAGTGTCCCTCTGCAGTTTTTGTGGTCTTGTTTTGTGCTTGTTTACATCATCTACATTTGTCCCATATGATTTTAGAACTTTATTCCTGCATTATGACCAAATAAATCACGTTCTATATAAGTTGCATAATTCCAACTTCAAAACCTGTTTCTTCAGCTTACTGCTTGTGGTGTTTACTGACGTGAGAAGCACCATTCAATGTATCATCTTTACTGTAAGAGTCAAAATGGTTCTGTGGTAAGATAATGTAACTTTAAGATGTGACTTCATCAAGAAATCCTTCAGAACAGACTTTATGAGGCTTGCGATTTGTGAGTGGGACAACTTTGCCATTGATCCCGAGACTGAGTCTGTCTTTTGTTTGTTCTCTTCTACCATCCCCCTTCATCCTCAGATCATCCCTCCATCCATCCAACACCCCCCCCCCCAACCCTTTTGGGGGATTCATATGCCACACAACCCCCAAAACAACTGTTGTGGGATGACCCTTCGCCTGCCAACACCCTTTGTTACCGAGCAACCAAGAATAAATACAGCCAGCAAATTATACACACGTGTGTATGTGTGTGTGTGTGTGCGTGTCCCCACTTCTGCATTGTTCTTGACCCTGACCTTGCTGCATGCCTTGCATTAAGCACCTGTTTCTTTGTGCTGTGTTATGAGTATGTGTGAGGGACTCTTCAACACTAACACGTATGTCTGCTGTGTGTGTGTGTGTGTGTGTGTGTGAAGGACCTTTTAACTTTAACCTGTATGTCTGCTGTGTTTGTGTGCTGTGTGTATGTGTGAGTGACCCTTAACATGTATGTCTGCTGTGTGTGTGTGTGTGTGCGCGCGCGCATGTTTGTGTGTTGTGATTACATGTGAGGGACACTAACACTAACACAAATATTCCTGTGTGTGTGAGGAACCCTTCAATACTAATACATATCTCTGCTCTGTGTGTGTTGGGGGGGGGGGGGGGGGGGGGTGTCTATGCTGTACTCATGATTACAGCAGAATTGATCAGACTTGTGTTCAACTGGCCTGTGCAGAAAACAGCCAGCCAGTTCTACACATTCACAAATCACTGTATGACTAAACTTACTTAATGTAAGTTAACACACTGTAGCATTGTCTAAAAGGAATATATTCATGTTTCCAGTGATATATATATATATATATATATATATATATATATATAGAGAGAGAGAGAGAGAGAGAGAGAGAGAGAGAGAAAGAGAGAGAGAGTTTGTCAGGCAGACAGGTAGACAACCATGCATTTTTAAAAGATTATTGAAACTACAAGCTTTAATTAATGAAGCTTTACAGTCAGGTCAGATAAGTTCAGGTGAGCTAATACAGTTCACTCACACACGTAGTCAGCTAAACCGGTATTATCTTGATGAGCAGATTCAACTCTGAGCTTTCGATGAAAGAACGACATCCTGTTAAACAGTGCTTGTGTCTGTTGGCCAACAGCGTCCTATTCAACAACCTGTTTTGTTGAATAGCGGGGTGTTTTTGTCACGACCCAACACTGCCAACAGCGCCCTCTGGTGGTCATATATATGCAATAGCTTTAACACCATTAGGTTGGTCGAACTCAACAACCTTTGTCGTTCAGGCAGGTGTGTCTGTGATTTCTCGACGTCAGCAAACAGAATCCTTTCGTGGTTATTAAACCAGGAACCCCGTCTCACTGGTTAACCAACATTATAAAGACCGTAAAGTATTAGCGATGTTGTAGTTGGCCTATTGGTACCAAGCGTGTTATTTTATGCATGTTTATCTATTTTACTGGGTTAATGCACCAATAAAGTATTACCAATATTATAAAGACCATAAAGTATTACCAAGGCTATAATAATGTGTTGTTGTAGTGCTACTTATTTATTTATCCGTATTATAGTTAATATCCCCCAATAATGGTTAAGCTGAAGGGTTTTAAAATGTTTTTAAAATAATTGCATTAGTCGATTCTGTGGCCTAGACCACTAGTCAGCTTCTAGTCACCAGTGTATGTTCTGACTTGTTCTTGGCTAAGGGGTGAGAAACTATTTTCATTTTTAGTTTTATCCATTTATCTCTATTCACCGCATTCACTTTGGACTTTCTCATGAGCAGCCTTGCTGTTTTTTGATATAAATGGAACAACAGGAAGATGGCAGACTCTTGGACTGTTAGAAGCTTACACATACAGAACACAACCAATTAAAAACATTTTAATTAATGTTTACAGAATATTTAAGCTAAAAAAGGTCAAAAGAATTAAAGAAAGAATAAAGAAGGAGTGTGGGCAAAGGGGTTGACCGCCGTTTCCCAAAAAATTATCTTAAAGTTTGAAAAATTACCCATGATGATGTAATTTTCTTTCTGAACCCTTCCAGTTCCTCTCTGTGGCATGAGGAAATAATTTACACCTACATACATATTTAATCTTCATTATATACTCGAACACACACCTATAGGACATATTATTGAGAAAATCAGATTGTGCGTGTGTATATAATTATTTATACACACACAAAGAAAGAATCATTTCCTTAATATGTCCTATAGACATCTGTGTTAAAAAATAAAAGGAACATTTTTCAATGAATGTACATGCTAAAGGCACACAAAGGAATATTTTAGCGCACCTTTAAAGGTTTACTGATTAATACAGACAAACTTAATTTTGGAAAATGAGATTTGCAGTTAAATACAGTATATGTAAGGCCGATCCATGAGAAAACCAAACAACTGGCTCACACCAATAAATGTTCTAGGTTTCATAATACAGGGACAGGAATGTGAATAACATGTTAAACTCTGTTGGGACGAGTTGAGAGGCGTGTAATTCACAACACAGATTAATGGCTTCTTAAGAAAACTGGCTTCCCGAGGCAGTGCAGCGGTCGAAGTTCTCAGCCCAGCCTGCAGGTCCCTACACCCAACACATCATTCGTTTGATTTACTGATTCTTCTCATTATGGCTTCTGACGAGCGTTAGTCACACAGTCAGCCTTCGCTAGCTTCTAGTCACCTGGTCCAGGTGAGCGGTGGGGTGGAGAATCCAGACACGACAGCAGCGAGGTCGAGTTCTTGTCCTGGGGCGACCCACACTGCGCCAGCATCCACAGCCACGCACGGCTGATGGGGCTGGTTAGCCAATCATGAAACACTGACCCATGCCAGGAGTGTCACTGGGAAGCATATCTAGACAGTTCAGAAGCTTGACTGCATGTCCCCACACCACTGAGCCATCCTCCGCACCATGAAAAACACCCTGAAACAAAAACAAATCCAGCCAAAAGACAAAAGCCACCTCTCAAATGGAAGAGACAAACCACCACTGCAGCTGCAGGGAGAGAAAGAGAATGAGTGGAAAGTGTCCCAGCACGCTCCATGCGGTCTCCATTATACCACCGTTCCCCTCTCCATGCTTCTACCCAGCTGCCCAGCTGTGACGGGCAGCCTGTACAGTTCTGTCACCTGATTGCTTCCCAAGCGTGTAAGACAGTCAAGATGCTTAGTAATTTCTCCCAGTCTTGAAAAAAATGGTAGCCCCGTCTTACATGGACAGGAAACGTTGGAAACGTGCATGCATGATAGCGTCAGACAATGCTCATCATTCTAAAGATAAGGTCACCCATTCAGTCTCATTTACTTTACGCTCATTTACATTTTACACCCATTCTGCCTCATTTACACACACACACACACACACACACACACACACACACACGTACATTCCTTGTCCATCAACTCTGTCATATAGTGCTATGCAACATCACTATTATTCTCTTGGGTGTGTGTGTGTTTGAGAAGCTGATAAAGCCTCAGCAGCACCCCCTGGTGGAGCTTTTGACTGGCGTGCTCTTGATCTTGACTTTGGATTTGTCATTGCCTCCGGTGCCGTCACCTGGACCCATTCTCTTCTTGATCTCTGCTGCCATGGTCATGAAGGCCTGCTCCACGTTTATGGAGTTCTTAGCACTCGCCTCGAGGAACGGGATGTCCAGTGAGTCTGCAAAATCCTGAGAGAGGGAGACAAAAATGTTAGGCCAATGCTGCAAGAGAAAATGAATGAGAGAGAGAGAGAGAGAGAGAGAGAGAGAGAGAGAGAGAGAGAGAGACAAAAAGACTGGGATAGTGCTGCATCTCAACAACCACACAGAATGGCAAGAGACTGCAGCAAATGGCTTCCACTCTTGGAAGGTCTTTAATTCTTCCGGAGCTCATACACAACGTTTACATTTACATTCAAGGCATTTGGCAGACGCTCTTAGTCAGAGCGACTTACAAATGCGCTTTGTCATTTACTCCTAGAATACATCCTAGTACAGTACAGTAGGTTAGAGCCCAATATACCAATGAGCTAGAATACCGTAGAAATACAGGGATCAATGCTGATGCCTAGAAGTACACAATACTTCTATCTGAAACAATGATAAGTGCAATAAACAACTAGAGATTGTTAGTCAACATCGGTGCAATAAACAAGACCCTACATTAAGTACTAGTTGCAGTTAGTCAATATAGGAGCAGGGTTAGTGGTCATTTAAATACTCCACAAATAGATGGGTCTTCAGTCTGCGTTTGAAGACGGCAGCGGATTTCGCTGTCCGGACAGCAAGCAGAAGGTCGTTCCACCGCATGGCTCTAGAAGACCCAGGCGTCTAACCTGTGCCGTTTTGTTGTTCACGACCTTCTTGTTGGTCAGGTCGCTCTTGTTCCCCACAAGGAGCTTGTTCACATTCTTGCTGGCGTAACGGTCTATCTCCTGAAGCCACTGCTTCACGTTGGTAAAGGTCTCCTGAGCACACAGCATTACATAACTACATCTGTTCTAAACAAACATACACGTGCACACGCACACATTTGTCCACTGGGGTGAAAAATAATGGTGGTAATAAATAATAAAATGTTTAAGTAAATTTAGCAAAGTCTATATGATATAAAGTATCATAATTTGGTAGCAACCAGCAATTTTTTTTCCTGTTTGGACAGAGCACTCTCAACCATTTCACTGCGAGTTATACTGTGTATGACTATGTATGTGACGAATAAACCAAACTTGAAACTTGAATTAGTGTCACACATTTAAGGATCTTATCAACTTCCAGAGAAGAGTGTGTCTCAACACTGGCTGTCTAACTCTTTCCCCATCTGCTGAGGTGCAGAGAGCCTCTCCTTTAAACAAGACACTTCGGTTACCAACTTTCCATGGAAAAAAATGGTAAACGGTGGCATTGTGATAGATTTACAGCTCCTGTAGCTTAGCTGGTAAAGCAGGTATGGCAAGGGGTTGGTAACGTCAAGAGAATAGCTTTCAGTTCCAGGTAAACCCAAGACAGTCGTTCTGACGAATGATGTCGCTCTAGATACCAACTGCTGCAAGTGTAATTTATATTCACTGCCTACAAATCAGCTAGACACATGACAAGAAACAGGGACCCCCAAAATGGTAAGGTCTGTTTTTTTTTCAGCAGAAAAAGTGTGGAAAAAGCTTTTCTGTCTGCATTTGCTTCTAAGTGAGCCACCTGGCATCTGTGGGCTCCTAGTCTCTATCTCTGAGCAGCACGGTGGCACTGACGCAGTAGCAGCGCCAGCGACTCACCTGGTCTGTGACGTCATAAACCACGATGATTCCGTGGGCTCCCCGGTAGTAGCTGGAGGTGATGGTACGGAAGCGCTCCTGGCCTGCCGTGTCCCACTGAACAGCACGTGCACGCAAGCACGTGCGCACACACATACACACATACAGAGATCAACACAAGTCCAGCAACCCACTGTTGCCCTGCCACTCACACAGGCAAGTTTAAATTTAAGGCATCATCACTCTAGTGAAAATGAAAAAAAAAAACGCTTTTACACGATTTACAAAGCAAAGAAATGTATTAAAGGCATTCACCATAAGGGATGGTTTGTATTACGGGTTATGGCTAGTCTCTGTAGCTGTTGAATGAAATGGCAGTATCATCAGTGCGCTCCCCCACACATGCCACTAGCAGGTCTCAGTAAATGCAGGACTCACAATCTGTAACATGATGTCTCAAAATCAGTGGTTTGACGACTTACAATCTGCAGTTTGATGGTCTTGCCATCCAGATCTATTGTTCTGATTTTGAAGTCCACGCCGATCGTGCTGATATAGCTTTCGGTGTACATGTCGTCCTGGTCAGAGAGGGAGACAGAGAGACAGGGAAGATCACTCTGCTGTCCCTACGCAATGGCTGGACAGGTGGGCTGTCGGGCAACAGCTGTTATTTCACTCCAGATGGACACCAGTGAGAAGCTGCTCGCGAGCTCGTGCCTGCTTATCAGGTGTGACTAAAAAAAGGAGTCTTGAGGATGGAAAATGAATTCCTAACGCTCATAATCCTTTCACTTCTGCGGCAGTTGCATCAGGTTAATTAGTGGACTCTTGCTCTTAACATGCTTGTAGGGAAATCGACTCCTTTAACAGTGCTTTTCTGTACTTTTGCCTCAGCAGTAGAAATATATGGATTAAACACTCAACAAATTCTACTCTAAATGTAAAAAAAAAAACGAAAAAAAACCCAACGTAATTTCCTAATTAAGTTGTAGTTCTGTGAGGTGTTTGATGGTCACTCACTGCAAAACGGAGGAGAAGGCAAGACTTGCCAACCCCCGAGTCTCCGATCAGCAGCAGTTTAAACAGATAGTCACTGCAAGAGACAGACACACGGATCAGACCACGGCAATCAAATCTGACAAGGAATAAATCAACCTGGGGGGGGGGTTGTCTGGGGAGAGTTTAGAAAAGCAACACTTGTGCTGGTGACTTTTGAGAACAGAACTCTTGCTGCTGCTGATATTAATGCTGATTATTAATTTTTATTTTGAAATTGGCAAAGAATTCTGCTTAGCACCTACCACTACACCTCAAAAAAACCCACAACAACAACAAAACAAAACAGACAGGGGCCGGTTGGCCTGCATGTCATACAATGGCTGCTCATTGTCAAAGCAGTTGGGTTTTTTTTGGCCACAGTGAAAACCAGATTCTCTGTAAACAAACAAATCTGGTTTGGAGGATGGTAAAGATACTGGCCTGCTAATGATGGAAAAGCCTGCTTACCTTGGCTGAGGCCAGCTTATTCATGAGCCTGTCTGCACCATCACCATCCGCACGCTACCCCACCTACCTAGCACTACTGCAGCCTCCTCTCACCCCCTTCATCGATCATCTATCAGGTTAAGAGAAACATAATGCTGCCCGGCTAAAGTAATGCAATGTATCATACATTTCCCCCTTCGTAAATCTCAATAGGACAGCTAATTAAGCAGACCTGATCAAACGATAGGAAGGATAACGTAACAGTAAGGCATCCTCCACACACAATGGCTCTGATGCTCATTAATCTATTATAATAGTGCTTTTCTTTACAATCCATTACATTTGGTGATGATCAGCAGGTAATACTATAGCAAGTACATGCTTTGGAGTAAGTACCAAAAAAAGCAAAATATCAAGCACTGAGGTCTGTGAGCAATAGTCTAGCTAGAAAGCAGCTGTTTGTGTCGTTTGACTCAATTGTGTTTGTCTGACAACTGCAGGGAGAAACACCTACTTTCAGTCTCCTTGTTAAAGACTGAAAATCTTGTAGTTCTTTTATATCTGTTGTTGATCGATCTGAATGAAAATACAAAGTGACGCGATCAATCAGATGGACAGGCGGTCTCTCCTTGTTACATGAAACTACGATTAGATTTTACCATCTGAACACACACAACACTGAACACAGTTGCATAGATAAATCATATAATCAACACGGTAACAGTTTTAGCATTTGTTTTTTAATATTTAGAAAACGTCAAGGCCCAGTAAAGAGTTTAACATAAAAACGACATTTCAGAAGACCTAGCAAAGGTAATGTAACCCTGGTAACTGAGGATAGCTAGAGCTAATAAACAATCCTCAGTTTATTGGCCCGTCCAGCCTCTTTGGGAAGCAGCTAGGAGTAGAAATTTAGAGATTCTTCACTGCTGTCGACGGCTCTACAGCTAGCCAAGTTAATTAACTAGCTAGATAGCCAAGTTAGCTAATTAACCAACAGGTGTATAGCAAAACAAAGTTAGTTTCCATTCAGCTGTTAGTTAGCTTACTTAACCACCAAGATAGTCATTGTAGCTAGCAACAGTGGTAGCAAAGCCAACATCCTAGCTACTCTCAGTTTGAACAGAAAGTTAGCTAGGTTAACCTGCATAACCTCCGAAAAATTAAACTTTCTCGAGTAACCACGAAGTTAGCGACGGTTAAACAGGTTGGCAAATCTCCCGCCGGTGTCCAAGCCTGCTTAGCAAGGGCGTTATCCAGTTGGACACTTTAAACGGACTACAGCACGACACTGCTGTCAACGTCGCGTCTAAAGCTAGTGTTCTGTTTACATTACCCACCTAGCTTTAGCCAACTATCCAGTAACTCAACTTACTATTCGGGATTCATTGTTGAGATCACCCGGGGAAGTTTGAGTAGATTTGGTGACTTCCTTTCCACGAAAATGTCGAATTCTTCTGTCTTTTTGATATTAATTGTCGTAGTATGTTTTTTCCCGAGCCGGGTGAACTGGTATTCTGCTGTCAGAATATGATAACGATAACTGTTGTGAAGTTTCAACAATCTTACACATCAAAATAACTCAAGTCATTGTTCTAAAAGACCTGCCAAAATAAGAGTTTCAAAACAACGTTTCAAGTGTACTTGTAGAATATCAAATTACAAAAGAATAAAATTGAGTTTAGCTATAATAATTACGAAGCTAATAAGCTAATTGTAGACTTTATCTAGAGCGGTAAAAAAAAAAACCTTTAAAGTTATATTTGATTTGCTACACGTTGCACTCTTGTCAAAACATCTATATCAGCTTTTTTGTTTAAATGTCGACAAATAATTTGCAAAACTTCGCAGCGGAGACTGCAATGGTTTATTTACACTCGTATTTGACTTTTTTTTTTATCTCTTCAGATCGACTGTGGTCAATTGCAGCTAGCTTCACGAAGTTATCTTGCCACCGTGGCTTCTCCACAGACGTCAATATCAACTCCAAAACAAACGGCTGAACCTTCGTTGAAAAATTTATCAACGTTTATGTATTCTGAGCATGACATAGCGTGTTTGAAATGGCCTATTGTCTTAAACTAGGAACATAATTTAACGTACTGTGATATTCTTCAAACAATCTTCCCTAGAGGGCGCCAAAATAAAGACTATTCTTAGAGTACAGAGACCCCTGCACCGTTCAGAATATAAACTAGGCGCTTGTAGCGAGGGAAAAAAATAATAGATGAAAAGAAAATGCGTTTTTAACAGGAAACGATGAGCTTGGCTAATGCAGAAGGCTTTCTACAATTCTGTTGTCACAACCCCCCACCCCCGACATCCGAGCTGTACTGATTACTCGGGAAGGTCATTGAGGAAATGGGGAAAGAGATCAAAGACAAATTTGTAACTTAAGGAACGTGTGATAGAGTGTGGCATAAAAATTAAGAGCTCACATATAGACGAAGAGCATTAATTGGACCAACACACACACACACACACACACACACACACACACACACACACAAAACACAGGTAAAGTGCAACACTGTTTGTGCACGTAGGCTCTCTTACTGTGTCTCTGTTATCATTGTGCCTTCATCACTCCCAGAATAATTTAACCAACTTGGTAATGGAGGGAGTGCCGTCATTCTGCCAAATGCCATCTCCAGTGACCTGCTCTGGAGTCTGGGAGCCTGGGGCTCTCGCTCTCTCTCTCTTTCTCTTTTTTCTCCCACTCCTCTCTTTCTCTACCTCTTTTCCCTCTGCTTCTCTTTATCTTTTCTCTAGTTCATTCCCCTCCTCTATTTCTTTCACTCTTTCTCTTCCCCTGCCTCTCAAGTGACACAGAGAGACTTTGAGGCCCCTCTGTGTGGAAATGCTACCATTCCACCAACACTCCTCCTGTTGTGCATTCTACCCATAGTGCATTCTGTTATTGAATAATGAAGTGTGTGTGTGTGTGTGTGTGCGTGCGTGTGTGTGTGTGCGTGCGTGCGTGTGCGTGTGTGTGCGGCCGTGCGTGCGGTACAAAAGGTTTAGATTGCGTACATTACAGTATGCGCATACAGCTTTGAGTTTAAAATCAATGTTCGTATTAATACTTTTAACTGAGATAAAAAGAGGATAATAGACATTTCAATCTACATGCACAGTACACGATGCTACAAATAAGTGCTAAACTACACTATACATATGCAGGTCTTTTACATGAGCGCAGGTCAGGTCTGTTCAGGCCCTTCAGAGGCACACTACATGTGGCTAGCAGAGCTCGATCTCTCGTCGCTTTCTCACTGTCACAATCTAGTAGCTGAAGTGGCTGTTTTTGCCCTTCTTTGTCCTGTCCTGTGTTTGTCTTGTCTTATCTTTGTCCTGTCCTGCGCCTGTTCTCCGGACAGAAATGCTCTGCTGTTCAGGCACGTGCACACGCTCAAATGCACATGACTGCGTTGAGACTTGTGACGACCTTAAAATAAGCATGACCTTGTGCGTCTTTAAGCCAAACTCCAGCCTAAAAGGTCTTTGAACAGAGGTCTATTCTTAGCCGTTGCTAAATCACCGCTAAGCTTCATCCTGAAGCTAAGCTCTGACATAAGCAAAGGCACAAAAATGTTTTAAATCATAAAGACTATTTTGGTTTTAACCCCATTTTTACAGCTGAGGCCCAGCACCACATTCTGGTATAATGTAATGCGCAAGTTGGTATCCTTGAGAGGTCATCTGTTGCACCAGGAACCCCACAGAACAACAGCCAACATTTACTATTATAAATAGACCTGTCTGCTGATCTGACCACACACAGGGAGAATCCCGGGGGGGGGGGGGAGTGTGTAAAAAAGCTTTGAATGTGAAGAAAGGAGTGAAAATGACTATACAGAAATAAAGCTGCTGAAACAGATGACAATAGAATAAGTCTATTGTACATGGGGGCTTTATGATTAAGATGACATGCGTGAACAGGCCTCTGAGATTGCTGCTTATTGTCCCTGCAGAACTTGTCCAGGCCTACTCTGCAGCTTTTGGGAATGGAATGCGAGTGCAGGAATGGTCGAAGGTCAGCGGGTGGCTAAGGCTCAATTTTACCTCCAAATAATTTTGAAAGCTACTGCACTAGTTATTCGATGACCCTTGGGCATAAAATATTTTTCCCCCCAGTCAGTCCAGTTGGAGGTGATTTATTGGAGGGGTCCCATTTCCAAAGTGACTGTGTGTATGTGTGTGTGTGTGTGATCATTGTCTCCTTGCTACTGTTTTTCTCATCAGTGTGTTTGATAGTTTTTTTCCTCCCCTTCTTGGTTTGTTTTCTCTCCATCACAATGCAGCGAGACCTTTGTTTGTGTAAACGAACTGAATGGAGACCACTCAAACGGAATAAACCCATTAAACAACCCCTCCTCACTCAGGACGGAGCGCAGCAGGACGGCTGATGTCAGCCTGGCCCGGAGAACAACAGGACAGAGCAAGGAGCAGGGTGCACGTCGCTGCCGTGTTCCTCTGCTCCCGATACAACACATCAGAGAAGGTGAGCTCATCACCTGAGGCCCAGCCAGCCGGCATGAGGGCAGGTGCTCCAGTTCCTGCAGGTGCGCGACATCTCTGGGCATGCATGCTGCTTGCCCTCAATCGTATGAAACGCCGTATCAGATAGATAGAGAAAGTGGACGGATAGAGAAAGTGGACAGGCTGCCCTGGCAGGACGCCAGCACGCTATCAGAACACAGCAAACTTTGCTACATGGCTGCATGACTCGAGCTGTGCGCACGGGAGCGGATGAGAGACTGCCAGAGAGAGGGCAGAGGCACACGGGACACGTGCGGAGCAGGAAAACGGTGGCGAGAGAATCGCGGAGAGGAAAGCACGAGCGCGAGTGTGTGCTGGAAAAAGTCAACAGGGAGGGCGGAACGACACAAAAGTAGGAGAGCGCGAACAAGAGAGAGGATAAAAAAGAGGGCATGGGTGTGTGTGCAAGGCAGAAAGGAAGGGTGGATCCAAAAAGTAGAGGAGAGAAGAAGAATGGGGGTGTGAGGATGAAAAAGTGTACGTGCGAAAAAGAGAGGGAATTAGAAATAGTTTGACAGAGCGAGACAGGGAGGGAAGGATAGCAGCATGGGGTAAGGCGGGGGTGAGGGGGCGGAGCTAACATTTAGACTAAGAGCGAGCATGTTTGATTGACAGGTGAGGGGGGTATAATTTCACCAAAGGCAAGTATATAAGTTGAAGTCAGGAGTCCCATGCATTACAGAATAAATCTGAAGAGCCTTGGGAACCATCTATTCGTAACCAGCCGTCTAAGAAGACCTTGAGACTCCAGTAAGGTATGGCACAGTGCTTGAGTGTGTGCAATGATGCTGTTTTTGGCTATCTCACATTCTTTTTATGTGTCTGCACTCAAAGATACCTTTTGCAAATTGCGCTCGCATTAATATTTATTGTGATGTTTTGAACAAACCAAAAAGATACAGTTCAAATATTTATTGATTAGTAAATTGTAATTAATCATTAAGAATATCACAAAATCACAAAAAACATTTTAAGTATGCATTGTAATTTGCACGTCACTACTGACCTTCTCAATAAAATGCATTACAGGATAAAAAGAATTTAAACTGAACCGTTAAGACTTTCCTTGCCGGTTACATATAATATGCTGAGCATATGTGGCATATGTGTGTGAACGTGCGTGGAGAGGGTGTGTGTGATCCTAATGCATCTGGTTTATATTGGAGTGGGACATGGAAAAGTGAGAATATGGGAGCAAGAGTGTGTGTGTGTGTGTGTGTGTGTGTGTGTGTGTGTGGGGGGTGGGTGGGTGGGTATGTGGGACGGAGAGAGGGTATTTTTTTTTAATCCCCAAGGGCATTCTGTCCCTTCTGACCTTGCAAAAAAAAATCTTCAAAGAGAAAAAAAACTTTAAACATGATTTCTTTTACAAAACATTTAACATATCTTGAATGAGTTATTATATTTTATATACAACTTTTAAGTTGAAAGTTGGAAAAGTTGACTGAATACTGTGAAATAAAACTAATGTTGCACGTATCCTGAAGAGGCCAAGGCAGACAAACTGAGGAGGCAAAATTATAGGCTTTATGTTTAATTTCATGTTTGCACACTGAAGAAGTAATTGACTGTGTGCTGTGTAAGAACCTCGAGGCTCCATCCGGAGTTGCAGTGCACTGGAGTGTCACAGCAAGCACAGGAGCTGCGGTTTGACCTTTCAGACCTTTGTTTTCCGGCTCTGGGTTAATATTACGCTCAGGGCCGCGCATGTGCGCACACTCACACACATGCGCCTAGGGAGAGATATGCACTGGAGCCACTGTGTTTCCTCTCCACACAGACAATGTCTGACTACGACCTGATTCTGAAGTGCTGGCCACCCGTGGAAGCCGACTACACTGGTTACGGAGGAGCAGTTCTGGGCCGGTCAGTATCGCACCGAACAGGACAACTTTCATTTACAGCACTCCCGAGGACCAGGGTACTGCGGAGCTTTAGTGGGGAAGTAGTCTGGTTCGATGACTAAAGCAGACTGAATTTGGCTGTTCTTGGAAAACACCAGAATTCTGGTTCTGGTTCTGGTTCTCCAGCCGTCTACCTGCCTTTTAACTCACTTTGTCTTTTTTTCGTTTTTGCCCTAGCTCTAAGTGAAGAAGTAACAGGATGCTGGAGCAGACTGAACTCACCACATGGACAATAGGCTCTTTATTTCTTCCCTGTCTCTCTCTCTCTCTCTCTCTCTCTCTCTCTCTCTCGCTCTTTCGCTCTCTCTGTCCCCTGAAAGCAGCACAGGTCATCTAGCCAGTGAAGATCCCAGTCTTGATAATGAAGCCTTTCTCTCATTCCCTGCAGTGCTTTCCCTCCCAGTGTGGCAAAATGACACTAATTTCCGTTCAGTACATATACACATTTATTATTCTGTTGTTTACTACATAAATATTATCTATTATCTGTATTTGTAATCCATCTATTTTAGTGCAGTATAGTATTATAGCATTGTGGTATAGCATTGAATTAAGAGTTATTTCTCTCTCTCTCTTTCTCTCTCTCTCTTCAGTCTGTTTGTCGAACATCCTGACACCATCAAGTTCTTCCCTAAGTTCGCGAATATCCCACGCGGTAGCCTGGCGGGGCATCCTGACGTAGCGGCCCACGGAGCCACTGTGCTGAAGAAGGTAGCCGAGCTGGTCAAAACCAAGGGGAACCACACCGGTATCCTCAAGACTCTCGCCACCAGCCACGCCAACCAGCACAAGATCCCCATTATCAACTTCAAGGTGCCGCTCCTGTCTCTGCTTCCTTTATCCCTCTCGTTCTCTTCGCTATCGTTTAACACTCCTTTATCTACTTATTACCCCTTATTACATGTCTGCGGGAGCGAAAGGGTCTGTGATAAACTGCGCACACGATAAGCGCTCTATAAGCATTCCCTTACTTGTTGGCTGTGAGCCACTGCGCCCCCTACAGGGCCTCACACAGACTGCTTTGACTAACCGTGTAGCTTGGCAGAAATGGAAGATGATTGCGTTCAGTAGAAAGCTTGATTTTATTCTCAGACCCTAAAGGAAACACGTGAATGTTTTTTGTGACCCCCCCAGCTGCTCAGCGAGTGCCTGTGCGTTGTGATGAAAGAGAAGGCAGGAGCTGATGCTGCTACCCAGGATGCCCTCAGGAGAGTGCTCAGCTGTGTCACCAGCGAGGTTGATGGATTTTACAAGGAGTTGGGCTACGCTGGTTAGGCGGATCCCGACTCGTCGAACCCCTGCCCTAGCCGGGGTAAAGCTATAATGCTTTTATATAGACAATGGGAGTACACTATAATCAAAGTACCATTTTTACTGTCTTTGTGAGGACGCTATGTGTAAGGTCTAGTATCTGTGGAAAGTTATTCATAATCAGCTATGCCCTAAAAAATCAGTAAAGGAATGACGACGCTAACATGAACAGAACCTGAGCCACGAGGTTATCGTTAATGAGGCCTGTACGTGACATGAATTACTTAGCTATGTGTGTCTTTACTGTGACAAGAATGAAAAAGTGGTGGTGGGTTTGAGGGTGATGTTTTTTTAAACACCTGTGCATGTGATGTCATCAAATTGGTGACCCTCTTAGTCTCTGTTAGGGTCTCAGGATGATTTGCCGGCCCAAACTACCCATAATCCTCCCCACACACCAGTCACTCTGACGGATCAGGCCACCGAGATGGTCACTGAGTCACATATGCCATATGTGACTGCATGTACCAATGCTGTGGTCTGAGAAGTTGTTGAAATAAAAGTTGGTGAAGACCTGCTGAATGTGGAGTCACTGCGGGCTCCTTCAGAGTGCCTGTGGTGTGTTTAGTCCAAGCACAGCTATGCTGTCCCTCAAGCATCTGTCTGTCCCATTAGCGCCATTAATCCGTAACTTGCTTTGAAAAAAAAATCTAATCGCTTTGTTTGACTGTTTGACTCAATCGCTGATCAGTAATAAAGCCTTTCCTTTACTGACGTACTGACTCAGGCTGCCTTTTGTTCTTTATCAGTCTAGTTGTACAACAGCATCACATTACCGCCTTAATTTATGATAAAACATTTAGATAAATACAGTGGAACTGGAAAGCTACAGTTAAAGCTACAGACATCCCAAAGCTAAACTACAATGTACTTTTGCACTGAGCTAATATAAAAGGTGTGATTCAATGAAAAGAATTTTCAACGCTGTTAACTTTTCTTAAGTTATAGTTCGAGCGAGACATATTTATCCTGAACCAACACCTCATGATGACATCAGCGAGTGACTTGTGTTTAAGGTGGCCTTGAAACAGAGCCAGTAAACATTGCTCAAGTTAGCTCAGTGGTACCTTAAGTGCTACCTTAAACTAGACCAGAAATGACCTAACTGATCTATTAAACCTGCCTCATAATTTTGAAAAACAAATAAAACAAGAACGGACAGAAAACTGACAAATAAAACAAGCGCGGAGAAATTAGACAAGATTGCCAGTGGCAACCATGAAAAAAAGGCAAACAAAGAAAAGTGCTCCCTTCAACAACAAAAACAACAGTAGCCGCTAGCTGTGTGTGTGCGTGTGTGCATATGCAACCAGTTTATTACCATGGCGAAATACTTTGGGTAAAGTTCAAAATTGACCACATTTCTGTCTCACTCAGACATGCATGCATGCAGGCACAGACAGACACACACACATATTTTATTCATGTCATGCTTCTTTCCATGCTTCTTATCACTGTAGCGGACGTGACTACAGGCACAGCACTGAGTGTTTTTTGTTTTTTTTTTCTGACGAGACCCCACCCCCCCAAGCCCAAACCCCACCCCCGTAACCCGTGACAACTACTGGAGGACATCTGTAACTGCAGCTCCTCGCTTGCCTCAGCCAGTACCTGTCCTCAAAATGACCCTCAGTGCGACCCTGACATTCGTCCTCAACCAATCGCAAACCATTTGCTCCGGCACCATGGGATAAAGTTGCTGATGTCCTTTAATGGTTCTTGGACTGAGCTGGCTGGAGGCCTTTCCCCTTTGTTAAGTCAGTGATGTTAAAGTATAGAGGAAAGGTGACCATGTCCCTTAAGCATTTACCCACACCAACACGAACTGGCTCACTTATCCCAGGCCACTGCAGACGTGACGATTCTCTCTATTCATGTTGACGCTACCCCTATCTTGGCCAATACATTCACCTCCCTTTATTTTTCCCCTCCAAAAGAATAGATGTTTTTTCATGGTCAAAGAATAACAACAACAGCAACAAAAAAAAACCCAAAAACAAATCGCAAACTCCTCACTTCTGTAAAAGTCTCCATGGTTAATTCCTTACAGACACACACACACACACACGCACACACATACACGAGCATGCACTGTTATTACTATCATTACAAGGTTTTTCCAGTGACTTGTGCATTACTGTAAATGACAAGTCTATGCTTCTGTCTACGCCTACGTCTCAACTCTAACATTTACTTCAGAATAAAAGTTAAAAAAAAAGGACAGGAAAACCTTCAGTTTGTCAGACATTTTTCAGTAATCCTGTGGACATCTGGGTTTTTGGTATTCACAAATAAGTAGAAACTGGTCCACAGACAGTTCCACCATCCCCCTTCAAACACAAACCCCCCACCCACCCACCTCAAAACCCCTGGCCAAATGCTCTGCAGCTGTCAGAGACTTTTGTGTGGAGTTCTGTTCTGGTGTGTGAACTCTGTCACTCTTCGACCTGCCCAATCAGCTTGTTCCTGGCCAAACTGGGACAAGTTTACGATGGTAACCCAAATCTCACAACTGGAGTCCTGTGGAGTGCTGGGCTGAGACAGCGCTACCCGCCCTACAAGGCATGTGGGCCCAGAGGAGCTGTGTCCGGAACGCTGGCCATACAATGGTCAAATACTCGACTTGTCATTTACCCAAACTGGGTGAGAATTGGGTTGCATAAGTGATTCTGAAGGGTCACATGATGAGGAAGGTCAAGAGACCATCGTCTCAACAACGGCTCATTATATGTTTCCTGAGTGGCTGGCTGGCAAAACGGTGATGACGTCCTCGAGCTTGTTGTCAGCTGATCACTATATAGAATACCACAACTGTCAGTTTAAGATTGATATTAATCTATTTGACTGCGGCTCTTAGTTCCCATTATTTCTATATAACACCTCCCTAAATTAGCATATAGAGTACACTACCAGAAACCTGTTCTATCTATTTAATAATTATTAATTTAATTAACATTTATTATTAAGTATTAAGCCTATTTTTGTCACTTACTTGTGAAATGTTAATGAATTACTAACCTTTTTAACATATGAGTGACATGGTACCCAACAAATAACCCTTACTGTGGTAATTTATGACCATTGCTATTTGTCTATGTATATTTTTAACGTGAGTGTCCTGAAATTGTCTTAGATTGTCTTAGATTACACTGTAGTAATGATATCTATCTTTGGTTTGCAATAAAAACTCCTGGCTGTAAAGGATTCTCTTCCAAGCGCTGAGCCTAGTCATGCACTAAAACCTCCAATGAAAGTCTCATTCAGATGTGAACAAGGTTCCTGTCTGTGTGCGGACAGCGGCGTCCTCGTTAGGACAGAGTCTCAGGAGGGTCGGAGTGGCTGCTCTTCCCCTCTCTGAGCCCATTGTGCTCTCTGAAAAGGAGCACCTAGTCCGGGCCATCTACTGTGTCATGTGTGCTTCTGATCTTGTGATCTTTAGGGAAACATGCCTGTCTCTGCATCTGTGTGTGTTTGTGTGTGTGTGTGTGTGTGTGTGAGAGAGAGAGAGAGAGAGAGAGAGAGAGAGAGAGAGAGAGAGAGCATAGTAGCTTGGAGACTTGTGGTTCTTTAGAAGCTGTACGAGGGAGTGAACCTTGGGGTCTCGTGTGTGTGTGTGTGTGTGTGTGTGTGTGTGTGTGTGTGTGTGTGTGTGCTCTTCAGGGAGTGTGAGTGTGTCCAACTGCATTGTCTGTTTTGTGTGAGGAAGAGGCAGGGCAGGAAAACGGAGACATGTGTGACCCCCTGAGACACTGTGTGTAGACACATACAGGCACGCACACAGTCTCCGACCCTCTGAGACCCTTCAAATTGTGCAAATACTCCCACATGGTCAAAGACCCCCATAATTTCAACAAACAACTAAAAATGTACCATTCACAATACATCAAAGGTGGCTTTAACAAACTCCAAACATGTTAGCATGTTATATGACACGTAGCATATATATATATATATATATATATATATATATATATATATATATATATATATATATATATATATATATATATATATATAACGGATCCGGGGACTCATTGTAAATACTAAGGATTCAGATGGGTTATGATTAACTTAACAGTCGTGTGCACTCCCGACTTTACGAGCCACGGTGCCCCTGGCCTCGATAATTAAGCTTAGTTTACGTTTGTTTGCTGGAAAGAAAATATTTTAAATAGATATCGCAGTAAACTGGTCAGTGTACTGGTCTTTTTCTTTGTCTATCACGATAACTGCAGTGTAAAACGTAACATCCAACAACGTAGTTGCGTTTTTATGAAAAAAACCAACAACAAACAAAACAAAACCACAAACGTGCTCGTTAACAATTCGCTAGGAAAAACGAGATGAGTGTGCGCGCATGTGCTGAAACGTGGACTGTGGGGGCTCGCTTCCTCCACCACAGGACAAATCTGCATAGGCATGAGAAAATAACATGACCGGGTTCATGCTCCTCAGGAATCAAACAACAAGGCATTCATACGAGTCAAACAATGCGGCATGTAAAGTCACCAGTAAGGACTTAAGTGTATCGCACGAGGAATGGAAAGCCGATTTACAGCACCATGCAAGTGGCACGCAGCACGTAGCAAACAGCAGAAAAAGACGGGAAAGTAGGAGAAATCCCGCACTAATCCCAGCTGCCAATTACTTATGCTCTTGATGGCGCTTACATATACTTCCGTATGTAAAGGACACCCAAATTACGATAGGCACATTCCAAATCATTAAAAATAATTAATGAAAATGGATGAAACTTTTTTTTTTTCTAACGCTAAACTCTATGGTCCCTGGTCTTGTGTTATTCGGTTTGTCTTTAAACATGGAGGAACGCATTATATTGAAATGACTCCTACACAAAACCACACACCTGACGAGAGAGAGAGAGAGAGAGAGAGAGAGAGAGAGAGAGAGAGAGAGAGAGAGAGAGAGAGAGAGAGAGAGAGAGAGAGAGAGAGAGAGATGGTACGTGCATAACGTAACGTATCCTCTATCAACATGCGCAACTAATCTGTCAGCACATGCACACGTGTGTTTGCGCGTACGCTCACACTGCTTTAGCCCATAACACAATAGCCTGTGGGTAACGGCACAAGACAGGTTTGCGAGGTGGAGGGGGGGTGAAGGTGTGGAACGGGTACCAGTAGCAGTACGAGGTCCACAAAGAATGTCCTCGGAGTCTCTCTGTGTCACTTAAGCAAAAAGCTTAATGGAGCTGGATGAACGCTCCCTTTTCATCAAAGTAAACTTTGTGAAAATCAATATTTGTGTCCCAAAACCTTTGGCCACGACTGTGTGTATATATACAGGTATATATACCTGTATATATACCCTTGCGCACTTCACACAACACACATGCACTTCCAGAGTCTCAATCACCCATTTGTTACTTACTCCTTTCACCTGCGCTTATGTAACCTACAGAGGTGCCCGAGTCTAGTGCTTCGCGCTGATGGTCCCTAACCTTCCATTACAGAATAGTGCTTCGCGTTGATGGTCCTTAACCTTCCATCACAGACTAGTACTTCGCATTGATAGTCCCTAACCCTCTGATATGGACTAGTGCTTTGCATTGATGGCCCCTAACCTTCCGATATGGATTAGTGCTTTGTGATGATGGTCTGTAACCCTCTGACATGGACTGCTGCTTTGTGTTGATGGTCCCTAACCTTCCGTTACAGGTTAGTGCTTTGCGTTGATGCTCCCTAAGCTTCCGTTATAGACTAGTGCTTTGCCTTGATGGTCCCTAAGCCTTCGATACGGACTGTGGAAAGCCTGCTCTTGCGCAGCTCACTACTAGTGCTCCTGCTGGTTGTTTATGGTCTGTTCCCTTTGTTTCTGCTCAAAGCTGCTTTGTTTTCTTCATGTGTTTATTTAATAAACATCCTGAGTGCAGTCACTTGTGCCTCACTGCTAAGATGTCACGTCTGTACATAGCCACATTCCTGTTACTGCTCCTTCATGTATGTAAATAGAAATCTTTCCATACCATTAATGTGTAAGCAATAATAAAACATTTTCTTCCAATTTAAAGCATTATTTTACAATACTAGCTTTTGTCCATTATTGATAATGGCTAATAATAGTCATCATAACCTAAAAAGATATGTGGGCTATGTGGTGCTACATTGTCCATGGCAAAGTTGTATATGATCCTGACTTTGTGTTATTATGAAACATAATTGTGGCTCCTTTCTTACACAGTAGCATTTTTCATATATGCTGCCTTTCATGGACTTATAACTTTGGCCACAGATCCTATACTAAATAAGCATGTTTCTATGATGAAATAGCATGTACGTAAAGGATCTATTATAATTTTGTTAGAAAACGTACATGCTACCACACATTTATTTTTAAGTACTGCAGGCGTGTGTCATTTGCTAGTCCAGGCTTGTAAAGTGCATTTGCATACAGCTAGGAACAGGTAACGATGACATCTAGATCACTTTGAAACTCTGAAATGCTGTATTTTATCATTTTGTTCATACATATGGCTTTAGGACTACTATGAAGAAATTCTCATTAGGTTCACTGGATCTGCCTCACGGAACAGCCATCCATTCTATTTTAGAGATTATGTCAACCAAATAATTAGTAATTGTCATACAAAATATTTAAACATACACAGAGCAGCTGACATTGTCTTCTTATTTTCAACTTCTAATTAGTAGTAACTTGATTTCAGCTACTCAAAATCATCATACAGAAAACTTGTGGAAACTGGCCTGTAACCTACAAAATAAAGCTTACATATAATAATACCACTGTACGTTTACCACTACAAAAAAAAAAAAAATGAAGTAGCTAAAAGTGACCATTTTCTTCTCTGTCAGCCCTGTATAACTACCCTTACATAGGCTATATTAAAAGAGAACATCATCACAACTGAAATTTGGGGCAGAAACCGGTGAAATAGACTATTCATGTTTAAATATTAAATTGGATTTAGGCCATAAAATTCTGCAGTTTTATGAACTCATCTATTGACTCATCTAAGTCATCTTTTTTGGAACATCAGCTGTTGTTCCTTTGCTAATGCTGGTCTGTTTCTTTTTGCAGTAAATTAACAATCTACATAAATATTCATTTCAAGTTCCAAAAGAATGCAATACTCTATGGCTTTGTTTGAAATAGACTACTACATACTACTTGCGTACTGATTGGCCCCAAGTCAGTATTCCGTATGCTGTATGTGACCAAAATAAATGTTTCCAGTAAGTCAAAATACCCAGATGAAGCTTTCCAGTACATGACCACAGCTATTCTCGTGTTGTACTGCATCCCATCATACAACAGTGGAAAAGATATTTCACAATTGGGCAGAATCTTCATACATGACCTCGTAGCATGATTTACATTTGTCGCAGACTATTACAGGGACTGATATGCAGTACACAGTATAGAATTAGTGCAGTATACAGTATGAAGAAGGCTATTTCGAATATAGCCACACACATCACACCTGCTCTGCTCCCAATCACCTGATTGCTAACCAGGGGCACCTGTACCTAGTTTGCCCTCTGTTTCTCCCCTTATTTCAAGCCCACAAGTACACTTGCCTACTGTGCTCTACAAGACACCCGAGAACTGCTGCCACTCTGTGGCATCTCAGCACCCCAAAGCTTTACCACCAGCCATTACCTGTTGCTGTTATGTTTAGTCAGCTTGCTGCTGATCTCTTTCTTTTTTGTTCCTTTATTCTGTGATGGAGAATGAAGACACTCTTTTCCATATCTCACTCTCTCCCTGCCGACATCAAACTCTACAGTTTTTATTGTGTCTACTTTGAATCTTATTATCAGTGCTCGACTGATGATGATTTAACTACTACTACCACTTTCTTTTCCACCCTCTGACATGCAGGTCTCCAGACATATCTCAGCATACTTGAGTGACATTTCGTCATGGATGACTGCCCAGTAAAACGGAGCTTCTGTTCATCCCAGGTACTCCCAACCCTTACCATGACCTCACAGTTTCCTTCAAGAACTCCCTGCTATCACCATTCGAAGCTGCCCGTAGCCTGGGTATAACCTTGGACAGCCAGTTGTCGTTCTCAACTCATGTTTCTAATCTAACCCGGTCTTGCAGATTTCTCCTTTGTAATATTCGGCCCTTTCTCTCACAGGAAGCTGCCCAGGTGCTTGTGCAGTCTCTTGTGATTTCAAAGCTAGACTACTCCAACTCGTTACTTGCTGGTTTTCCTCTAAGAGCCATCAGACCTCTACAAGCAGCACAACTGGTCTTTAATCTTCCCAAGTTCACGCGTTACTCTGCCGCAGTGCTCCATTCATTGGCTTTCAGTAGCTGCACGGATCAGATTTAAAACCTAGATGCTTTCCTACAAAGTCAAAAATGGACCAGCCCCTTCATACATGAGGTCAATGGTCAAAGCCTGATCCGTACCTCGAGTACATCGAACCTCAAGTACAGCTAGGCTTGAAATAGCATGCTTCAAGTCTCATGGAAGACAAACATCAAGACTATTCTCTGTCCTGGCTCCCAGATGGTGGAATGAACTTCCACTTGTTGTCCAGACAGCAGAGTCCCTTGCAGTCTTCAAACGCAGACTGAAGACCCAACTATTTGTGGAATATTTAAATGACAACTGACCCTGCTCTTATATTGACTAACTAAATTAATACTTATTATAGGGTATTGTTTATTACAGTAATGTGCTCTAACACACTCTAATACTTATTGTTTATTGCACTGATTGTTGTCTGAGAGAGAGGTTATGTATTTTGTACTTCTAGGCATCAGCACTGATCCCTGTATTTCTACAGTATTCTAGTTCAATGGTATATTGGACTCTAACCTACTGTACTGGCTAGGATGTATTCTATGAATAAATGACAAAGCACTTTTGTAAGTCACTCTGGATAAGAGCATCTGCTAAATGCTGTAAATGTAAATTTAACTGTGACTGTGCTTTAGTTTAATTCTGACTACTCAGAGCTGACTAACTTTGATTGCTAAAATTCTAGCTGGCTGTTCTGGAACTGATAACTTTGGGTATGCTGGGTAGATTTATGACAACTCAGTGCATACAGATAACTTTAAGGTTTGTTAAACCTGCTTTCTGGAATTCCACCCTGGAGTAAGCTACTTGGCTCAGGATTTTTCTTGGTATAAGGTTGATCCATCACCTGAGAGAAACAGCACTTGCTGCTCATCAGTCTGAGAAGGGTTATAAGGTTACCTTCAAACATTCTGAAATTCACCATTCAGCAGTGAGAAGAACTGTTAACAAATCACTAGACTTCACAATGGTTCCCAAGAGATTCAGTCCAAGTTTAGTGTTTAAGGCTCAGCGATACAAAGAAAAACCCAAGAGCTACATCACATGACTTACAGGCCTCTGTTAACTCATCAATTGTATAGGTTACTGAGGGCCCAATTATGACGAGACTGAACAGTTAAGGCTGTCATGGCAGTGTGGCTGGGTTAAAGCCCCTCCTCTCAAATAAGAATATACTCGCATGATGTAGGTCTGAAAAATGAGAGAGAGATATTCCAGTAAGCAATATAGTGTATAAAAATTTAAAAAGATGTAGGAGTAATACATTTTTCAGTGTATTACACAAGGTTTCTGTAGATATTTTTATGACCTTCAATGTATATATATGGTAAGATGTCAGAGTAGTACACAAGGTTTCCAGAGAAACAGGATGCTTCGGTCAGAGGTCGTTCATCAGCTGTGCAAGCAAAGTGTTTCACACACACACACACACACACACACACACACACACACACACACACACACATATATATATATATATATATATATATATATATATATATATATATATATATATACACACACACACACACACACACACACACACACACACACACACACACACACAGTCGTGGGTTGGCCTGGTAACAGTGTGAGAATGTGAGAGCAGTCAGGATTCTATGGAGATCTTAACACCAACTTTCACTTAACTTTTGCTTAATGTTAACGTTCACAAATGTATGAACGGAGAATGTCTGAGTGTTCTAAGATAAATGACCTATGTTTTTAATAGAACAGCACAGATGGCAAAAAGGATTTCATGTTAAAACCTTGAAGTAGTAAAAATCTGATGAATACAATTGACAGTTATAAATCGTTAGTGAAGATAGTCATCAACGTGTTTAAACGAAGTCTAATGACTCTTCATAATTTAATATAATTACCCTATGTACCTCATAATATGAGCCACGACATCATTTTAATCCTGTAGGAACAGTTTTAGGAATGTTCTGCAGGTCTTCTGATGACTCACTCTGATTAGTAGAAAGTAACATATTTATTCTAAGCTCCGAGCTTCATTCTGAGCTCCCTAAAACCTAAAATCCTCAATTTCTACAAATTGATGAGTTCATTCATTTTTATATCATCTGGAAATAGTGACTACATGTTGAAACCTGTTTTTTTTCCACCTGAGGTTATTTGTTTGCTTATGGCAGTTGGTGAAGCCCACACAATTGTCGTTTAGGTGCTGATAAATAAAAACATTTAAAGAGAGAGTACTTTATTTTCTCCATGACTGTATATATATAGTCCACACTAATTTTACCAATGTAGATGTGTGTGTCTGTGTGTGTGTGTGTCATGCTACCTATGCACTCTAAAGGGTTTGTGTTTTCATGTGTATCGGCTATTTATGGAGCATGAGAGAGGAACTCTGGACATATGTTTGGCCAAGGTGATTCCGTTGGAGATACAGAGGCAGGGCAGGGTTTCCCCAAAGCATTGTGAAACAGATCATCTTTAAATGGTAGAGCGATTATTACAATGAACCCCTCTATCATTTATGATTATCTTAACACTATTGATATTTTGGGAAACGGGGATCAGATAGGTCAAAGAAAGAATGTGTGTGTGCGTTCTTTCTTTGACCTATCTGGTCCCCATTTCCCAAAATATTCATAGTGTGCAAAGCTTTGGCAATACAAAAGTAAATTCGTCAACAGAGCAAATCTTGAACTGAGAGAGAGAGAGAGAGAGAGAGAGAGAGAGAGACGCAAACATTGAAGTATTTGTTTTCCTTTCTAAAGTGTTATGAATAAACCTTTCATTAAGACAGTCCACGAGATATAGTTCTAAGTTGCCAGCGGGTGAGGCGTTCCCATGAAGAAACACGTTCTCTTCAACACAAGATTACTGCAGAGCAAGATGGCGGAGGACAACCAGAGGACGCTTATCGACCCCGTGTAAAGGAAATCTTCATGTTTTCCTGGCGGCATCCGCTGTGGCGCTATATCGTAATCAGGGTAATGCGCCAGGAAAGGTGCTGCCGAAGAAGAGTGTTTTAAATTTTTAAAGCTAAACATACTTACGTCGAAAGAAAGAAAATAAATAAATAAATAAATACATTGAACAAAAAAAAAAAAAACAGAAGAAAAGATTCGGGATTCATGTAAAACCGAAGTTTTTTACATAGCAGGCGCACTTTCACTAATGTGGATATGCAATTACATTGATCCGTGTGTACAAAGGGCAAGACTGTGGGTATTTTTCTGGCACATTTCATTTTATGTATATAACAATTAACTAGCTAATTATAATAAAGGTTATTATAAGCATTCATCGGGCTTAAATAAAAGGTCATAAAAAATAATGCATAGTGCTTTATTAGTGTTTCTATTCAAGTTTAAAAAGCACATCATTGTTTCAGATAAACCTTATGTGTTGTGTACTTCTAGGTATCAGCATTGATTCCTGTATTTCTGCAGTATTCTAACTCATTGGTATATTGGACTCTAACCTACGGTACTGCACTGTGATGTATTCTAGGAATAAATGACAAAGCACTTTGTAAGTCGCTCTAGATAAGAGCGTCTGCTAAATGCCGTAAATGTAAATGTAAAGAGATCAACCCAGAAAGAATAGGAAAAAGGGGGAAAAAAGCTTTCAGTGGATTCTGTAGCCCCTGTAGCAGGCATCACTCACACAGAGAAATGTACTCAAAGTACCATTAACAGGGTAGCATCTATTCATTCTGTTAAGATGTTTTAGGCAAGAGTCCGGCAGTTTTGACTTTGCTGAGCTGAAGGGTTAAAGATGGGTTGCATTTATGACTGAATAGCTGCCTTATAAAATCACATAGTACTTAAAAATATTTTGCAACTGTGATTACCTTTAAGCGAATGGAGAGGATCATCAGGGATAGATTCACATACCCTCTTAAAGTCCGTATTTGAGCAAATACCAAATTTGGTATTTTGAGCAAATACCAAATAATACCAAATTTGTTGCAGTAGTCAGAGTATGTAAGAAAGTATGTATCATCAATTAACTGGTGAATTAACAAAATATTAAACCACAAATGTGAGAAGCATGAGTTCCCCTTCGTGTTCGTAAAGACTGGTTTTAAGTAAAATTAATGGACAGGTAAAAATAACGTAGCCTAACGATATTATATTCATGTTTAACGGCATACTAAGCATTTATTGCTACCAAGAATTATTTTCAGATTTGCAATTTCAGATCTGAAAGTAAATGCGCAGGCTTAGCGCGAAAGTAAAGAACAGAAAAGGGGCTCCCTGCATTGCACGTCCACCTGTATGCAGTTGCCACCCGTCCTTTATAACAGATTACCGCCTTGCCGTAAATAAAGTGCTGCGTTATCACAGTGGTGAGAATAACATAATACTGAACAGCACCGAATAAGTTTAACATAAACCAAACTTGAAACTTGAAACATGAAACAAACGGAGAACCTCCAGAATCAGACAGCTGGAGCAGATTCAGCAGGTGCGGCGTGCGACTACAAACGTCATCGTTGTTCTAGTTAGGGACCTTTTTACTGGGACGGGGGCTCTGCAGAGTTCATAAGCGAACTCTGTCCGGTGCCAGCTTCCGTTAAGTCACATTGAAGGAAACCAAAACACACGGCTTAATGCAACAAGGAATGATTAATCAGATTTTCGTGTTCGAGCAAGTAGCGAGAACCACCCGATTACTGGATCTACGCCAATAAAAAAAAAAAAAGAAAAAAAAAGAAGACCGGCAACTGCTAACAGGCAAAAAACAAACAAGCAAAAAAACCACATCTCCTGACTGAATATCATGTTCCATTGATTGACTGAACTGTTCCACAAAATACTTTTTTCTGTCTTTTATATATTACTTAGTTAAAGGGGAATGTTGCACTGAATGTTTACAAAGTTTAAAAATGTAAACTGTTTGGTTCAATCAAATCTGCATTACAAATACAGCATTTTATTAAATTGTGTCACAATTATATGCTCCTAAAAATTATCTTGGAGTAAAACACTTCAAACTGTATGTAGCTGTTTTTTTTTTTTAACATACATTTTAAAATTGCTATAGATGTTGACATACTACACCTAAATTCGCAGAAAGAGGGAAAATGGATAAAAAAACAACATCATTTAATACATGCAGTGAATAGCAGGAGTTGGCATGCCAATTCTGTTACAATTCAGCAAAGTTTAACACCACACAATTATCTTTTTCCTCAAGCTCTGGATCCGTTCTAGGCCTGTCTAACATCAATGACGTGACCTTGACTTGAGAGTAATTATGTGAACAAGGGCGCCCCTGCTGGACCTCCAGAAGCTGGGGACGGGACCAGCCCACCTGCACACAGTGGGACAGTTTAGTTGGACACAATGACACTAATACATGTGCACACAGGGGCAGGAGAATGTGGCTTAATGGAATCACCAGTGGTCACAGAGCAAACTCTGTTTCTATTCAGCTGTCTCGTGTTCATAGGCTAAAAGCTGCATGGCTGCAGCTGACTTCACTTATGAGAACAACTTTAACAAAGAATGTAACCAAACTAATGAAAATAAGTGTCGGGGAACAAAGATGGAATGAATTTCACTGCACAGGACAGGCACTGCCTGGTCCCGCTACGTACCCACATAACATTCCGTCACATTTCAGCACACACAGGAAATTCCACTCATCACCTCAATTTCATATTTTTGTCTGGATTACACTGATATTTTCAACTAATGAAGTGAATCCAAACTGGTGGGCTGTGAAAACACGTCTTAAAAATTCATAGCGTTGCCTCCCATGGCCGAGCAATCCAGAAAGTGACTAAAAGCAATAGAAGAAACGGTGACAGGTCAGTCATCGTCGAGCTCAGGAGCAGCAGCGCAGCGGGTCAGGGAGGACAGGTAAAGGGCTGTGGTTGCCATGGGAGACAGACCAGCTGACACTTTCAGAATGGTGAGAAGCCTCATGGCTGCCATGGCGATGCCTTCCTCTGTCTAAGTGTGAAGGGAGAGAAAGACATTACTACAGCATTTTTCTGATCTCGTGATCTGTTAAATGTTTTTCCCCTAACGTAACGCACTTGGCTGAACTCATCAGCCAATGATCAATCCCTGGCATGAGCCAGGTCAAAAAACCAAAAAAAGCCACCAGACCGATGAATTCATTCCAACTGAATACGTGTCACTGTACCCACACACCCCTGTTCAATCCATAGTACACGTAACCCAACAAAACCTTCTATACAAGTGGGGAACTTTAATGGAGCAGCCTCAGAACTCATACAGGCATGATACACGTTTGGCATGGCCTACTGGTGTTTTTAATTAAAATGTCATACTCAACCAAATGAACTCTACACAGTATGTTTGTTGAGCATAAAAAGAAAGTAATAAAAATAATTTCTGTAGCCTCTGGTGAAAATTGTTTCACACCATCAGCTGGATACCACTAGAGTCGCTTTGAATCTTTTGCTAGTGGTTAAGCTTTTTGTTCAGAGCCTTCAACACATTCTGCACCACTTTCCCTCGTAATGTTTGTTTCTTAGTGCAAAGTAAATCAACTGTACACCTGAAGGACAAATGGACTGCGATTCTGAAAGCAATCAGATTTGAGGATTCGCACGGCCAACGGTTCTCATTTAAAATGATCGTAAGGGGTGATGGGTTCTTAACAATTAGTTTGAAATTTTATTTAGTTAAATCGGATTACTCTATTCCATTAAAGCCTATTAGGCTGCATAGAAACACATCAAGCGATTTAGCCAATTATATTAAAGTCCTGCTGTTTTGCTGCCAGTGATATGTTTAGATCACCTGCATGCAACTTTAGAATATATTGCAGATTTTCATGGTGGATATATTTATGTACTGTTATTATACAATACAGATTTACACAGTATGCAATCATTTGATATATTGGAAATTACGTTTCTGTACTGCTAATCTGTACCTTCCACAATAAAATGCACATTACACATATTGGTCGGTAATGTTTTTAAATGGCACTTGTGTTCACTGTGGTGCAATGTTGGCCATATTGGCTACACTGTCTACAGCTGCTTGCTGTACCTGGTGCTCTGCACAAAGCACGGGGCAGTGGTGAGAAGCAGCGAGTCTCCTCACCCTCAACATGCGCTCCTGTGCCAAAGTGCCGCAACGCGCTGGAGGGGAAAAAAAAAAAAAAAGAGACACACACACAAACACCTTTTCACAATGAAATGTGAAGACACTCCTGTAATCAATCATAAACCTGACAGGAGAGGTCATTCTCATGAGACACAACATTAACTTCAATAAGAGGCATTAATTACCATCCGTAACCACAAAGCACACCTTCCCGAGGTAGTAATCCGAAGCCAGATAATTCAACGAGCTCTCCACTGCCTGCAGACTAGAGACACACAAGAATGCCATCAGAGGTATAAGAAACCCTAATACAGCCCATATCACTATATGGAGAGAAAGGTTATCAAATAGATGTACCCATAGGTGTCAACCCATATGGTTTGCCCATATAAAATCCCTTTGTTTTGATTTAGGTCAATTATCATAAACAATTCTACAGCACTCAGATTTCTTTGCCTTTATTTACTTGCATAAGACAATAAAATTGTGCTCAGGTTGTGGGTACTGGCAAGGTCAACTGTGTATGAGAGAAATGGTTTCATTGTAAAAGTTTATAAACGCATTTTCTAATTCTGTATTAAGTGGATAAAATGAATACTAGATGGATATTTCAAAATGAGTACAAAACTAGTTAAAACGCTCTTTGTGGTAATAATTTCGAATACTAGAGAGTGTTAATGAATTCACAGCTACAGCATGTAAGCAATGAACTTAAAGGGTTAATATAAGTTGACAGCTATATGAAGCCGAAGTTAATGTCTGCCATCTCATAACTACCTGCGTTCAGACCGAAGGCTGACAACGAACACAACAAGATCAACACGAGGACGACTGTCGCCATTTTCCAAAGGAAGAGGGAGTTTTCGAGCTAGCCGACTGAAAAGGAACGAAAATGCAAAATATTAGATTAAAATCAACCTAAGTTTTAGCTAAAACGCAAGTCGGCGGTACATCGGCGCTTCGACAGACGAGGCTGTACCCACTTTAAAACGTTAGCTAGGTAAGTTAATGGACGTTCAGGTCGGGAAAACTTGGGAAAGACGCGGTGAAAAACAAACACCGTGACCTAATTATGGAGCGAATGACTGCAATTAAAAACTGCCAGCTTTTCAACTCACACGTTCACGTTGACGTCTTTTTCCTGTTGAACTATGGCATCAGCAAGCTTGGTCTGAAACCGCTCTTCGTTTTCAATCAACTGTCATGACAATAAATATAAAAATGATAAATACAACAAATACAAAGTGATGGCGATTACGAATCGTGATGGGTAGACTTAACCTAGCTAACGCTAGCTCTCTTAGTAGTGCTACAAAAATACACAAGAAACGTATTTTAGCAGGTTAACTGGCTACTCACAAGAATCGTAGCAGTGTTTAGTTCAGGGATTTTGCTGTAAGGTGTTAGTAACGCCATATTAAGTGTTTTCAATGGTGTGCAGTTCCTGCCGCGTCTTTTCAAAGCTGCTGACGTCACCTGCAACACGTGTACCAAGTTGTGCGGTGCTGCACCCTTGCGTTAGGGATGTGCCAAAAATACTGCACATTTATGCATGTAGATACTTGCTAATACTTATTGTGCAATGATTTTTTAAAAAACGGCACACAGACGGTTTTAGCATGGGATTTTCGGGCTCCTTTATTACATTTTATAATATTTGACGGGAAACATCAGACTTCTTTAGACAACCTTCTAACACAGCAAAATAAAAGAAAAAAATCTGCACACGTTAAGAGAAACGGTGGGTTTGCGATGTAACCAAACGTACAAATATGCGTAAAAGAAAGTGGTATCGTCTCTGAAAAGAACATATTTGCATTCACAGGTAATTGCTGCTTCAGTTTTATGTAGGTAGCAAAAATTCTTTACTCATGTTTTTCGTTGCACGAAACAACTTCCAAACTAAACCAAATTTTACTATGAAACTGGATCAAGTGATTAACAAGCAAACATAAATAAATCCTTCATCCAATTTCTATAAGATTCAACAACTGTCTGTGCGCTTGCTGACTAGCCAGCATCTCGCCGTTTTGCCAACATACATTGTGTCTCTTCCTAAGACTGAGTGGGGTAAAATTTGGGAGTATGGCCTTTACATATTCACTTCCAGTCTGAAGTCAGACCATAGTATTCTTTGACATACCCTGGACAGTAGCTGAAGCACTCGGAGTTGCCAGCTAGTTTTCGTCGCCAGCGAATACTGACAACTTCGGGGTCTGATCCAGATCACCTTACAATGAATCATTTATTACGGTCAGCTTGCTAAAACGTGAATCCAGGCTCATGGTAGCCATAAAACACGATAAGCAGCAACAATAATTATTCATCAACGTTTGTTGATGAGAGAAAAAACCAACAACAACCACCGCAGAGAAGGGGTGGAGGGACCCTGCTCCTGAAGGAACACCTGCAACTGCAGCGCTGGCGCAACCTCTTCAGCTGCGCAGAAACTTGACACGGAGTTAGGGTCCAAGTCTCCTTCCCCTACTTCCTTTGGTTGGCTTACGGTTCGCAATGAATTTTCTCCATCTCTCCATGTATGACCTTTTCGCAACTGTCGTTTTAGTGCAGTTAAAACCGTTTGCGCAAGTGCACCTACAGCTTTACCGAATGTGTTCCCTCATTCAAACGCGCATGTTCAGCGCGTTTCCACTGATCAACACCTCACTGGATGGGCAAAATGTTACACAGATCCAGCTCAGTCTGATCCCAGTGTGAGATCCCACAGGCTTCACCCGCCTTAAATGATCCGTAAGGATGCCACTGTGTTAAAGTGAAAAAGAATAGTTAGATTGGATCAGACATCAAAAACAAGACTGGATAGGTTTTGGAGAGTACTCTGCTGATACCCTCCACCTTCTTTAAATGGTTGCAAGGCTGTGAGGATGGTCCAAAAGTAAACTGAAAACACGTGATTAAAAAAAAAAAAAAAAAGCTCTTATCCAATGTTTGTTCTTGAAAGAAAATATTAGACTTGTGTATGAAGTATGTGGGAAAGGATGGGGATTTGGGTCTGCCTGCCTATCTGATGTCTTTAATATAAATTCAGACTTAATTGGATACAGCTGACTGCACTAAGCCCATCCAGCCACTGACAGATCAGCTATGACGCACAAACAAAGAACACAGACAGGAAGCCATGTTAAAGAATACAGACTGTTTTCTCTCCCTCTTGTTGTCTATATCTCTCCCGACTCCCTCTCCTCAGAGCTGGAGCGGTTCTCTCGCTCCAGTGAGACAGATCTCTCTCTGCCCCTTAGTCTGGCCATCTCTGGGGTTGAGGGCGAACACTCTCTACCCCCAAGCTCTCGCTCCATCTCCACCCGTCGTCCATCATCCCTCCACCTGTCATCTCCGCCATACTCCCGCCACTGCTCCTGCGACACAGTGTGTTCCCGCTCTCTGTTGTGCGAGGACCTAGAGAGAGAGAGAGAGAGAGAGAGAGAGAGATTAAGTAAATTTACTCAAAAAAACAAAAACAAATTTACCCAAGATTTACCCAATTGAAGCCTAGATTATACACTGATATTTCCAATCCCACAGTTAAGCCTTCTGTAGCCTTTTGACTAGATGCACACTAAGAAGTCTGGTTCGAGTGTACTTTTATGCTAAAAGAATATTTTGTTTATGGAACCAGGACATCCTAGAGTGAGTGGTAATAGATCTGTGCTGGTATGAACAGAGATGGAAAATGTGTGTAAAATTGTAAACAGACTCTGGGTGGGTGGATTCCACGCTGCACCTTTTCTTCTTCCGGCGGTGCGAGTGTGAGCGAGAGCGGTGATGCTCCTTGTGTCTGTGCTTCCTCTCACGCTCGTGGTCCCGCGACCGAGATGAATGGTGCCGCCGCGACCGATGGGATGAGGAGCTCCCTCCGTCCCTGAGAGAAAGAAAGAGAGAGAGGGAGAGACAGACAGACAGACTTAAACTGCTTTTTTTGGTCTTGAACATCCACCGTCTTATTAGAAACCACAGTAACCTTGTACCAGTATGGGCTCAGCTGTACATGATTTTAACCTGACTCTTCTGGGTGGGGGAAAAACAACAACAACAACAACAAAAAACAACCCACACACCTAAATAAATAAATAAAAATAGATTATGTGACATGTATACATGCTTCACTAATGAGTGAGGAAATGAAAGACACACAAAAGACAAGAGAAAAGGCGTGAAAGCATCACTCCACTAGGGCTAATTTAACAGTACGGCATAAGCCAGTGACTCTTTTACTAGCTTCTGGAAGGATGCATTATTGGAACAAGCGTACGCACTGCTGTCATCCTCACCTGTATCTGTCCCCACTTCGAGATCTGGACCTGAATAAGCAAATATCAGTATGCTTAAATATTTGGCTCACCAAGTCATTATAAATAATGTTTGTGCGGTGAGGTCCTAATTGTGAATGGCGCAGTAACTCACCTTCTGCGATCTCTCTCTCTTTCCCTTTCTCTCTCACGTTCACGCTCCCTCTCTCTCTCTCTCTCGCGTTCACGCTCTCTTTCTCTCTCCATCTCCCACTCCCTCTCTCTCTCCTCCTCACGCTCTCTCTCTTCCCTCCTCCTCATGCGCATCCGCTCCTGCTTCTCCACCACTGCTTTCTGAGAAAGACAGAGAAAAAATAACTCCTTTTTTTTTGTTTTGTGTTTTGAGGTAAAGGGGAACTAGAGGATGTTTTACAGTCTTGAATGTTTCTTCTTTCTTAACTGCTAAATTTTTACAATTTACAGCCAACAAGTTAGCAATTGGAATACAGACAGTAACTTATTCACCCTCAGTCAAGTGATTAGAGCTGCTGCTAAGTGCTAAACGTATCTGAGGGAGTTATTAAACACCTCCACTGTGTTATTAGACATGATGCGTTTTCTTAACACAAGCTGACCCTTTAATGATTTTGGTGTTTTGAAAATGCCTTAGATAATTTAAAATAGAAGTCAAAGATCGTCACCAAGTTTAACCCATTTGATGTCTAATAGGAGTCAATGAGAAAACCAGAATAACTCCAATTTACCTTCATTAATTATATAAGAATGTTTGTGTTAAGAGAGACAATGAAATCTGACTTGATTTGCTTATGACAGTGTTGCCTGGTGGCCCAGAGACCGGATGGAACTGATCTTTCCGCTCTGCTCTCCTTACCCTCAGCTTCTCCAGCTTCTCCCTGATCTCGATGAAGCCTAGGTGCAGCTTCCCGCCAAAGTGGTCGGCAAGGCGACGGTCATTGTCATGGAGACCGAGGTAGGCGGAACAGACCTCACACACCCTCAGCTTCTGCTGCTGGAAGCTGGATGCTGGCATAGAGTTCCGGTATATATCCTGCATGCGTGCGCGCGCACACACACACACACACACACACACACACACACACACACACACACACACACACACACACACACACACACACACACACACACACACACACAAAACTGTTCCCTTCACCGGCCTGACTCAGTAGCTTGTATCTCCAACTGTTCCCCCATTCGCTCGGTACACTCCTTAGCACCAAACTATTATTAATATAAAGCATCCACATGCATGAGCCTGCACAGACTCACTTTTGTTTAAGTACAGAACAGCTGTAGTTTAGTCTGAATTTGTCCAGACATGTCTTGGACTGTGTTATTAAATGACAGTAAACTACAGGTGTGGGTCCCTTCCTGATTCCATGCAGAGGAACAGAAAGGCAAGCACTGATGTGACAACAAGCAGTCTTACTTTTAAACCCCTACAGAATCTAGTAATGTTCCTCAGTGAAGCATACCACACTGTGTGCAAAGATCAAACAGAATTAGAATACTGAACATAGAAGTCCTAGGGGCAGAAGGAGAATGACCTCCGAACCAGACTGACCTCAGCCTCTTTTTTGAGGGTGCGCGTCTTCTCCACCTTCTCCAGCAGCTGCTGTGCCTCCTCCACATTGCCCTCTCCACCCAGCTGCTCTGCCCGTGCCAGCAGCTTTCCAATTTCCTCGTTCAGTTCGTGCACCCGCTCCGCCTGGCACACATAGTCAGTCAACCATAATGTACAACTAAATTGTACACCTAAGCCTACCACAGCCTCACCTGTATCCTAACCCCAACCAGAGGCCTGTCCCTTTGCCTAACCCCAATATTAATCTAATCTAGTTGAAGGTCTAATGGATTAATTATAAACCACATCCATTACTAAAGACAAACAAATGCTGTAAAAGTTTTAAGAATCGTATTACAGGTTAGAACGTGCTAAATGACCCTTTCTGTTTTGGGATTTTAACTGATTTTTTCTTTCTCCCTGTGTGAGGACATTTGGTCGTCATGAACAAACAAGCAAAAACTTAAGAAAATGTACACAACTGCATATGAAACACACATTCACCCAAGTGCTTAAAGGGTAAACAAATGCACCAAAATCTTACTCAAAGAGTGTACTTAAATATGTAAATATGCACTGGGCCAGGATGAGTCTGAACTTTCTGTCAGCTGTGGCAAACTGCCACCATTACAAACAATAAGCCAGGTGTCTAAACATCCGCTTGAACACTGACTGGCACACTTTTAGGCCAAGAATACAGTTTCAGAGTTAACACAGGGGAATTGGGGAATTCCATAAATATATTTATCGTGGGGGGGGGGAGAGGAAGACCCTACGGTGGTTACCTTCGCAGCGACCTCTGCACTGATCTCTTCTTGTGTCTCAGCCAATCGCTTCTTGGCAAGTTCAGTCCTCCGATCACAGTCTGCAATGAATGACTGCAGGTGCTCTGCAGCCTGGACACACAGACCAACCCGGTTGGTCACTAACAAGAGAATCTACCAAACCTACTTACATCCACTCAGTCTACTTAAAACCTTTATATATCTCCTGTTAAAAATGTTTTTAGAAAGTATCCTAAACCATTAAAACCTAAAAGTTTTTCCGTTCACATAAAATATTAAATCCTGCCATGACACCCATGAGACAGAATTCAGTCTGATCCTCAATCAGTACACACATCTTTCAGAGGGCCACTCACACCATACTCACATCAAGTTCAAAAAAATACTCCTGGTGCTTGGAGGCGATCTCATAGTCTGCCCTCAGAGCAAGGTCATGAACCTTCAAACACTCCCCCAAATCCATACGCTGGGTGAGCACACACACACAAGGTTAGAGATAAAAGAGAAAGGGCTTGGTATAGATTTCCAGAATAAAAGAATAATGAAAGATTAGAGGATGATTCTGTGTTGTTTTTTTTTTTTTTTTACTCACCGTCCCTGATAATATATCGTGAGGGCAGGACTCTAGTAGATGGCTTTTACAAACTCTCTCATCTGTGAATTTGATCCTCTGGCGCATCGTGTCTCCTATTAGGGTACAGGGTGAGAAAACGTGAGCTTCCTGTAGGACTTTGTTTCATCCAACTTTTATCAGTGTCAAAAGCTTGGGGGGGGGGGGGGTACCTTTTGTACCAGAGGAGAAACGTTTCATTTAACCTATCGCAGCAATATTGAACGCTAACTTAATTTAAATGAGTTTCCACAGTCCAGGGGGCAATGTATCATAACAAGCCGCTACCTTCTCTTAGAGGTGGCTAGACAGCAATCTAAATAACCCAGCTAGTTAGCCGTAACTTACTTGCTCGGCCATGCCAAGTAAAGGAAGCTAGCCAGCTAATTTAATTTAGCTTGGCTAAGAAGCTAAGCTAACCTTGCTCGCTAGGCTAACGTTAGCCATCCCTACGGCTAACAAGCTAAGTTACCTGAGACATCGTGTAGTTAGCTTTCAGTTACGTGTTCCAAGAATCAAACTTAAACTTTTGTCATTAAAATAACACTTACCATCGCGTCCGGTGCCCATGAGCTGGTCCAGCATGGCTCTCATCTGCGCTTGGGCCGACATTTTTATTGTTTATATTGACGCTACACGCCGACGGTTCAGCACATGCAGGGTCCGTAGGCCTCGGCCGTGCTGCGCTGTGTGTGCGGCGAACAACTTTTCTAGCCAACTGAAACAGCCGATGGAAGCCTCTCAGAACTTGTTATTCTATTTTAGTTAAGTGGAGCTATACTATTTTATGTTTTAAACTCCAGTTAACGCCGACCGGACTGTTTCAGTCTGCCTCTTCCCTTTCACCCCTCTCCTTTCTCGCTTGCCTTGTTAGCAAGTCGCGCTAGCTAGCTAGGCTAGCTAACTGAGGCGAGGGGTGAGAAAGCAACGTTTGAAATCAGTGGCGGGTTCACTCCCACTCCGCCTGTGTACAATGGTATGTTTAACTCCTGTCGATGAAATTTAATCCGTAGACCTAACACACTGTGAAATAATCCATATTCGGAAATTTGGACAATGTTTATTTTTTATTTTTCGTTGTTTCCCAACCACGGACTTCCTCCTCTCTGAACCGCGCTCGGGTCGTTGACGCGGCCTCGAGGAAGTGTGGCACACATCGTCATCTGATTGGCTGAACGCGAAACGACGTCAAAGGCTCGGTTTCAGTGTCTTGCCTTGCACTGATGCCCAAACGTTTATCACCCCTATTTGTATTTGTACGCTACATATTCATATACGTCTATGTAGCGTATTACTCTATATTTTTGTTTCCTGATATTGTATTGATGTTTTTAACAGTTTATGTTGCAATTGACACTGTAACGTCCTAATAAATAAATAAATAAAAATTGTAGGTTAGTTAAAACACACTCTTTCCCCATATGAATATTAGGTCTAAAATATGCATGAATTAAATATAATTTTAGGCATTGATGATACACATATCAGTCATGTTTAGTTTGTTTTTTTAACCATAAGTTTGGACTAGACTAAAAAGAAAGAAGAAAAAAGAAAGACGATTCTCACTCCAATTAATAAGAATTCAGTCCATAAGACTACGTTTATGCACTTAGGCTATACCAGTACACCTATTTAGTCATTTTATGTGGTTTCTTTTTCCATATTAGACTCTACCACCTAATGTTCCATTTTCAGTTTTCAGCCAATATGCATCCTATTCATACACACAATACTCTAGAATGTCATCACTTTCTTTATTGTTCTGATGTGAAAGGTGTTTCAGTCCATGTATGCTGTATACAGTATTATTCATATTCATATGTATTAAAAAATCCAGTCATTTCATTTTTTTTTCAGCTATATCCACATTATACAAAACTTATCTGTGATTGCCAGTCATTATAAACAAGAAGAAACACAAACACGGGGAGGTCTTCTCAAACTGATGCGGTCATCTATCAAGAGCATGTCCCATTGCTTGAAAAAACAACAACAAAACAATCACGGAGACTCCCTCTCGTCAGAGTAAAGCACACAGCACTGTAATTTGGCACCAGAGGTAGAGAGTGCCCAGCTTAAGGAACAAACCTTTTCCTCTGTTCTCTAAGCTTTGCTCTCTGCCAGTCAGAGCTTGTATAGCTTTTTCCCCTCAACAATCAGGCTGACAAACAGACATTTTGTACTGCGAGACCTTCCCATTTGTCAGCCGGAGCCATGTTGGCTGTAACATGGTTTCTACAGTGACCTACACCAGTGGCACTCAAGTTCAGCCCTCAATTGTTTCCTTCAGTAGAAACAATACACTGTTCTACAGCTGATCTGGGCCTTTACACAGCAGCTAAGAACAGACATGATTGAGGATCAGGCAACCTGAACCTGTCGCTCTGTACCGGACATGGTCATGGTTAAAAGACAGGCTGACCAAAAATAGCAATTTGCATTTGAATTTCAAATATGGTGCTCCAAAGCCAGCCAAAAGTCAGACTTGAATTAGACTTTGGACATAGTGGTTTTAATTCACAGCCAGAGGTATGCATTTCCCAAATTAGAACTAGAACAAGCTTGTAATAGTGAACAAGGGTCCCAATTAAGGAGCCTTAAGAATGCAAGCTCCATTTTTTAGGGAAGCTACACTTAATTCTGCTTAGCTGCCTTAGTGCTTTAGTTATGTTAGACTAGCACTGGGTGGGAACACAGGGTTGGAACTGATCTCTAGTCTGGGATCTGACACATGCTCTCTGGTGTGGCAAGACGCATCGTGTATGAAGAAGGCCTTCCCATAAAAGCTTTTAAAATCACCAAGAACATACACACGTATAAATCCAATGATGAGAAATGAAAGGTAACCAATCCTCATACCTCTGGAATGAATCAAATCTAGTGATCACACAGATGCCCACAGAATTGCTACATTTTGTGTACAGCGACACTCTTGGGTCAACATTTTCCTCCTACAAAATAAAGCCTAAAAACTATTTAACCATTTAAAAATCTATTAAAATGAAAACCTTAAAAATTAAACCACAATAAAGATGTTTATTTAAACTATTACCCAGTTTCTCTGTAATACTGTAATATGTGTAAACCAAGCACCACCTTATATACTCTCTCATAAGGTGATCTCAACACTACACTGCTTCAGAAAAATGGGTGCATGTCTGGATTCTGAATATACATTGTTCAACTGTCTCATTCAATAGAGATGTATTCATTTTTTTAATGCTACATCTCAAATTATCAGTGCTGAAATCTTAAAAATGACACTGTCAATACCAGGTCAGATGTAGGGAAAAGACTGGATTTGTCAGGAAAAGAAGGAAGAGGATTATGGAAGTATGGAGTGAAGGATGGAGGCAGAAGGATGAAGACAGAGGAGAGGATTTCCATGTCAACTTTCCTCATTCTTTTTGAGATCATGATTTGCCTGTTGCTGTGACAAAGGTGAATATGAAAGGGTAGATAAGATGGTGTGGGGAGTGGCCACGAGGATCAGCCAATTAGAGTCTAGTGAGTGCATTTATTTTTTTTTGGCTGATGGTGTAAGGCAATGAGGAGAACTGTCCTCGTTACATTCAGTAACACAGACGGGGTGGGGGGTGGTTGGGGTTATCATTATTTATCCCGTTAAGTAGACAGAGGGATGTTCAGACTGGAGTCACACCTATAATCTGAATGCAGTCATACCGCCAAAAGTCACTAGAGTCAGAGGATTGGTGGATGTGCCTCCGCAGATAAATCCGCAGGTCTGCTAACCAGTCCAGGTTTTATGCACATCAGAACCAAGTCATTCAGGTATGCAGAATGCTGACTAACTGGTTCGGGTGTTCAGTACTACTATATAAAACACTGACTGACTATAGATCATTGGATGGGATGGTGAATCTGTTATACACCACGTGTGACTATGTATGTGCATTTGAATGTGGAATGACACGACTACACTTCACACTGGAGAAATAAAAGCACCACAACCAATCACCACAAGCAAGCTTGCCATAGGAACAGAGGATTCTGGGTAATATAGTGAGGTATAGTGTAACGTCTAGTTCCATAGCACCGATTACTCATGCTGACTATTGCTACTCTTACGTTAAGATTTAGATCTCAACCCCTCTTCAAACATGGTTCGTTACTTCAATGAGAACCTGAATCAGAAACCTCGACAGCCACTTTCTGGCTTTTGTGTATGATAACCCAATCCCTAAAATGTACTGCAGGTACGTTCTCCCTGTACTTCCTCACTAATATCAACATGAGTAGTATGGTAACTCTTGGACTTTAACTCATATCATTGGCTAAACAAGTAACATGGCTGTGGTCTGCTCCACTGTATCAGGCTATACTGGCCAGGCTCCATTACATATTTCTGTCACATACATATTATAGATGGTACTGAATATTTTAAATATTATAGTAGGTACTGTTCAAGCTATTTTGGGGGACTTGTCGACATCGTCAATACTGAAATTCAAAAGAAATGTTAATATAACATTTTGATTAGCTTCTGCCTGTCAAACCCATTTAGAGATCAGTGCTCTTTATTGGGGATTTGCATTCTGTGGTCTTATGCAAATCAATGCTAATTTTGTACATATGTACACTTCCGGATAGCCCTTATTTCTTAGGGAGCGAAAGTTAAGATATCTATTAAGCTAAGCCGTTACCATAACTACTCAAGAGTCTACTTTTCACAAGAAATATGTTCACATAGGTGAACTAAATTTTATTAAACTTAAAGATTTATTTAAATATTCACCTTATTGAAAAATGTCTTATAATCATAGCTATGGGTTCTTGTTCAATGGGTTTCTCCATTAAGCTTCTCTCTGAGCAGTACCTTTCATTTAGGACTGGAGCTGAGCAGAGAGTGAGAGAAAGAATAACAGGAAGGAAAAAAGAGAATGAGAGAGAGAGAGAGAGAGAGAGAGAGAGAGAGAGGGAGGGAGAAATTGAAAAAGAACAAATTAGAAGACAACTTGTTGAAGTGATGCGTGTTTGTTGTTCATAAACGGCCCTGGATTATGGGGTACGTTTGTGAGAGGGTAACACTGTAATTCCACTTCAGTGTGTGACAGTGGATGTGAGTCTGTGTGTGAGAATGTGTGTGTGTGTTTAAGCATCATGCCGACACTGCCTGTGCCAACATATGTGTATATATTCAAAACAGAGAAGTAGCTTCCACTGTTGTGAATTGAAAAAAAGAGACAGAGACTGAGAGAGAGAGAGAGAGAGAGAGAGAGAGAGCGCGCGCATGAGATCAAGATCTGAGTGGCTATTAAGTTGCAGTAATACACCCGAGCCTGTGGGGGCGCTGTAGCCCTACAGAGCAGTGAGTCTGCCTGTAAGAGCAGCCTGCAGCTCTGAGGGAAGGAACACCCCCAGTTCAGTGATTATACCACCCGTGATCAGCTGGTGAGGAGTCACGTCAAATGCAGGATTCCACACATCGATTCCTACAGGGAGAGTGAGAGACAGGGGTAGGGAGGGTGGAAGAGAGAGAGAGAGAGAGAGAGAGAGAGAGACAGGGGTAGGGAGGGTGGAAGAGAGAGAGAGAGAGAGTGAGAGTGAGAGACAGGGGTAGGGAGGGTGGAAGAGAGAGAGACAGGGGTAGGGAGGGTGGAAGAGAGAGAGAGAGTGAGAGTGAGAGACAGGGGTAGGGAGGGTGGAAGAGAGAGAGAGAGAGAGAGAGAGAGAGAGACAGGGGTAGGGAGGGTGGAAGAGAGAGAGAGAGAGAGAGAGAGAGAGAGAGAGAGACAGGGGTAGGGAGGGTGGAAGAGAGAGAGAGAGAGAGATAGGGGTAGGGAGGGTGGAAGAGAGAGAGAGAGAGAGAGAGAGAGAGAGAGAGAGACAGGGGTAGGGAGGGTGGAAGAGAGAGAGAGAGAGAGTGAGAGTGAGAGACAGGGGTAGGGAGGGTGGAAGAGAGAGAGAGAGAGAGAGAGAGAGAGTGAGAGACAGGGGTAGGGAGGGTGGAAGAGAGAGAGAGAGAGAGAGAGAGAGAGTGAGAGACAGGGGTAGGGAGGGTGGAAGAGAGAGAGAGTGAGAGTGAGAGACAGGGGTAGGGAGGGTGGAAGAGAGAGAGAGAGAGAGAGAGAGAGAGAGTGAGAGACAGGGGTAGGGAGGGTGGAAGAGAGAGAGAGAGAGAGAGAGAGAGTGAGAGACAGGGGTAGGGAGGGTGGAAGAGAGAGAGAGAGAGAGAGAGTGAG